>NW_026125680.1:1800000-2172500 GCF_943737965.1 Phodopus roborovskii
AAATACCATGGCGTTAGGTACCACAAATCAAAGTTCACAAAAAATGTCTACAGAAAAAAATTATTTTTCTTTCTTCCCTCTATTCTTTTCCTTTTTTTTTCCTTGTTTTTATTTTTGTTTTTCTTTTGTTTTTTTTTTTGTTGTTTTGTTTTGTGTTTTGTTTATTGAGATGGGGTTTCTCTGTGTAACAGCCCTGGCTGTCCTGGAACTTGCTGTGTAGATCAGGGTGGCCTCAAACTCACAAAGATCTGCCTCTTGTCTCTGCCTCCTGATTGTTGGGATTAAAGGTGTGTGTCACCACCATCTGGCATGTAACTTTATTCTTGAACAAACAAAAAGAAGTCACAAATGTCTCAAAAATTTAGGTTCAAAAGATGCTTATAAGAAATGATCTCAAGTGAATTCTAATTAGAAACCAATTTCATGCTTATACCTCCTATTAGGAGGTAAGACACAAATTAAAAATTTAAATGATTTGATGTGCATGCCTGTAAACATATATACACATGGTCAAATAAGTGTTTTCTGTCTTTCCTAGTCAATATCTAGTGAGTGAATTAAAAAGTTTTATTATTTTAGCTGTTCTAAAACCATATCTAATTTACTATGTGATCTAGTTCTTTGCACTGGTCATAGAGCTACACATAAAAAACGGTATATTAACCGACTTTTGGTCCAATTATAGTACATACAAGGCATGGCTTAGAGTATTAGCACCAAGGTCTGTTATAGATATACTTCATTACAGAACATGCCTGTTCACAGCATCCAGACCATCTGGGCATCTAATGCTCTACTGCACATAAACATGGACATAGTCTCCCCCCTAGGTAGCAAAAATGCAAGGCACTACTAATTCCTTCCGCACCCCCAAAGAAACCAGAGAAAGGACATTGAGAAAAGAATGAATGAAGCCCAAAGCTGGGGCAGGAGGGTCAATACAGGAGCAGGTGGATAGGAAGAAATCCTGACAGCAGAAGGGATGGTTTCAGACCAAGCCAAGAAGGGAGGCTTTAGGGCCCAGGCAGACAGAATGAAGCATCTGGCCCAGGATGTTCATTCAGGCCATGTGCAAACACTAGGAAATCAAAATCAGTCTGCAGATTTGGATAAGCAAATACATAGAGGCTAGAAGAGGTTGTGACTGAGGCACACAGGGCAATGCAAAGTGATTCAGAGTAGAGAAGCAACAAGAAAGAAAGAGCCAGAGAGGTCAGAAGAGAACACCATAGCACTCCTATTTGTAGCCATCCCAGTGAGGTGCGCAGAGCAGCCAGTGGGATTGTGGTACCCAGCCAGGCATCTTTTGAGATGACATTTTCTATTTTCATGGAACAAAACATTCAAGGATTTCTTGGGCAGATTAATGGCTTAAAAATTAAAAAAAAAAAAAATAGCAAGGGCTGCATTTTTTAAATACTGAAATGATATGTTTTTACCTCATCATAGAACTCTGGATTTTGGTTGTGATGTGAGACCACGGCATAAGCATTTGTAGTAAAAACAGACCCTGCAGGTTTTCCATAAATGCACTGCAAAAGAAGGAAACAGAGTAAAATGGTGGTCTTTTTCTAAGTCAACACACTAAATTTTTTTTTTAAAAAAAAATCAAATGGCTAGTAATCTGCAGACAATTTTATTGTTCCCTCACATTTTAAAGCCCCCTTCTGATGTAGTAGCCTTGGTTGGCCTAGAACTCACTACATAGAGCAGAATCATCACCAACTCACAGAGATCTGCATTCTACCTCTCAGGTGCTGGAGTTAAAGGTGTGCCCAGATTCTTTTTACATTTTTAATGTGTCATATTATTGGGCACAATTTTTTTTCAAAATCACTCATTTTCTGATATTAGACATAAGGCTTTTTATAGTTCCTTGGAATGTTCTGGAATGTTCCCATTTCATGACTACTCTGATTGTTCTTTTACTTCCATTGACCCAATAAGCTTAAGGATGACTATAGAACTAACAGGCCAAGTTGCTAACAGCTGATACTCTGAAGTGAGCCTCTAGGCCAGCTAAGAAATGAGACTGAGACTCCATGAGCACACAGCCAATTCTCCTGAAACAGAGTTATCAAGACATTTTCTCAGAACTACTGAAAAGTAACCAAAAGGTTTCTAAAGAATATCAAAGGATGCTGCAGGAAGGAAAGGGAACTGGTTGTTCTCATTTCCAGTGAAGAGACAAGTGAAGGGAAAAAAAAAATTCCCTGCATTTGAGCCAGTTAATCTTTAAGAGTTATTTATTTATTATGTGTACAATGTTCTGCCTGCAAGTATGCCTGCACTCCAGAAGAGGGCGCCAGATCCCATTACAGATGGTTATGCACCCTGTGGTTGCTAGGAATTGAACTCAGAACCCCTGGAAGAGCGTCTAGTGCTCTTAACCACTGAGCCATCTCTCCAGCCTAATCCAGCTAATCTTTAATGTTCTCTTTGAGAAAAGGGGCTTCCTTCAAACATAGGAGTAATACAATATTCAACTATTTAGTTGAGAGTGCACAGGTAGTTTTCTCTGGTGGGTTTGAGTATAACTACTCATCAATTTGACTTGGACTCAAGCTGGAAGCTAGGAACCAGACACACGCTCGGTGATGGCTACATGGTTTGGGTTTTTGTCTTAGGTTTGTGATCACTAGGTTTGGATAGGGAAACCATAGAGGCACTTGCATGATGCTGAGTATCCACGGCTGCACTGGACTAGAGACTAAGACTCTGCCTTACGGAGATCACAGATCTAAGTTGGAAGGCACTGTTTGGCCAGTCGTGGGGCACAAGTCTTAGCTCAGATCAAAGCCGTCATGGTATGTCTCTGTCAGCTCAAAAAGCATCTTTAGGTTTCAAAGAGAAAGGAATTTAAGGTCTCCTAATGGTAACATTATAAGGTCCCCTGAAGAGAACATTACAAACTATTGAGTCATTAAAAAAAAAAAAAAAAGACATCAAGATTAGGCCACAGAGCAATGAAAAGTCAAGCAAAGCTAATGCCAAAACTGAATGAATCAACCTATCCACTCTTCCCTTTTCAAGATGGAACCCAGGGCCTTATGCATGCTAAGCAAGTACACCCTACTAGAGAGCAATACCACCATATAGATAAACATCCCCATCACAAATTCACCCATCTTCCCAGGTGCATATCCACCCTACTTTGTAATATACGGTCACTTAACCAAACCCTTTAGTTCACATGTAATAGAAAATGAAATTACCTTTGTCATCTAACATTTTTTTGTTGAAATTTAAAGAGATTAAACTTATAACATGCCACCACCAAGTACTAAAATTTTCATCTCCATATTCTCATCCCAAAATACACTCTGATGAACACCAGAAACAAACCTTTAGTGCTGATGCGTCACTTTCATCCGAATCCCGGAATTCCACACAGACGGCAATGTTCCTAGCCTAAAATCAGCCAAAGTGAGTCACACAGTGAGTAGATGACAAATAACATTGCATATGCCAAGAATGTATAGTTTCCTTACCTTGGCAAATGATTTCTGGCTGTCATATTTTAATTGCAAGGGATAGACATACAGATGGTTTTTGTAAATAGTGAATGGATAACAATATTTTGTCATTTCTGGAACAAACTCTTCAACTTCCACAGTAATATTTTGACAATTCTTTTCAAAAGGCTTCAGGGGCACATATGAAGAGGTAATACAATCTATAGTAGGAAAAAATAAGCAGGCACAGCACATGTAATTTGATAGACATTAACAAATTCCTGCATTAGTAAAAATATACATGGATTATGTTTGCAAAGAGTCACTTCAAAACAGGATTCTTGATTGGCAACAAAAGGCCAAACTCTTAAGAAGATGAAAAGGGACACAACGGAGTGCTGATTTTCATGGAATCCTTTACACCAGACATGGGCTGCTATTTCATTCTCAGCAGCGAGTGACTTGAAAAATAGAACACACCATAATTTTGACAAATTTAAGCGGCAAAGAAACTCACCGCATTTTCCCTCCCGTGGCTGCAATTTTAGCTTTTGCTGCAAGTTTTTATTGGTATCAGGGAAAGCAATAAGAGTAAAATTATGCTTCCAACTAGCTCATGGAGAGTCATTTTTTAAAAGTTAACTTAGCGCAGGTGCAACTTTTCACTAAAGAAATAATGGACGCCTTTTGAAATTGAAGACCTTACGATGTGTTACCAATAATAAAATGAAAGCCACAAAGTTTCTGAGCAGTTTAACCACAAGTTTGTGAAGCTGCCAGTATAGTAATGGTTATGAGCATACAGGGGATGGGACACTGTCCTTACTGTGACATACAGCCATATGGATGGACAAGGAAGACCTAGGCTAAAATGAGCATAAGCATTTTGGTTGCTTTAATGATAGAACTTTGGTTGTTCTATTAATAGAACTTCTGAAGGCACAGAACAAAGGTTTACAATGGCAATCGATCATTCCACTACCTACAGATAACTAGCATGGGCATTTGAGTGTGCCATCCTTACTCTTCTTTCTATGTACATTTTATGTAGCAAAATGAAAATCCTGTGGCATGCATACAACTCAATCTTGATTATTTACATTTTATCTGATATCTCATTGAACAAATTATAAGCACCAATCTGAATCATAGCAACAAGTTTTATGGTACCGGTGTGCCATAAATACTTATTTTGATTCTATTAATTTCCAAGTTCCCTCAAATGGAAAGAATGTTGCAAAGAACATATATATGTATATGCATAAGCTCCTGCCTATACTTCAATTATTTCATTAAAGATTTATTTTATTAGTTACTTGTGTGTGTACACATGACTGCAGGTGCCCACAAAGGCCAAGTTGTCAGATTTCCTGAAGCTGGAGTGACAGGTGTTTGTGAACAGAGAGATGTGGCTACTGGAACCTGAAGTTGGGTCCTGTGGAAGAGTAGCAAGTGCTCTGAACTACTGGGCCATCTCTCCATTTTCCTTACATGTTTTAAAATTCAAATAGACTATTGCTCCCTGTGGATAACCCTTTAGTGATTGCTCAATGTACTTAAAAATAAAATGCAAATCTAAGGTGTTACCATAGTCTATACAGTTCTCTGTATTTTCTTCTACTTCCATTTCCTATTCCATTGTTCCCACCATATCCTACCACAGAGCCACACCGGCTTCCTCTCCATTCATACAAATCAAAATTGTTTTGTATGGACTCTGTTGCCATCTCAAGGTCTTTACAATATATAGGATGCCCTCAGTTTGCAGTGTATAACCCCGAACAGCCTTTGCTGGCTAGCGCCTTCCCTTGTTGGTTAGGGCAGCCCTAGGAAATTAAGACACCTTGCAAACCGACAGTAAACTATTGATAAATACCCACGTTCCAATGACAACTGTCAATGTGTATTTGCAATGCTTTCTTACTTGGTAAATCTACAGGAACACATTCCACTGTGATGTTCAGCTGTCCAGGGATAATCTGCAATTTTGTCTTTTCTGGCCTAGGTATAAAGCAAGAATATTTTAGGGTTAAAAATGATGATTGTTACATGGATTAGTTATCTAAAATCCAACTCAATTTTTTTTAGCGTTCAGTTTTGCCTATTTATAACTCACATACATAACTTTAAGAGATTGATAACTCTCCACTTCATTCATTCAGAACAGTAACAACACACACTTACTTTTTGTATTCTGACAGCAACTTCAGAATGTCTTCATTTGAAAGCTTGCTACTGTCTTGCTTATACAAAGGGGAAAATCTCCCATCCAGATCCAGAGAGCCCTGAATGTCTTTGAAAATGGGTCTAGAACAGTAGTAGAAAAGCTTTATAAACAATGTTGGAAGTACCAATAAATTCAACCAGTACTAGTGAGAACGCAAAACTGTAAAAGGGTAATGGCAATGCTTTGGTAAGCTCTCACAAAGGCAAGCTCGCAGCACCTACCCTAGAGCCCTGCTCCTCTATTTCTAGGCATGCTTGCACATGCTACCTGGATGCGCGCCACAGATGTCTTTGCTAGAATGCCAAACTGGTAATAAATCAGAAATGGACAAACTGGTATCTCCATAGTACAATGCCACCCAAAATATCCAAAATGAATCCCATATAACATGGGTGAATCTCAAAAATATGCTGAGCATTAGTAACCAACCCCAAGAATACATGCTGCAGGATTCTACTTTTATGATACCTTCAGGACAGATAAAACATTATCTACTGTGACGAATAGATGGGTAACGGTGACTGGACAGGTCCATGAGGAACCTTCTGAGGAAAAACAATCCTTATATACCTTATCAGTCATGGTTAACCTGGTCGTTACATTTGTGAACTTTTAGTAAAGTGGCTTCTTAAAAGGTATGTATATTATCAAAAGTGATATACTTTATGACCATAAACTGATTTTTTTTTTTTTTTTGGTTATTTGAAACCAAATTTCTCTGTGTAGCTTTGTAGACCAAGCTGGCCTCTAACTCACAGAGATCCACTGCCTCTGCCTTCTGAGTGCTGGAATTAAAGGCACATGGATTACCACACCTAGCCTCTTCTATCATTTTTAAAGTAATTTATTTATTTTTATTATGCGCATTGGTGTTTTTGCCTGCATGTATGTCTGTGTGAGGGTGTCAGATCTTGCAGTTACAGACAGTCATTAGCTGTCATGTGGGTGTTGGGAATTGAACCCAGGTCTCCATGTCCTTATCTCAAAGATGGAGCAAAGATTATAGGCAGTGCATGCCTATAATCCCAGCATTCAGAAGTCAGGGGCATGAAGATTGCTGCAAGTTTGAGGCCAGCCTGATCAACATAGTAGTGAGCCCTAGGCTAAGCAGAGTTACATGGCAAAACTGTATTTCAAAAGATAATAAGTAAACAAAATATGCATTAAGTACTTAGATCAGTGTGTTCTGAACAGAGTTAACACTTAATGAGTATTAATAATAAACAGTAGTGGCAGCAGCAAATGCACTTTTAAGATGGAGGCATTACAAGTAATTATAATGTCTGTATTTATTTATAAGTCATACTTTACCTTCTAGACTGCTGACCTGCATTAGTTTTTGCCATTCACCTGTCCTTGGCAATCATTGGTTTTAACCAGTATATAAAACAAGGAAAATAGTGCCTTCTCATCTGTCA
Organism: Phodopus roborovskii; assembly: GCF_943737965.1. Classification (NCBI taxonomy): domain Eukaryota; kingdom Metazoa; phylum Chordata; class Mammalia; order Rodentia; family Cricetidae; genus Phodopus; species Phodopus roborovskii. The sequence goes on from NW_026125680.1 coordinate 1,807,101, forward strand.
GTACATGAAATAATTCAACAGCCTTACCCCAAGTGAAATGGTTATAGATAGTGACAAAAGAGATGATTCACTTCAAATCTCCTACCTTGTGCTCTTCCCCAGCACATAGTGAACATAACTGATTGAATTATTCAGAACATGGTGCCCTTTCCCAAGAACTCCCAGTCAGTTGTACAGGCTGTACCACAAACAAGCTGATGAATTTCCACTTTGAAGTGGGTAAGCAAGAAACAGGCTTCAAGCCCTCATTGCCTATAGATTTGCAAGACTTGGATGAAATGCCTTCATAAACTACAATAGCATGAGAATAACAGAAAATGTTTGTTTTTGAATACACCATTTCCAAAGGGTTGGCTGAGTTTGTCACCAGGAAACAAGAAAGCCTATTAATTATAAGATTGCACTTTATGACTGCATTCTTTGTCATCGAATATTTAGTACATATTCCACAATGATAATGTGATCATTTTTAAAACCATAAACTTGGCCAACTCTGGAAAAACTGGGTATATTGTACATAATTCTTTACACATTTTAGTTCTCTGGGGGAAAAGTCTATCCCTTTACCAGTGAGCTGTGTTAAATAAAACCTAAGATTAAGTGGCATCCATCAGATTAACCCAAGCCAAAAAATAATTCCCTAAAGCAAGGGTACATAAACACAAGCGGGGTTGGGAAAGGGGTCTTGGACGCACAGCAAATTCTAAAGAAAGAAGCTGTACACCCCAAGTGTCCCAAAACACAACTGGCCTGCCAGAAATAGACCACTGAATTGCTGGTAAGGACACTGGCCCCCAACTTCACAGACGGCTGAAAACAGAAGGGTCAGGATTTTGTTTACACAAACCTGGCTGCCCAAGCAAAGGGCATTCTGTATTGTCCCAGGCGACTGCACACTTGTTTGGCTGTCCTGTGTACCTTCTGGGCTGTCTACGGTAAGAAAGAAGAAGGGGAGTTTATATTTGTTCAGTTGGCCATGGACTCACCCCCATGCTCCCCTCAAGTCATCATCATAAAACACAAAAATCTAGAAGGAAACATCTATAAATGCATAAAATAGTAAGATATATCCCTGCTACCCATTTTCCAGGACTAAAGGATCTCTTTCAAAATCCTGGGGGGTGGGGAGTTGGTTTAGGGGGTTGTAACTGGAGATCAAACCAGAGGCAAATCTCTAACCAAAAAGTAATTCTTTTAGGCATGTTCTTTTCTCCACAGAAGACAGACTAAAAAGATATAGGAATTCTTTGCATCTCAACCTTCTGCGAGGAACACTTTGAGCAGTATTAACATGTATTTCCTTTCATGCTGCTGGCAGATACTTATTCATGGAAGAAGTTTGTTCCAGATACAGTTGACCTTTCTACTCCCAAAATAAGGGACAAGTGACCAGGGTCAATGCAATTAGTCTCATGTGGGTAGCAGCTGTTGTTTGAACAGGCAGTGAGAGATGGCAAAGCCTGTCTATAAGGCCTAAATTGGCTATAAAGCATCTATCCCTAGGGATACAAAATGCAAGATACTTTTGTATACTTTGCTTTTAAACCCCCCCCCCAAATGAGTCATATCTCCTCGGCATCTTCTACTTTATAAATATTATTTGGATACAGGAAAACACAACATACAATAGATCGATGGATCTTAAACACACAAGGATTGTGGTGCTGTGAATGACTTGTTCCACAACACTTCCCTTCCCTGGGTCTCAGATTTCTTATTTATAGCATGAGGGGGACAGTAGTCAATCAAATGGATTCTAAAGAGTCAGGTGCCATGATCTAGAGATATGTGGATAATGACAAAAATAGCCATTTAAGAACATTCGGAAAGAACAATGAAAAATCCCCACCATGTAATATGTCAACACATCATGCAAGAAAGGAATAACCAGGAAAAGTATAAAGGATGAAATGGACCACAGTGACTGGCAGCCCTTTGAAGTCAATACATTGATGAGGTGCTCACTGCCTAGCCTCACTGCATCAGAGACAGGAGTGGACGTAGGTACAGCTTTCTATAGCAGACAATGTGAAAAGTCCTCAGAGAATATAAATATTTTCTTGTCAAAAACTCACAGACAGTGCCATTTAACATATTGGTAAAATGTAAGTTCTCTACTAAGCAGGAATATTTACAAACAGTGTTTTAAAATACCTTTATTGGATCGGAGTTTTTGATGTAGGGCTCTGCACAGTGTGTGATGTTTCCCTGCAACACCTTTTCAATTCTCACAACTAGAAAAATTTCAGGATGTGGATTCGTGACTGAGAAGATTCCCTGGGGGAAAATGACTTCTGTTAGATATTTTCATGCAACATACATATGGCTGTTTGGCAACTGATATCTTGTAATGTGGAGAGTACAGAATGTTGATATTCAACACAGGATCATGTCCAGGATTCTAGGAATAGGTAGAAAATTTTTGTTATTTGGGGGACTTTTGGAGACAGGGTCTAGCTATATAGTGCCCAGGCTAGGTTTGAACTCGAAACAATCCTCTTGCCCCTGACCCCTGAATGCTGGAGCACACATATGCCAGGCCTGCACCACCACATCCAGAGAGTAATGCTGGCTGCTTCCCATGTCCCTTTCAAAATGCAGTCCCTAATTTTTCCTAGCTTCACCGGTGTTCAGTCCCTGACTTACAAGTTTCACTATGTTGCCACATTCCTTCTGTTTGGCTGTTTTGCTACGTGAGTTCTGACACCTAATGAATACAATAAAGCTTGTTAGGTTGAATTGACATATGCTAAAGATAACGTGTGCCTCCCAAGTAGCTATAACTACTGAGCAGTTCACTCACAATTCACACTGAATGCAATGAAGAAGGAAGACCACACTTCGATGGGACTGAGAAGATGGCCCCAGTGATAGTTAAAGTGTTTGCCACACAAGCAGGAGCACCTGAATTTGACAGTCACGTAAAGCCAGGACTACTGTAATCCTAGCGCTTGGGGGAGACGGTAGATCCCTGGGGTTCATTGGCCAATGAGTCCAGCTGAATGAGAGAACTCCCAGCTTCACTAAGAGTTGCTGACTCAAAAAATAAAGTGGAAGGGAAGAAAGTTGGCTCATGCTCTTCTTGTGAGGGCCAAGAGTTCAGTTCACAGCACCATCATTGGGCGTGGGGCTCACAACTACAACTGCCTGTATCTCCAGCTCCAAGAGCCTACATGGACACTCAGAACCATTTGCTCATATATGCAAATATCAACACACACACACACACACACACACACACACACACATTTAAAAACAAAAAAGTAAAATCTCATTGAAAAAGAAAAACTAAGGTAGAGTATAAGGAGTAAGTTTTTTTCTGCCCGCCGCTGGTCTGGTCTGGGGCTGGTGCAGCGGCAGGACCAGACCAGCAGCGGGCGGGAAAACCTTACTCCTTACAGTAGAGAATGATTGAAGAGGACACCATCATTGACCTCTGACCACCACCCGCGCATGCCCATGTACATACACATACCCTCATGCAAATTTACAGGCAACACACACGCTAAACTTTATTTTGGAAAACTCTTCGGTTTAAAGTCACGAATGGGAATACAGCAAAGTTACATCACTTTCTTTGAATGTGTGTAGAATAACCATGCCCTCCTTTGCCTTTTCAAAACAAGAAAAAGACAAAAAATACCTCTAAATACTGTTAGTGGTTTTTGTCTCTCACTTGAATAAACAAATGAATCTGAATAGAATAATTCATTGTTGGGTCTTTACCAGGTTTTATTTTCCTGTTTGGTGTATTATCAAGTTTGCTAATATATTGCTTTCTAATTTTAAAAGCATTTCAGACACATCATCTCATTAGTTTCAAATTGGAGCTTTTGAGTTTGACAGAGCATGACAGAAAATAGTTCAAGAGGTTAGCAATGTCCCCTCCCTACCAAGACAAAGAGCTTATAGAAAGTCTGGGTAATAGAGTCCCAAGCTGCAAGCATGAGCAAACATGGAATGAGATATTTACAATATGGATGAGCATTTAGACAGCCGTTCATTAGTTTATGTAATCCCTGTCTTTTCTACACCTCCAGCTTCTAACCCATGAAATGATGGGACTAAGAATAACAGTGATATAAAAAATGTCTTATATGGATTAAATGAAATAACATACATTAGGTGTTCGGCTACCACTAAGGTGACGGGTATCAAGGTCACAGACCTTGGCTTCTTGTATTGCTGTGAATATGATGCCTGGGCTATGAACTGGGCTAATGGGCCATCCAAACACCCTTGCAGAAGGTATGCTCTGCACTGGACCTTGAGCCCAGCAGATTTTTAATTTTTGAATTACCTTTAAGGGGATAAGGGGCAGTATTGTGCCTGGCAAATATGACATGGTAACAAAAATTCAGGTTACCCATGACTCCATGTGAAGCTGTTATAGAAATGGAACAAAGGAGCCATCAGGTAGGTGGATTAGAGCAAACTAAGAGACTCTGAGCAGGTCTCAGATGCTGCCTGATGACATTCTTAGCTTTTGGGTTGGTGGAAGCAATGGTCTGTTAATAAGTTCCAGGAAGTTTCACTGGCAACATTCGGGTCACACATGTCTATGTGGTTTACCACTTGCACTGACTTGCTTTTCTAAATGTTTCATTTTCTGTTTTCCTTCTATTCCCATTTTTTCATTTTCTCTCCTTCCTACATTTTGCCTTCCTTTCCTCTCCCTACTTCCCTCCCTTCCCTTTCCTTCTTTCCTTCCTTCCCTCCTGCTACCCATAGCAGACACACTGCACTGAGAAAATGTGTTAACACTGATTAAGGTAGATGTGCCTGTCACAGAGCACTTTCTGAGGATGGTACATCTTGTCAATAGGAAGCTCTAGGAAGCAGGAGCTGTCACTGCTTTCACATTAGAGAAGAAGATCCAGATGCATACAGAAGTTCATTTATTGTGCGTATGCATGTGTGTGGGATGTGGAGATTTGTGTGTTCCCATGCACGTTTATGTGCGCGTGTAGGAGCCCAAAATTGACACCAGGCGTCTTCTTTGATGGCACTCCATTTTAAAATGTGCCGTAGGGTCTCTAACTGAAACCTGGGCTTGCCGTGTTGACTAGTCTGAACAGTCAAGTCACCTTGCTCCAGAACATCCTGTTTCTGGATGTCTTTGTACTGGGATTACAGAAAGGCCGCTATGCCCGCTGGCTTTTATATGTATTTAGAGACCCACCCTGGTCCTCACACTTGAACAGCAAGTACTTTAGATGGTGAGCCATCTCCCTTGCTCCGAGAAGCCCTTTACTGACAAGGGCCCCAATGTAGGGGTAGAGCACAGTTTTGAGGGCTCTTTTGCCTTTGCCTCCATAACTTTCAAGTATCCCCATCACCTGATGTACAAAGTGGCTAAAGAAAGGCCATTGTGAGCTGGGAGTTTGGTCCTCTGTGACAAAGTCTAATCCTTCCCCACCAATGAAGTGTAGATATGTCCTCCTCCCCAGGGTGACTCCTACCCACTTCACTGCCCCTTTCTTCGAAAGAACTCATCACCACTCCCACCCCACTCCTTGTATTTACAAATCCCAGGATCTAGCAGTGCTTATGGTGGTGGTATACATTGTAGGATGTAATTACAATACATTCTACCTACTACTGTTGATTGATCTCTTTCAGGTCTAGGTTCAAACCCTGCCTTTAGCAGTCTTAGCTATGTAATGACGGACAGTTTACCCAACCCCCAAGCATCCGTTTGCTCATCTGTAAAAGAGCATTTGTGTTATTTTGCAAGATTAATTTGATTATATAAAACCCCAATAGAAATGTTAGCACCAAAAGGATATTTAAGTGGTGAGACTGGGTATGGTGGCCTACACAGGTAGTTCCAGCTACTCAGAAGACTGGGGCAAGAGGATAGCTTAAGCCCAAGTGGGCCATACCAACCTGGCTTACACAATACAATCTCATCTCAAAACCAAAATAACAACAGTGATGACTTTTTTCTTGATGTAGATTACTAAATGGCACTTGCTCCACCATTTAAAATTTCTGAACCAACATACAGTAAGTATGTTGAAATAATTCAATAATCACGGACTTAAGAATGTTCATTTGGCCTTACATGGGAAACCATAAACACAGAATTTAATACCGGGCTCTCATGTACTAATAACGCTGTACTTGGTCACTCTCTTTTTTAGGAGTTTTCCCATTGTTGCTGAATGTTGGAGTCAGTGGCAACTATTGTCCAAACAACAAGTGAAAAAGCTATAAAGGTTATAACTTATGGAAAAGGTCTCACAGATCAGTTGTCCTTCAAGAACACTGACAATATATAAGGATGTCTCCTTGTAACAATAGCTAATGTATAGCAATGAACATAAATTTTGGCCCTAAAATTCCCAATGTTTTTGAATTTATTTAGAAGATTGTGTGTGTGTGTGTGTGTGTGTGTAAACCAAAGATCAACTTTGTCATTAGATGTTCTCTGCCTTATTTGGTTTTCTTAAGACAGGGTGTCTTACTGAACCAGCAGCTTATGGATTCAGCTGATCTGTGTGGCCAGCAAGCCTCAGAGATCTCCCTGTCTCCACCTCCCTAGTGCTGGAATTACAGGTGAGGGCAACCACGCCTAGCACATTTACATGGGTACTAGGCCTCAGAGTCAGATACTTATGGCAAGCACTTCACCAACTGAGCCCAGAGAGATAACTTATAAATTGTGTGAAAATGTATGCATGCAGGGGTGCAATGTAGCATTATGTTACTAAAAATTTATAAATACCCTAACTAAATCAGTATATCATGTTAGCCTTTAACATGAATGTCACATGTCAGTATCCATATAGGATAGATAAGAGAACAAATGCATAGAGTAGGTATAAGATATCATGAATATGATACAAATTGTATAAAAATATTCAAAATTTATATGTATTTACATAAACAACAGAAACACCTGGAAAGGTGTATGAAGAGTATTTAAAATGGCTGTTTATCTCTATTTTATATTACTTAGATTATTTACCTTTTCTTCCTAACAATGTAATATTGTAATCAAAAAACAACATTTTTTTTATCTGGGGACAAAACATTCCCTTTATTATGTGAGCATCTCTGCTCATATGACTCTCAGCACTCTGCTTCTGTGCACACTCTTATTTTTTTCCATTCCAAAGTCCTCTGTGGGTTCCGTTCTGGTCACAGGTCAGAATGCCAGGGATTCTGAATCTAAAGGCGATTCTTAGCATCAGCCATTACAGAGGAGCATTCCAGGTGGGACACTGCAGTCTCATCCCTTTGCTTTTTCAAGAAACATTTTTAAAAGGAATTGTTATGCTCCATTAGAACGAACTACTTCTAAGGGTCAGTTTTTCTTCAGAGTACTTATTTTGGGCACCTACTGCCACCCAGAAGATCACACCCCTGTGATTGAGTGTGTGCGCATGTGTTCACATGTGTGTCCGGCTCTATATTTGAGTTGCATTTCACACAACATTTCCGTTGAATTTCATGTCATGCTTCCACTCACAGATGCTCCTCTGCCAATGTGTTATTAACATATCCATTGCCTTTCATTTCCCCCTGCCCACCTCAGTCGGCAGGAGACCATCCATAGAGAAAGCTTCTAAGTGGCGGAACGCCCTAAGAAAATTGCCTGAAAGCATGAAGTGAGGCAAACATGTGTCTCTCGATTGTTCTGAATGTGCTGCAAAAGCTAACGATCAACCCTCACCTGCTTTATGTAGCATAACTGCGACTCGGCAATTCCATTGATGAGAGTCTCAGGTGAATAGCCCTTCGCGTTCCCATCATTGCCCCACAGCATTTCACGGACAGAGGGCGGATTCAGGTCTACATGAAAGTCAGCTGAAAGTTTACAGTTGTTCTTTACATCAAATAAGGCGAGGATGATGAAAAAGGGCTCAACCTAGGAATGAAGACAGTTGACATTTGAAAAATAAAGCCTTCGGAGATAAATTGCAAAATGAGCTTTTTAATGTGTTACTGTCCCAGTTCAATCTTTAGTTAAAAGTTCACTAGTGTTATTCTGCGTAGAAGGAAAGGCAATCAGAAATGAGAAACTAGTCAAATTTGCATTTCATTAAATGTAAATTCCCAAGTTATGAGTTACCCAAAATTCATAAGTCACAATCTTTAAAAGATGGGTAGAATACAAAAGTTTCATCTAAAGAAAAATTGATCCACGGATAAAATTTAAATCTCTGTGCACTTACTGACATGACTCCTAAAACAAAGTTAACCATATAGATCATTAAAAAAAAAATCCTATCTGGTATACTGCAATGGACTAGACTATAAATTTCTAAGAGCTAATACCAATCAACAATTACTTGAAAAATGCCCTGCCCCATCAGCAAATTTGGAAGACATGATTCCTCCCTACAGATGGCATTCAAAAGCTGGTCACAGAGAGAAATTTCATGCCAGATGGTATAAACATTAACCCTTTACAGGCAGAAAAGTACTCTGGTATATTTTAGCTACTTAGTGAAAGAATCAATCGTTACTTGATAGTTCTGCAACTAGAAACCCATAATAAAGATGAACATCTAATACAGTGCCTCTGAAGTTTTGATGGAGGTATTTCTGACCACCTTGATTTATGGTACCTAATATTTATACAGACCCAAAGTGAATTCATCCTATAGAACAGTTAGTGAGCCCAACAGACTGCAGAGCATTTGTGGTCCCACCAGGGCTTATGGATACTAATTCATTTGTATGAACCAATTTTCCAAAAGAATTCCTATTTCTTAATCAAATTCAGTGCCACAGATATTTCTTTTTCAGGTTCTGGGGACATGCCACTCCTGAAAAGGAAGCACCTTTTTCATCTGCTACTCTAAGTAGGTAAGATTTTAAGATTTGCAGGAATTTTATTTTGACCAGAGAAAGAGATGAAATTCTTCATGTCAAATTTATAAATGTAACACTGGAATTTCGTCCTGCCAATTAGTCCTTAGACATAAAATAAAAAGAAAGTATTTCTTTAATATGCTGGGTGCAGGGCAGATGTTGGATGCAGAGCAGTAGAAGGAAAGGTCATACATACATTTGTAGGTGGTCCTTTTGCATTGTCCCCAATGTGACCCAAGATATTGAAAGTTAAATCATGGCAATTCACCAGGAAACGCTTGTTGCACTTTTCTTCAAATGGCTTTACATCAGGCTCAATTCCTGAAAAGTCCAACCTCTACAAAACAGAGAGTAGGAGTCATTTAAAAAGACAGGGTTCATAGCGACACTGATTGATATAGACTCATATCAGTTATTAGGTATGGCAGCAGAGTCCAATAGCGCTGTCCAGTCTTCATTTGAAACCTTTCCAGAGTTTCCAGAGCCCTTATAGCAACTTTCAAGCACTGGCAGAGAACTAGAGGGAGACGATGAGAATCTGACCTAAGGCAATGAACACATCAGAAATCCATACCTTGACCTGCAAACCCCTACCCTACATGGCTTGACATCCTTGACTCCCATTTCCCATATTTGTGATCTTGTCTTTTTACTATTATTGCTTTTTCTCTCATTTTATTGCTCCAAATCACACATCTCTCCTTGGTTATTTTTTCAGTACATCTAGCGCCTCCCTCACCAAAGGGTTTCTGTGCTTGTTGTTCTATCAGGAACCCTGCCCCCAGGGAGCTGTGTGGCTTGCAGTCTTCATCTCTCTCATCATTTTGTACTTGTGAAGGGAAGTATTTCTCCAACTCCTTGTTTTTTTAAAAAAAAAAAATGCATACTTCCTTTCTCGGATTTATCTAACATTATTTTTATTGTGTATTTACTCGGGATTTTTTTCCCTTTATAGAATATATCCTTGAAGATGGTAGAATTCATTTCCTTCACAATCTCTTCAGGAGGTCAGATAAACAGGAATAGGTAGGAAAGCCTACAAGAATCACACAGTGGTGTAAGACACAGGAGCTCACATCGACACTGATGTTAAATACATCATTGTGGTTTATATGGGTGATGGGTAGAAATGAATAATTCAGTTAGGGATATTTGGAGTTTGAGGTAATTAGTGAGTGACTGGGAAATGAGGAGAGGTCTGGGTGGTCTGCATTGGAGATAAGGATTTGAAAGTCATTGGCATCTAGGATGAGAGGCAGCCAAGGAGCCCAGGGAGACCATACATTTAAAAGATGAGCAGAGAGAGGCATGCATAGAAGGCAATTAAACATGAGCTCAGCTTCTAACAGAACTAAGGGATATGCCCCAACTGCCACAAAGATACATTTCTTTCAAAGCACTTGTATTTCAAGATAAATACAACTTTTAAACAAAAGATACTAGGAGTCATTTCCTCTGAGTAGGGCAGGCATCTGTGTCTCCTCAGAGCAAACTCTAGAAAACTCCCCAGCTCCCAAGGCCCACATAGTCTCTGTCTATTATCTTTGCAAACAGGAAGCCAAATACAGATTATAGGACAACTTATACTTTCATTAAGGCCATAGGCACAGTAGGGGAAACATGACTAAAAATGTATTTGATCAGAGACTATGACAATAAGGACAGTCAAGCCAAGAAACATAAGAACTGCTCACAGTTAGCTAAGCAGCCCAAGTCAAGAACAGGTGTTATACCTGAAGACTCTTGGTTAGCAACCTGTGTGCTAACCCAACCTGTGTGCTAACAAAGCCCCCCTTAAAAGGGCCTAAAGCATAAAATTTGTACCTGAATGCGTGTTTTTCTCTCTCTGAGTCTATTTATCTATAAATATGCAAGTGTGGGACTAGGTAGCTCCCCTTAAACATTTACCCATGGTGCTAGCTGAGGCAAGTGATTGCCATGGAGATCAACCCTAATTTCTGCTCATTTATCTACTCTCTTTTCTGTCTTACTCAGACAGCAGAATGTGGAGTAACTGGTCCAAAGTGTGCACAGCCCCCAAATGCTTTCCTTTCTTAGTCCCCCAAGTATAAACATCAAGACATATGGTCTTCTCCCACAATTCAAAGTTGAACTAGCATTTCATTATTCCCTGAGGTCACAGACAAAAATCTTATCTCTCTACATTGAAATGTGACCAGAAGAGGAAGTTGAAATTATGTGCTAGCATTTCACCTTTTCAACTTGACACAACATGAATTACTCTGTGGTGAGATGACCTTCTACAATCAACGTTAAATTCAAGTTGTTAGTGCTTAAAGATTCATCGCAATTGTGGGTTTTCTCTCATTGTAGCTCACTGGCAAACACAGAATCAGTTCAGTTTCATGACCACAAAAACACCACACCACAAGTTTTTAAAGATGCTGGATTTAGTTTCAACCACTGTCAATTGCCTCCTTTGTACTCAGTCAAAGAGCCTGACATGTCCAATTGGAGCCCAATCACCAAGGGCAATCAAAGGCTCAATCATGCTTGCAACAAGTACATTTCTGAATGAGTATCCCAGAGCTGCCATCTCTGGGACTCACTATTCTATTTTTTATTACATTTACTTACTCTGTGTGTGTGTGTGTGTGTGTGTGTGTGTGTGTGTGTGTCTGTGTGTGTGTGTGTGTACACAACAGCACATGCATGAAGGTCAGAGAACAATTTTCTGGAGTTGAGTCTCTCCTTCCACTTTTATGTGAGTTCCAGGAATTGAAGTCATTAGGCTTGGTAGCAAGTACCTTTATCAACTGGACCATCTCACCAGATTATATATATACGTGTATGTATGCATGTATGTATGTACCTCTATCCATCATCTATGTATCACATAACTGACATTAAAACAATATATAAAATTCCTGAAGAAAGTAGAAAATTTTTAATTAATTGGCTGGGGCTAGCATCACTGGGTAAAGCACCTATTGTGCACACATGAGGACCTGAGTGGGAGCTTGGCTATCCACATAAAAAGCCTCGACAGTACACCTGTAAACCCAGAGCTAGAGCGGAGCATGGAGACAGGAGATGGGTAGACTCCAGGGGCTTGCTGGCCAGTGCAGCTAAAAGAGTGAGCTCAAGGTTCAGTCCAAGATCCATTTCAAAATATAAGGTGGAGAGTGATGGGGAAGACACTCCAAGTCAAATCTGGTCTTCATAGGTGCACAGAAAGGCGCATGCACAACCTCCCTTGTACACATTCATACACCACTCATACACACCACACACTCTCAATTTGACATGGTAATTTTATTAATGCATGCATCATACATGCATACTTTTTCAATTTCAAGCCACATTCAAAACTCAATTAGAAAACTCTATGAAGCATAAATTTAAAAAAAAAAATACAACAAAATCGGTTTTCCTCAAATGATTTTATATTTTCCTAACATGTTTTACTGGGCTAAAAACTGCAATGCTCATGTAATCTTTTTATTAAAAAAAAAAAGTCAAGATGGTTCAGTGGGTAAAGGCAATACATTATGAGCCAGACAACCTAGAATCAATCCCCAACACCCATGAAGAGGTAAAAGGGAGGACCGACTCCAAAGTTGTCTTTTGACCTCCACATATGTACATGGCACATCTGCCTAGACAAGTAACACACACACACACACACATGCATGTGCACATCTGCCTAGAAACTTAGCATGCACACACACACACACAAACACACATGCATGTACACATCTGCATAGACACATAACACACACTCACGTGCATGTGCACACGAGTAACAACAGCAATAATAATAAACTGTTAGAAATAGGTCTCATATAGAAAAGAGGGAAAGAAAACAAAAATTCACTCCCCCAAATAATTCTGGGACATATTCTTAGTGAGGAAAACTATCTAAATAGTCATATACTACATACTTTCCCCATCCTAAATGCTAATATCAAATGGAGAAAATCCATATTTCATTAAATACAATAGTCTTTATATTGCAGAAATTCATTGCCACTAGATCACAGCTGTACCTAATGGACTCAGAGAACACTGAAATCATCTTTAGGCATTATTTAAATTATCCATGGTCAGAAGCAAGATGAAGGTATCTAAGGGACTGAGAAAAATACATGTACATTCTGTCCCATGCTACTAACCGTCCTCTTCAATGGGGAGTCAGGCAGAGTACATGCTCAAAGTAAGTCAAACAATCCTAAAACAATCTGCTTTCCCCACTGCTGAACAAACATCAATGATTTCAACATTTCACTGATGGTTGTTGTTGTTTGGGGAAAGTTTTTTGTTTGTTTGGTGTTTTGAGACAGGGTTTCTCTGTGTAACAGTCCTGGCTGTCCTGGAACTCACTCTGTAGACTAAGCTGGCCTCCAACTCACAGAGATCCACCTGCCTTTGCCTTTGAGTACTCCACCACCGCCCAGCTCCATCTCACCGACACTTATGTAAAATAGAAATATATCAATACCTGAACCTCCGAGTCGAAAGAAAAGAGATTCTGTCTTCCATCTCCTCTACTGAGTTTGTTCAGCTGTTCTGTTTCTCTGCCATACTAAAATTTAAAAATACATAACATTGCTAAATTTCCTTCAAAACAATATTAAATGCCAGTAAATTCTATTCTTTATACAAATCAGGTAACACAATAGTCCGTTCTTGGCTTCCACATATGCAATGTGGCTTAAACAGGTTTGACTGGCTGGGAAGTGTAGCACCATCACTGAGACTAATAATAATAATAATAATAATAATAATAATAATAATAATAATAAAGATCTGATTCTTATATATTTCAATAAGACCTAAAATATTCAAGATTTTGTGCTCTATATTTTTAAAAAATCCAAAGAACTTAGGATGCAAACAAGAAATAAAAGAGAATACTATATTTGACATCTCCATAGTGCTAGTCATGAGTTATACACAATTATGATTCTATTGCCTAAGAGAAAATAATGACTACACATCTAGCATGGCTAAAAAACACAAAGAGAAGTCAACTAAAATCCACAAAATCAGACAAAACACAGACTATGGGGTCATGAGTAAGTTGTGATATTTTAAAGATGTTTTTTAAATTTTAAGAGAAGAGTTCATTTAAAACAGAAAAACAGAGTTAAGTTGGTATCACTAGTCCATAGAAATGAATAAAGTCAAAATGTAATAGGCCTAACAAAGATTGAAATTAATAAACAGTTTAAAACAGCAAATTAATTATAACAGAACCCAGAGGGAGTAAACTTCCTAAGATACACATGGTAATAACTGTCTACTTTCAAACTTTGCTCATTTCAAACTCTGCAAAGAAGGGTAAATAACACAAACAATAGCAGCTCACCAAAGTCTTTATGTCAGTAAATTATTCATATAATTTACATAACAAATTGGCATGTATCATTGAACCGAATACCATTTGCATGAGCTGTATCATTAGTCCATTGAAAGAATATTTATTTAATGATATATCAATCAAATTGAATAAAAATAGATAAAAATTAATAAGGATACAAATGCTTAGAAGTTTGTTGGTTTGTTGTTTTGTTTTTGATGTTTAAAAAAAAAAGATTTTCCAGTTGAGAGTGGACACTTCAAGCTCATCATTTGGAATGTACCTTTTTCTACTACCTGTTTAATCAATTTGTGAGGTTTTGAACTCAAAAATAACATTCCCAAATGTAATCCAACACTAAAACCTTCCAGTTTGCCCTGCATTGTGTCAGTGTAAGGTAAACCTCCATAAGAAAGATATACCTTCATCAGTTCCGGATGCATGCTCCTTTCCAAGCTGGCCATGATGTTCTCGGCTTTTCCTTGACTGCTAGTTTCATCATCTGCAAAATTCATTAAAAGCAGATGTTCCAAACCATACAGACCATTACTAATCACCTAAGAGAACTAGCCTCTCTCCCACCCCATCCTCTCCTGCTAGATTTATGGCAAAGAATTGTGATTACGAAAGCACCAGGGAAATTTTAATGGACTTTTGAAAATCTGCCATGAATTTCTTATCCATTTCAGCACGGCTGTATTTTAAGTGTCAGGTCCCATACAGTGCCAACTCTTTTAAAAGCCTATCCTGTAGTCACTGTTCATGAAGAAGCAGGTTGGCCTTCATTGTTAAGGTTGTATCTTCACCTAGCACAAAGGACAGTCCCATGGATTAGAGATGAGGGCCTTACCCTCAAGGATGAATCATTTCAAAATTCTTACCTTGTACTGTTTCCACTGTCTCCTTTTTCTCTTGCACTAAACTATCAGTATTGATCTGAATAATCTTTTTCAACGTTATCAACCATTCTTCCATTTCCTGCTCAGTTTCAGCCGCCAGATAATGGCTATATTTATCTAACATCTTGAGTTCGAAAGCATGACGGCGCATTTTGGGGCACTAGAGAAAGGAGAAAAAGGAAAACACCTGTTCAATTTGATTAGTCCCCCTTTCCAATATCAATCCCATTCAATTATTTTTACTTCAGCTTAACACTTTCACAAAATCATTGCTTCTTTCAATATGATATGGAAAATCCCAGAACATGTCAATCTTTGCTGCTCCTCCTAGGCCCGAGCTAATAAGGAATAAGGACAAAGTGGGTATAAATCATTTAAGGCCTTTGGGATCCTTCACATTTAGAAAACTTAACCATCACCATTACAACAAGAACACATTTTGCTATCTTCACTGAAAATTTTTCCTTGCTTTATTTATAGACATGTCAAAACTAGATGTTAGGAGCAAGCTAAAATGTGACCTGAAATAAATACAATGCTTCCTTTATATTTCCTCACTAACACACACAGAAACGTGACTCACTTCAACATGCACAATATAAAATAGTATCACCAAGGTAAAAGAAGGCCATAACTGTTTCAAATCAATATTGACTCTCAACAAAATGTGTGAAGTGGTCCACACTGCATATTAGGAGAAAAAGAAAAATCTTACCCTGCCTTCAAATCTAGTAACATTTTTTAATCACCTTCTCCGTCGTGACAACAGAAGTGGCACGCTCTCCAATGCCTCAACAATCATCTCAAGAAAGGATCATACATCAGTAACTCTCCAGTACATGCTCATTATTTAAGAAGAAACTAACGAAGTTCCCCATTTTCATCCCCAAAGAATAGAAAAGGGTGAAATTAAACCAGCGTAGCAAGTCATAAAAATTGATGTATTTGAAAACACGAGGGAGAGGAATTCATAAATAGATGACTATGAGAGAAAAGAAAGGTCACTGGAAGAGAGCTGATTGAAAAAAAAATCCAGCAATCATGTGTGCCTTTCTTTTCTTCCAGTAAAATTAAAAGATGTGATTATTACTTGTTCAAAAAGCTCCTTTGGGATGGTGCTAATGCTCCGAGGTAGAGCAAGACATGAAGTTCAAGCCTCAGCCCTGTGCACACGAAACCAAACCAAATAAAAAGCACGTTAAACATACAGAGATGGGAAAGTTTAAAGAACTTTCACTTGAACTTCATGGCAATCTTATTTGAATAGAGTATGCAGATATTACTAATTGGACATTACACCTTTGCAAATATTCTTAAAAAAACTAAAGTTATTGAACCTATCACCCTTGCCTCTTCATTAGCTCAGTGATCCTATTTGAATTTCAGTGCCACAGCCCCTAACAATGTTCCTCTCCTGGCCAATTGACTTACCATTGAAATAATTTCTCTGCCTTCTCTTTCCCACCTGACCTTTGTCTATATCTCCAGCAATCGAAATCAATAAACACTTGCCAACTCCCTAAGGCGTGTACAGCCTTGTTAATTATTACAGGAGTTGCAGGAATGAGTGAGACGGGGTCTTTGCAATCCAAACCCCAAAAGGAACAAAACACAATTTAAAGGGTGATTTTGATAAAGGAAACAGCCAAGAGGACAGACACGGGGCTGGATTTGACTGGGTGGAAATGATAGTGAGGAAGGAAACAGAACGCACTCCAAGATTGAAAGGGAATTTAAACTGAGTTTTAAAGGATAAGAGTAATTTAACAAGACTTTGTATCAAAATACCAATGACTAGGGGAATTGTGCAGTATGCACAAAACCCTAGGTTCAATTCCCAGCATCACAAAAATAAGGAAATAAGAAATACGGAAGCCACAAACATGCCTTAACTCCATGGAATACACAGTTTATTGTGATCAGAACACATATGTGCACAGGGATGCAAAGGAATGAAACTAGACAATAGGTTAAAGGTACATCACCATGAATTCCATGGTAAAAGTTTTATATTTTCCTCTATGAGACAGGAAAAGACAAGTGAAGGACCCCGGCCATGTCTCGGGAAAATAGACACAACAGTAAATTAGGAGTTAGGAGAGCAAGACTTGGGGGGTAGAAAGATGGATCAGCATTTATGAGTAGCTACTACTCATACAGAGGTCCTGAGCCCAGTTCTCAGCGCCCACTACAGGCTGCTTATAATTGCCTGGAATTCCAGGGGACTCCAATGCCCTCTTCTGGCCTCCTCAGTCACCTGCACTAATGTTCACATACTCACATGCACAAAGAAGTAATGATAAAAAAGTAATTACAAAAAAGAAATGATAAAAAGAAGTATTAAGATGGAAAAAAAGGCAAAATTGTAGGATAGGCAGTATAAAATGGATACTCAGAGGAAAAATCAGGAAAAATTCTAAGACAATTACAAATCAAGAAGTACTCTGGAGTGAGACTCAAAGGACTGAATGTAAATGGTGTACTGAGAAGATATAGAGATTTCTAATACAGGTGTTTGGGGGCATAGAGATGCCATCAACCCAGAATTCTCAGGTTTATAATACTTCATCAACAACTGGCTTGGAGAAAGAGAAAGAATGATCACTGCAATGGCCTTACCTGAACAACATCAATGCAGGCGTCCAAGTAGATGCAACCTTTAGACTCCTTGGAATTTTTCTCATCTTTATAAGAATTGAGAATATATGAACCATCAGGAAGTTGAGTCAAGTAAAAGTACCGTCTCTTGAACACCTAGAAGAAATGCAGCAAAAACTCACTTGTAACATATACTCATAGAAGAAGGACGGTTTATTTGAAATAAAAACCTTAAACAACTTGCCAGCCACCATATCTGAGCAATTGCCAGACAATCTCAAGAAATTGTTAAGAATCAGGTTTCTGGGTTGGTGAGAAGGCTTGGCAGGTTAAGTCAGTTGACACCAAGCCAGTGCACCTGAGTTTGACACCCAAGGCTCACATGGGGGGGCGGGGGGAAAGAACAAACTCCTGAAAGTTGTCCTATGATATCCACACATGTACTCTGGCAAGCATGTACCCATACATACACAGTCAGGTACACACACACACACACACAAAATAAATAAGAATTATGCTTAACTTTGCTTATTTCTTTAACGATACTATCAAGTCAAGTAATTTACCCTTAGATAATCAAATAGAATGGTGAATATTTAACACTTTAAAATGTATAAAGCACTTTTACATTTGAACCACTGGCCTATTAATCCAGCGTCTTTTTCCATCAAACTGCAAGCCACAACTGGATCTTTTCCAATTTTGTTTTATCACCACAAACCCAAATATTAAAAGGCATACATATCGCGGTTTCATAAGGATCAGGATAAACAATTAGAATGAACAGATGTTTATTCTGGGAGAAATAACTCACAACATAGACAGGTGAACACCAACAGGTTCCTGCTTCCAAGAATTCCTCTGGAAGTCCTCCTGTCCCCATGCCGCTTGCAAGAGACCTCCTCCGACTTAGTTCCCCAGGTCACTTCCGCCCCTGGCTCCACCCCCAATGGGTGTGGTCGGTGCCACAGAAGGAGACAAAGTGAATGTCCCACTATACATACACATTTACATCGCCTTCATAGCATAAAACACTTACAGTAGACCAGGGCTCTTGCTCCTGAAAACCTCACAGCTTCCTCCCAGGGAAGCAGAGACAATCATCAGATGCCTCACCAATTGTCAAATACCTTCAGTGCTGAAGTTTGAATCAATAGGTCCAACAGGACAGCGCTCAGAGATGGAAGTAGCTAGGACACAGAGGGAAGCACACAGGAACAAGGAAAGGAAGGAAGACTACCCGAATTCCTTCATGGTGTCCCTTTGTCTCTCCCTCAAAAACGCTCCCATAGGACACAATGAATAGAGTGAGCAAAGAGGATTACAAACACTTTGATGTTTCTATGATTTTTTTCCAATGGGCCAGAAACTATAAGCTGTGTCAAGCATGTATCATAGTGAAAGTAAAACTTACTCCAGTCATAATTCCCCACGATAGTGGGTCTAAAACCACTCCAGAATGAGAATGGTAACAGAAACAGGAAAACAGACTCCGAGTGATTATTGAGGAAACACAGGCTTTGGACAATGTCTTACTCACAAAAGTTGGTTAAGATTTAGCTTGCCATTTGCAGTCACCCATGTGATCATCCAATATAACTTTTGATGTGATATTTAAAGGAATTTTTAAATTAATTTTCTTATTTTACATATTGATCCCAGGTCTTTCTCCCCCTTTCCCTCCCATTCCTCCCCTACTCCACAGGGAGGGTGATGCCTTCCAGGAAGGGTCATCAAAATCTGTCAAGTCATTTGGAGTAGGGACTAGGGCTTCTCTCCTGCCTCTAGGTTAAGGGAGTATCCCTCCGTGGGGAATGTGCTCCCAAAGTCCTTTTGTGCACCAGGGATACATCCTGGTGCCACTGTCAGAGGACCCTTAGACTGCTCAGGCCTTCTAACTGAGACCCATGTTCAGGGGGTCTGAGTTGGACAAATGCTGGTTTCCCAGCTGTCAGTTTGGGGCCCATGAGCTCCCCCTTGTTCAGGTCAGCTGTCTCTGTGGGTTTCTGTAGCCTGGTCTTGACCCCTTTTCTTATCACTCCTCCCTCTGCAATTGGATCCCAGGAGTTTGGCTCAGTATTTAGCTATGGGCGTCTGCTTCTCTTTCCATCAGCTACTGGATGAGGGCTCTATGATAACATATATGTTATTGATCTCATAACCAGGGAAGGGTATATAAAGTAGCCTCTCTACTGTTGCTCAGATTGTTTGTTGGGGCCAGTCTTGTAGGTTTCTGGACATTTCTCTAGGGTCAGTTTTCTCTTGAAACCTATAATGGCTCCCTCTATTATGGTATCTCTTTTTTTGCTCTTGTCTAATTGTCTCCCAATTCAATCTTCCTGGTCCCACATGTTCTCCTCTCCTCCCCTTCTCTTTCTCCTAATTCCCTCTCCACTCACTGCCCCTACCCCGCTCCCAAAATGCTCAGGAGATCTTGTTCCTTTCCCCTTCTGTGAGGGACCTTGTATGAATCTCTTAGGTTCCTCTTTGTATCCTAGTTTGTCTGGCAGCGTGAATTGTAGGCTAGTGATTTAAAGGATTTTAATCATGAAAAGAGCATTATTTGACACAATCATTCCTGCCAAAGCATCTTGAAACCCAACAATTTATTTCTCTGTAGCATGAACAAGTAAAATTATATAGATGTGTTATGTATTTTATTTTAGAAAACAGTAAAATACTAATAATGCTTACAAACATTTTGGACTTGCTTAAGTATCATATATTTGTGAATGAATACAGAAATGTACTAGCATGAGGGACCCCTTGCCAAGTCAGACTGATAAATGCTACAGCTTCTATTTCAGGTAGCAGCATATGGGCTATATGGCATAAACAGAAGGAGGAGCAAGCAGAAAACACCAGCTTGTAAATGTTACTTTACTGAGATGCAGAAATACAGAGAGTGTACTTGTATGTGCATTTATGTCTTTTGTATATTTATATACAAGTTGGGTAGCATTTAACTGAAGTGCTTAGGGTCAGAGAAGCATTTTATATTACATTCTTAAACTAAAAATCTGAAGCCAATGAATTTGGGATTTTTCAGATTGGAGGTGTTCGAGTATTACTATAATAATATACTTACACCATTATAATATAATGTATATAATGCATATTTGATTGACACATGTTTAAGTGTATAGAAAGAAATCTATATTAATGTGCAATAAAATGTTAAACAAAATGATTACTATATCTAGGCAGGTTGGCACATGCCTGTAATCCCAGTACTCAGGAGACAGAAGAATCAGGATAAGTTTAAGGCCTTCCTTGGCTATGCAGTGAGTTCAAGGCTGGTCTGGGCTATATGACACCCTGTCTCAAAAACAAACAACAAAATCAGTGATGACATTATTTACATTTATGTATTTTCGTGACAATGGTTCACATCTCAATAAAATAGTGGAACCAGAAAACCTAAACTTATATACAAATGAATAATTTACTGAGCATTGAGAATTTGTGCAACTTTTTAAAAGTTATGACAAAAATCAATATATCTTCTAGGAAAAAAAAAATCAATGTGATTTAAAAACCTTGCGACAACTCAAAGTTTAACTGTGACCAAATCTAAAACTCAAAGTGTATAGATTCAGTGATACAGCTGGCCAAGTCTGCTGTCAAAGCCTACAGTAAACCACAAAGAGAGGACAGAGAAGGAATGACACAGAGCAAAACATCTGTGGCCCAGAGTCAAGTTACAGTCTGCACAAATGCTTTCACATACAGCTGTCTCACTAAGCAATGACATTCTGCAGCAGCCACCACTTCCAAGATTAGCAAAGGGATGTGAAATGATAGGAAATCACTCCCTGTAACAGGACAATTACCCCTCACAGAGACACTGTAGCTAGTTCACAGATCACAAAGAACATTTGCTGAAAGAGCACTTAGAAGGAGCGCATGCCTCAAAGGCAGAGGATCCAGACCCTCATCCAGGATCCCCTGGGACATTGTCCTTGAGGCTGATTCTTTCAGTCCTCACTTGTAACATGACCGGACCAGAACAGGTGATCTAAGGGATCATTTTTCACAAATCATTTCACTGAACATGAACAAGTTATACATTAGCTTTCCCAGGCTAACAGTCACCCCCAACACACACAAACACATTTACACATGAGATGGACCATACATTAGATGCTCACTGAACAAGTTACACATTAGCTTCCCCAGGCTGAAGTCACCCCCAACACACACAAACACATTTACACATGAGATGGACCATATATTAGATGCTCACTGAACAAGTTACACATTAGCTTTCCCAGCCTGAAGTCACCCCCAACACACACAAACACATTTACACATGAGATGGACCGTACATTAGATGCTCACTGAACAAGTTACACATTAGCTTTCCCAGGCTGACAGTCACCCCCAACACACACAAACACATTTACACGTGAGATGGACCATACCTTAGATGCTCACTGAACAAGTTACACATTAGCTTTCCCAGGCTGACAGTCACCCCCAACACACACAAACACACTTACACCTGAGATGGACCATATACTAGAAGCACAATGTTTGCACAGCAAAGAACTTTTTTGTTTGCTCTTTTTTGCATTGCTCAGGATGTCCTTTTATTCCTGGTTCAATTGATCCTCTTGCCTCAGATACCAGGGTAGTTGAGACTACATGGGTGTGACACTGTGGGTGGCTTAGGAATTGTTTTTGAGTCACCCCGGTGTAGAAATCAGTTTGTAAATGAACAACAGATCAGGAGATGGCTATGGTCTTTTCTCATTCTAGAATTCAATGATGTATCTGCTTTTTAATTATTTGTAAATTATTTTTATGTGTATGAGCATTTTGCCTAATGTATGTATGTGTACCACTTGCATGCTTAGTGCCCATGGAGGCCAATAGAGAGACTCAGGTCCCTGGACCTGGAGTTACAGTGGTTGGGAGCTGCCATCTGGGTCCTGCAAGAGCAGCAAGAACCCTTAACCTCTGAGCCATCACTCTCTACCTCTGAGCCATCACTCTCTACCTCTGAGCCATCACTCTCTACCTGTGAGCCATCTCTCCACCTCTGAGCCATTTCTCTATCTCTGAGTCATCTCTCTAGCACTGGTATGTTAGGTTTTAACTTCTGGGAAGTTGTAGGTTCCTGTTACAAAGAAGAAAGTAGCATCCTAAATCAGAACCAAGAAGAAATTTTCAAAACATCCAAGATGTGGGTGTTTAAGATACAGGTAAATATCTTTTTGTTACATTTCAGGAAGAATATGGGTGTCAAAATAATAATTATACATCATAACTTTCATTGAAAGGTCTCCAACCCTTTGAAATCAATTGATAACTATCTTACTCTTACCTGAGGATATATATCCACCCACATTTTACCTAACAGAGGGGATAAGAACACTTAAATTCACAGTGGTCACTACTTAATTAAACTGGCATCAGAATCCTATGGCATCCACAAACAGCATCTCTTCCCAACCCTGCAATGGCTTCCTACACCCGTTAAATCCAAATATAAGCTGTAAAAGGTGCAAAGCATTCATCAATGGCAGTGACAGAGGAAGCAGCAGCTCTGGGTGCTACTGCATAATCAGGTGATCAAAAATGACAATGCACTGTACACTTCAAAAAAGCAAGGAAGTTTTCACAATAAAAAATGATAAATGAGTACATATGTTCAAACTAATTTAAACATAACAAAATGTATGTATGCTTCAAAAATTCACATTATGATACCATTAACATGTAATTCATATGCTTACTATGAAATAGTTAAAAATTTCCAGGCATAGTGGCACAAATCTGTAATCCTAGCACTTGGGGGTGAAGGCAGGAGGATCAAAAGTTTGATGTCAGTCTTGGCTACATGATACCCTATCTCAACAACAAAAGACAAACCAAATAGTAATAATAAGAATAAATTTTAAATAAATAACATATCTACCATAGGTTAGAACATGGTGCCTGATCACTGCACATGGACCTCTGTGTGTGTGTGTGTGTGTGTGTGTGTGTGTGTGTGTGTTAAATTGCTCTTTATCTTATACTTTGAGGCAGGGTCTCTCTGTGAACCTGAATCTCCCAGAGGTGACTGGATTGGCTGACCAGCAAGCACCATGATCCTCCTGTCTCTGTCTTCCTGATGGCGGGATTACAAGGACTGCAGCACTTGGCTTCTATACATTGGTTCTGAGGGATGATATGCAGTTCCTCATACTTGAAGGGCAAGCACTTTACCAAATGAACCATCTCCTGAGCCAGGAACTGGACATCACATCACGCTGCTCAAGCTACAC
This sequence comes from Phodopus roborovskii, assembly GCF_943737965.1. Lineage (NCBI taxonomy): Eukaryota > Metazoa > Chordata > Mammalia > Rodentia > Cricetidae > Phodopus > Phodopus roborovskii. The sequence goes on from NW_026125680.1 coordinate 1,831,022, forward strand.
TGCTTTATATGTAATACTGAAGAACCCCAAAGGAACTCTTTCAGCCTAAGTACCTATAAACATTGTAGCATTCTTCTGCAGCATGAATCCTATCCAAACCCACCTCATTCATCTACCTCTTTAGAAAATTGCTTTGAGTTCAAAATAATGCTTATAACTCAAAAGGAAAAATGAATAATTTATCCTCCAACATATTATCTACTTTCATCCGCTTTACCAGCTGAGCTATCGAAGGGAAACGCACCCTTCAACATATCATCATAGGTTTCATTCAATAGAATATTTCTCTGTTAACACCAACCTCCTTCTCATCCTCCTTGCCTTTATTATTTGTCCTAGACAGTAAACACAGATGGCAATTATCCATCTTACTTAATGAGAAGCATGGATCCCGAAGAGGAGTCTATTCAGGAGAGTAAGCCACACAGCCAGCTATAGAGCTGATTCTCAGGTCATGCCAACTCTTTTCAAGCACCTGAGATGTTGGGACAGTAACCTTTTGGACCTCTTCTGGGTCAGGCACAAAGGCCATTTGTCACTCATTTGCATCAAAGATGGAAGACAAAGCAGCAAAGGTAGAGTACCTACTACCCTGCCTTCCAATTAGGAACACCTTTTATTATCTTACATAACAAACCACAAGAGTGTCTGGCTATGTGTATTGCCTAGAGAGTAGTTACTTCTTCTATATTATAGGAACAAGAAGCCTTAAGAAGGAATGCTCTGAAGGCTAAGGGACACAGTAGGAGGAACAGCAGCAAAGAAGAAATGAGGTGTGTGTGGGGGGGTGGGGTGTCTATTTAACTGATGCGTTAAACTAAACAGAATGGCCAGGATAGTGCTGAAAGGGAGAAAGCAGGAGGGGTTTTAGCACTCATGAGACAGGGGTGGGAGGATCACAAATTCAGGAACAGCCTAGGGCTGCATTATGAAACTCTTGCCTCACAAGAAAGGGGGGGGCAAGGGCTATGCTGAGTCTCAGAACTGTTCTAAGCAAACATGGAAGAGGTCGTGGAGAAGAAAATCCCAAGACTTTATACGAAAACTGACTTACATTTAATTATACTAGAATGGCAAGAACTTAACCCCCTCCAGAAGGTTGGCAACCTGTCACTTACCTCTCTCCATATCATTTTATACGCCTATCATGTTTTAATAGACTTCATGATTCTACATTATATGAAACTAGGGGGAAACAAAGTTGAATAATTCCATCATAGGCAAGCACTGGAATTTTTTTAAACTAATTTGAAGCAAAACATAAAAAAGGGTGGCTACAATCTTCCCTTATCATTGCAGACACATTATTTTCTCAGACTTATTTCAACAACAATGGCCTTGCTCAACTTCCTTCTGGTCTTCCCTCCTGTTTCATTCGCTTCTTCCTCCTTTTTATTATTTATTTAATTTTTTTTTTTTTTGAGACAGGGTCGCACTCTGCTGCCCCAACTGGCCTCAATCTCAATGTGATATTCCTGCCCCAATCTCCAAGTACTGGGCTCCAGGAAAGAACCAACATGCTTAAATTTGGATGGTATCACATTTCTTGCATTCTCATGATCACATGTCATCGGATCCGGATTTAACATAATTCTCATAATATAAAATAACAACTGGCATGCTTTCTGTCTTAATGACACTAAGTCCTTTGCTCATGTCAGTTAATCCTTATAGACAACTTTTGGTGCGGTCACTACTACCTTCATCACCACATCACAAACAAGAAACTGAGGCACAGAAGGGTACTGGGGAATAAATCAACTTAACTTAGCATGGCTACAAGACCTCATCTGGTCTGTGCTCTCTGTGTAGCACAGCCACACTCATATTCGCCTTTGGGACACCCTTCCTTCAAGGCCTGGCTATCTCAGACTCCATGTTCATGCAGTTGGTATCTGGACAAACACTAAATAATTAATTACTTTTATTGTGTGTCTCACATCTCCAAAGGGGTCCTGAGCCCTAAGGTGGTACTTCTGTCTACCTTCCAGATCACTAATTTCATGCACTAAGGTAGTCCTTGTATGTTTGGTGATGGGTTTGATGATTTCTAGGAGTGTCTGGCACTTAAGAAGCAGGTTTTGAGCACCAGCCACCAAATGAGAGGAAACAAAACGGAAAAACAAATTAGTGAGAAACCCCCTGCCTATGACAAACAAGTATCAATCCATATTATTTACTATAAGATGCAGTCTAGTAGACTAGAGCATAAAAATGGAGGGGGAAAGTCAAAATAATAGGTCTTATACTCCTTGTTCCAATACACACAGTGACCTTGAACTCCCAGCAATTGCTTTCACAGTGTATGTACTTTCTTGGATGAAACCCTCTTTTGATTTGCTGTTCTCCCCCTACCAAGAAGAGAATTCTCCTTTAACAATCAAAGAGTAATATGGACTTTTGGACTCTGGATGTATAACAAATAGCTCTCTTTTGTAGGGAAAAAAAAAGAAAGGGCACCAGAAATGAGTCATACATCAGGCAGTTGAACTTGCAACCCCGATAACACAGCAAGGCACTTCAACATTTAATTGCTGCGGATGGGGAGTAGAGAGCCTAAGGAATGTGATCAAACTGAGCCAAGAAGATGCACAAAGGTGGGTGTCCTGAGGCTTAGCCAAGAATGTGCAACTCTTTTAAACTAAAAACCACTCTGAAGATCAAATTTTTTCCTTATTCCATATATCATTATATTCCTTAGGAAAAATAGTTCTAAATACCAGGGGAAGGTCATGCCCGATAGCACAGTTATCTAGTGCACATTAATTTTTTTTTTCTCAGTGATAGAGAACAAGTTGAATAAAGCAGATGTCTCTAGCGGCTTCTTAGGAAAGACTGCAACCGGCTTCTTAGGAAAGAGTGCAACCGAGTAAGCTCTTCTTAGGACTACAGTCTCTGTCTAAGAGATGCTGTATTCTCATTATGATTATCTTCAGCTTCTTTCCAGTCCTTTTCCAGGAATTGGAAGGGGTAGTGGGATGGGTTCTCACTAACTCGAAAGCAAACATTGCGGAAATGGCTCCCTGTAATAAAGCTGGTCCTGTCTTCACACAGCCGCTGACAAGAAGGCAACTTACAAGGAACGGTCACTGTGCCTAGACAACAATCAGCGCCTTTTCAAGAGCTGTATGAAGCCAGCATCCTCTTCAGGGAGAGGAAGTGCTTGGGCACTGTGACTCTGTGAAGTGACTGTCTCCCTGTGAAGCTAGATATATCATTAACAGCTCTCCCACCGCCTGGATGTCTCAGGGATACTTTGTTGGTGGATAATGAGGTTATCCAGAAAGCACTTTGGGGGAGATAATGACAATTGCAGTGAATGTAATGGTACTGACTACAACTTCACTGTTCTGGGCTGGGTGGGAGAGGAGGGTACAGTACACTGGGGAAAATGGAATGGAATGCCCTGGCAGAGTTCTGGCAGGCACCACAGGAGGTTTAGTTTTTGAAAGTAGTCCGTGCAGAAATTGCATTGGCTGTGTTGCTAATGTTGCATTAGGCTGCATGGTTGCTTGCTCAAATGATCACATAAATGAACAGTCTTCTGGTTCTTTTCCTAGATGAGCTTGGATGATGCTGGGCAAGTCCGATCCTTTTTTGTTTTCCTTTGACATCTTCAGTCATGATTCTAGTTTGTTTTTTGTTTGTTTGTTTTTTCTCCTTTCCTTGTTCTTTGACTCTCTTGCTCCTGACAACTCAAAGGTCTAGGAGAAAGACTCAAACTTGTTTATAGAAAGCTGCAGTTACTGTACATCATTTCAAACATCTTAAAGGAGGCACCATTTCACCGTATATCCCAGTCTAGCCTTGAGTCTACCCACCTACTGCAATCTTATGAGAGCTGGGATTACAAGCCAATGTCACCAGACTCAGCTACTGCAACAGCATTTTTTTTAATTCATAATTTTTTGGTGGGTATATTTTAAAATTATTTTTAAAAAAAAAATGAATACATAACTTGGTTGAAGAAGCACATTGCCAGCCACAAAGGGATATGCAGGTTGGTGTCAAGCCACAGCCCATCATGGAGACTCAAATTAAAATATGAAGAAAGGAGCTTGGCTTCCACGGGCTGTTATTTGCCAATGAGTCATGATTAATACCTACAGCCTTCTGAGGCAGCTTCCTGGCTGTAGGGAGTTTTCAAAGACTCTCAAAGCATGAATTTGCCGATAAGAAAAGATTCCTGGAGTCAGTTCTGGAGCTCTGGCACCGTGGTGCTAGCTGCTGAAGCTCCCACTACTTCACACCAGTATAGAAGGAAGCCCCATCAGGTTTGGAACTCCAACTGCCCCCAGGATAAACCAGCCCCAAAGACATGGACAATTCCTTAAACAACAACTCACCTGAAACATCTTCCCACTTGCTAATGAGACTGAGATTTTATTTGGAAGATTCCCATATTGGAAACAAACAGAAAATGCCCTTCCTGCACACCTCTAACTCTGTCAGCCTTTGGGCTTTAGTTATGCCTCTGTTGCCACTACTGCAAAGAGCTCAGCTAACCCGTGGGCACTTATCTCTTATTATACCTGAACCCACGCAAACTCCAGAAGAACTTCTCCCCACCCTGCGAAAGGGCAGCTGAGGTTTCAAGGTCTACACCCTCGGTATGGCTTGCTTCCCAGGACAGGACCCCTGATTTAGCAACTTCAAGACCACTACCATTTCCAGTCCTCTGCCACACACCCTCATAGCCCTTATGTTCCTGGAGAAAGCAACAGAATAAAACAATATGAGGAAACACTCCAGGTACAACGAAGCCCATGAATGTCGAAGTGTACAATAGCACAATCATGAAAATGCTTCATTCCATACAGGATAAAGAAACTTTTGTCAGATCTCTCAGAAAGTTCTGGCTGATACTTCCTCTCACGCCCATTCTAGGTTTGGCAGATACCCAAATACAATAGCAATGCTTTGACTTAAGAGCTGAAAGCAGAAAGTACAGGATATATGCTTAACGTGCAAAATTTTACTGTGGAGACACACGCTTTTAATCCCAAAATTTGAGAGGCAGAAGCAGGCAGATCTCTGTGAGTTCATGGCCAGCCTGGTCTACAGAGCAAGTTCCAGGACAGGCACCAAAGCAATACAGAGAAACCCTGTCTCAAAATACAAACAAACAAAACAACAACAAAATTCCAAATAGATATCTCCAACCCATAGAAGATGAGGGTAAGGACAAGTAAATCCTATAACCAGAAATAACTCCCAAACCTCATCATGTCCCTTATGTTTCAAAATGATTGTGTTAAAAAGCTGTGTCGCCAATTTGTCTTCTTTTTCTTTCCTCTTTCTACCGTTTTATAGAGGTTTTAAGAAAAACAACAGGCTGGGGGTACAACTCATTTGATAGAGTGTGTGTGTACCTAGCATGCATGAATCCCCATATACCATCCCTGAGCTCGGAGGCAGGAAGACCAGAAATTCATGTTCATCCTCAGCTACATAGCAAGTTTGAGAGTAGCTTGGGATACACGAGACCCTATCTCAAAAATAACAAACAAAAGGAAAAGAATTAGATAGAAATTGTATTGCACAGAGAAAGGGGAGGAGGAGAGAGGGCAGAAGGGAAGGAGAAAGGAAGGGAAGGAAAGACAGAGGAGGAGGGGGGGGAGAGAAGTAAAAGAAAAAAGAGGTTAATATATGAGCCGCTGGGAATAAAAAGAGACAAAGCAAAGAACTTAGCTCAACAGGACAGGCCAATGTTCCTGACAAGTGGTAGCAACTGACCTCTTCACCTCCCCCATGTGCTCATCAGGTTACCTCAGATCTACCATCCTCTCCATGAATTTATGGCTCCTCCCTGGCCCCTGTAAGTGTAGGAGTTTCATCCTCAGAGATAGATAACAGCCAAGCTGAACAATCAATCTTTGGCTGACTGTATTAGTTTTCTAGTGCTATAATAAATTATGCCAAACGTGATGGCTTGAAAAAACACAGATTTACTACATTATGGTTCTGTTGTTAGAAGTCTGACTGGTATATGTAGGGGAGTGTCCATTTTTGCTTTCCTTTTACCTTCTAGAGGATGACCATTGTCTTTGGGCTGTGACTCCTTTCTCCAGCTTCAAAATTAGCCACATGGCATCTCCCCCTGGCCCTGCGCCTACTCACATCTCTCTGTCTTGACTCTCCTTTCCTGCCTCCTCGTCTCTTTTACATCTCTGTGCTCATTCTGGCTCTGCCCAGATGAGTCAAAATTGTCTCCCTGTTGGCTTATTAGCAGCTTGAATTCCCTTTTGTCATATAAGCAAACAGTTATAGGTTCCAGGGATTAGGACATCTTTGGGGATTCGTTAGTCTTGCTACCACATTAACGTGTATTTTAAAAATTATGAAAGAAGGTATAAACCATGAACTGTTTTACAGGCAACTGAATCGTTGCCTAAAATAATATCTTCTTAAGAAGATGAAAAGTTGTCAGTAAAGCAAAATGTAATTCAATGGTATTTGAGAAACAATTGAAAAATCTTGTGAATTGCTTAGTGAATATTAATTTCTTACCAAAGTCTTATGAATCTAGCTTTCTATATAGCATATTTCCTCAGTGCTATGCTAACCCTAAGGTACAGGTTAAACAGTTTAATATTTTGAGAGTGTTAAGGGAGGGGAATTGAGTCAAATCTACAGCTAGTAAAGATTATTTCAAATGTTTCCATACATACACACACACACACACACACACACACACACACACACACACACACACACCACTCCCCCCCACACACTCAAATGTGATGAATATTTAGGCTGGTGCATATGCCAATGATCCTGATCTATTCACTGTTCATTATGCATTATACATGTATTGAAAGTTTACATTGTAACCCTGAAAATTTACATTGTAACCCTCAAGTATGTGTGTTATGTTATCCTTTTAAAAGTGTAAAACCCTAGAAGCACTTTCTTACAATCTTCACTGAGTTATAATTTTCACTCTTGGGCATCTGAACCGGATGACTTATAGGACCTGTTTTATGGCACTAAGCTAATGAGAACAACAATGTACTGGCCAGGAGGACAGACATGCAAATCCTACTTCTGACAACTTGGGGCTCTTTTTCTTTTCTTTGACTTGTATGTGTGGTACACACACATAGGGACATGCATGCTCTGGTGTATTCCCCTGTGCATTCACAAGCAGAGGCTAGCATTCAACATTGAATGTCTTCCTACACCACTTTCCACTTTATTTTCTGAGACAATGTCTCTCAGTAAAGCTGGAGCTCACTGTTTCATTTGACTTGCTGGCCTGCAATGCCATGATCCACCTGTCTCAGCATCCCACGTGTTGTGATTACATCTGAATGTAATGTTTCCCAGCTTTTTTTGTTTATGGGAGTACTAGGGATCTAAACTTGGTCCCCCAAGCTTGTCTAGCAAGCACCTTACCCACCGAGCCATATCCCAAGCCCTGGAGCTCTGCGTAGCCATCAGAGTTCTCTGTGCCTAATTTACCACAGCTCTAATATAATAATAATAATAATAATAATAATAATAATAATAGTGCCTATTTCATAAGGCTGTCATGGGGATCAAATGTAGAATATAAAAATGAGATGCAAAATAAACTTGGTATGGTGCTTGGCACACATTGAGCCCCCAGTAAATGGATTCTCTTAACTATCTCACATGAGAAAAAAAAATCCCATGCTCAGATGCATCAGATACATAGGAAATATACTACAACTTGGATTCATTATCTTAGGCACCAGAAAATGAAAGTGAGAACAGGACATGGCCACTAAAGGGAAGCAGCAGGCAAAATATTAAATTAAGATAGAATTTGAGTCTTCCTTTGGTAGACACCCAAGGTTTCTGCTTTCAGGCTATTTGAAAGCTGGAATGACCTTCCATACTAAATGGAACTATGAATCATCCTCAGTAAACCACATGATTTTATACTGAATATCTGAACGAACAGTTATATTTGGTATCATGGAATATAATGTGTTTCTTTGTTGAGAACTTCATTTGTACTTTCTCTGGACTGCAATGGCACTTCCCTGCCTCCCAAACAAAATCCAAGTTCAGGTAAGGCATCCAAAGCTCTGTGTGGTACTTTGTCCCTTTTGGTGTTCTTGGTTTTTGTTTCCTACAAGTCCCTTACAGAAATTCACTATTTTCTAACTAGGCTCTTCTGACTACCCTAGGCACTGTTTTATGTAGGAGTTAATGTGGTATGTTTCTAACATAAACGTGAAGTTGCTAAACACAAGGAACCCCCTATCTTAGATATCTATATGTTTCCAACACTCACTAGTATTTAATAAGCAACAAATTCATTCGTGAAATCCCTTTCTACATAGGAGCCTCTGACGCCTGTTTCTGCCAAGCTACTTTCTCCATTCAAATGACAACTTCCTTCTTAAGTTCCCTTATTCAGACAATAAGAACTTCAATACATGTCTTTTTAAAAAATTAACATTTCTAAACTTGTTCTGAGGTTGGAGTTTTAAAACTCCATATATCTGTAAAAATTCTTTCATTAAAGGTTTTTTGTTTTGTTTTTTGTTTTTGTATGGGAACATATGAGAACAAAATATAATAGTATATGTATTTTTAAAAGTCATAATGAAACCTATTATTCTACATTTTAATTTGAAACAAAAGATTTTATAAGGGTTCATTAGAAAATAAACATTTCTCCAGATTCATTATACATGTCAATACACTTCCAATGATAGAATAATATAGTAACTACTTCCTACCTTCATGGTTACTGTGATGGTGCTGTTCACATTTGCTTTATGCAACCAACCTTGTTTTATCACACCACCCTTCTGAGAGCATAAAGAAGATGAATCCTGAAACAGAATAAAAGCTACCAATAAAATAGCAGTCACCCAACCATTTATTTAACCAACACAAGTAGACACAAAACTAGCCCTAGTCTCATTTCTTCATTAAACATAAAATTATTGCTCTCCATAAATATTTGAAATTATTGTCTATTGAAAGACCCAGTGGTATAAACACCGTAGGCATTCAATAGTTACTGAAGTGTTCAAGATGCCTTTTAAGAAAATCTTCTTGATAAGCAAATAGTCAAAACTATACTTTGACATGTCACAGACATCCAGACCATCTGTCCCAGGAAGGATGTACTAAGCAGGCAAGTCCATATGACATCACCATGCCACATGCCCAACACAAGAGAAGTCACTCTTTAAGCCTATCCCACAGGCAAGAGAACATATTTATATACATATCACTGCCCATTTCTCTACAGATTTTCTAAACCTCATTTGGAAATGCACGCTTTTTTAAATTAGAGAAACACTCATTGGCTAGAGATCTGGCTACAAATAACTCAAAACCACTTGTTTCAGCATCTTTCCTCAAGGAATTCCCTTTGGGATCCTTTCAGCAGAAGCAGCCTTGAAGAAAGGCATACAGCTAACTCAGTCATTACCTCATCTTTGTCACAGTCTTCATCAATCTCAAACACATGATTAGGGATCTTTTCCGGTCTCAGAGATTTGCTGAAAATTCAAAGAAAATTACTTTAGACACTGAACACAATCCACAACCATCACCAATGAACAAGAGCTAAATACGTTGACTTCATTCTTTGGAAAACAAGAAAATGCAAGAGGAGAGATGGGAAAAGTACTCTCTCTTCTTCCCAAATGTAGACCTGATTCTAAGTAAACACGGACAGCTTCTGTTTGCTTGTTTGATTTTTGCTTAGCAAGAACTCCTGACTAAGCTACCTCCTCGGCCCTGCATTATTTGTATATATGGACTCCCACATACGCAGCCAGCTGTGAAGATAAAACAGAGATCAGATAGGAGTCAAGGAGAGCAGAAGTTGCTAAGGAACGTATGCCAGGGCTGCTAGCAGTGGCAGAACTCTCTATCTTTTCACGGGTCAGAAAGCAACACGGTATCATTCTGGCTCTCCCATTTGTTTGCTTTGGGAACCTGGGCTGCTAATGTGAGTAGTTTCTTTCCTGGGAAAATATTTTTGAAAGCTATACAGGGCTACACAAATGTTTTGTTTCTCCTTCAGTATTTTTTTTCATGTTTCCTAGATGAAATACTGTGAGACAAGCAGTCATACAGTGGAGAAATAGGGGAGGGAGATGGGAGAGCTCAAACAGGTTGATTGGGCGAGTGAGTCCAAACTCGGCCGTTATTAAATGGCAGAAAGATGACTTAAACCATGACTCCTGGATCAGTGTTCTCAAGACATTTGTTCAACTTCACTGACAGAGATTTTCCTCTCAAGGTATATCAGCAGATGTCAAGCTGATCAAATAGCTTCTGACTTCTTCACTGACACCACTGGAAAAAGGTTCCCTATATTTTCCAGAATGAACTAAAGGTTATTCTGTGACTTATAAGGATGCACCAAGTATGTGAGCTCACACATATCGGGAAGAGTGTCAGTAAGCAAAGATAAAACACACTCAACTAGTCAAAATAGTGCACGAGCCAAATGTGCTGTTGTTTCAAGTTTGGCTTATTATAAACTATAACATCGGTTTCAGAAGATGTTTCTAGAAAGCCAAATAATAACAATGATGATAATGATTATAATAATAATTCTCCTGCTCCCCTTGACTTCAAAACTTACCATGGCAACATCCGAAAGTCCCCAGAGAAGTCTTCGTACTTGTAGTTTACCACATGCCAATCTGTGCTGTAGGTCTTAATACACTATAAGAAAATAGGAATCATTCATTTTAAACATAAGAAAAGAATACAAAGAAATACTTTTAAAGTCTGGCAGAGCTGACAATGGTGGAGGAAGGAGGATAATGAATTCAAAGCCAGCCTAGGCTGCATAGCACGTCCCCGTCTCAAACACATAAGCCAAAGTCTGCTGAATTACTGACAATCTTTTTACGTTTTTCTTTTTGATTTCTTGAGACAGGGTTTCTCTGTGTAGCTTTGTAGACTAGGCTGGCCTCGAACTCACAGAGATCCGCCTGCCTCTGCCTCCCAAGTGCTGGGATTAAAGGCATCAGCCACCACCGTCCAGCTCTCACAGACTTTTTTAAATGAGTTGAAAAACTTTGGTATGGGGATCTTGCTTTGGAGATCAAGTGTGATTCTCTAGCCAGTTGAAAACAACAAGGCCTAATTCATATGTCCTGTTGAAAGCTATGACTTCAAGTCCCTGAAGACGTAACTCTCAAATGGAAAGAAAAATACATACAAGTAACAACAAAACCATGCGCTATTCATGTTTAAGTTTTAACTTCACATCACACAGACCCATTACATAGGTTAATTAAGCTTAGTAATTTTGTTTCCCATTTATTATAAAGGAAAAAGCATTTTCGATAATTGATAAAAATAAATTTGAAATGCATAGATATATAAGCTATTTTTTTAATACCAAAACCCATGATGGATGGCTAGAAAGATGTCTCAGCAGTTAAGAACATACACTGCTTTTGCAGAGGATCCAGTTCCAGCTCCCTGAACCAATATCAAGGGATTTATCTATTACTCTAGTTTCAGAGGATCCAGTGGCCTTTTCTGGCCTCTATGGTCACTTGCACACACATATCACACATAAACTCACTCAGGCGCACACGCACACATGCACGCTCACATACACAAATAATAAGAGAATAAAAATGACAGTCATGTTCTTTGACTAACCATTGATCCCCTTACCTCTTTCACAAACAAGCTCTGGGCCCTCTTTTCAGCATCTTCTGGTACAGTAGACTGCACTGTTCTGCGCTGACGACCAATCACTGAAATCTACAAAACAAATCACATTTTTGCTCTAATAAGTGACTTGGAAAATAAAGTGCTTATTCTTTTAAAAAGCACTTGTGAACTCACAGATATGTCTTCCATGGGGAACATAAGCAGATCTCTGAGGGGATCGCTGTAAATCTGCGTTTTCCGTTGTGTGATAACATTCTCGTAGTCCAGGGGTTCAACTACCTTGGCCTTTTCCTTTGTAAGAGACAAAAGACATAAATCGTTACTGTCAGACACCCAGAAGAGGGAAATTCCTCTCTGTGCAGAGTAGCAAAGCTACCCTATTTCATAAAAGGAGATTGTTGTTACTAAGTACATAAAGGTACTTTAATAAGAGAAGCCTTGTTCTTAAGTACATACACACAGAGAGCAGACACATCTGAACACTAAACACAGGCATAAACAAACCTCTCCTTGCTATAGATAAGATTCAATGGGCTATGGGGCTTGAGAGTTGGCTGGTTAAGTTAAGAACACTGGCTGCTCTTCCAGAGGACCTGGGTTCAATTCCCAGAACCCCCACGGCAACTCACAACTGTCTGTAACTTCATTTCCAGGGGATCAGACACCTTCACACCAATGCACATAAAACTAATTTTTAAAAAAAGAATTCTAAAGATATAGCACCATATTCTATGTATCTATATGTTTGAAGCCAAACAGAAATGGTATGTTTAAAAGCCTGCTAGTCATTTCGTGAACATGCATTATTTGCTGGGTAACTAAAGGGAAGAAAATCTTGACACATAAGTACCCTCCCTGACAGATACACAATCCAAAGAGTGTATTACATTCCAGCTTGGCTAGGGCAAGCATGAGGCTTGGAGATGCTTAATCCTGCTTACAGGGCCTGAAAGGGTGAGGTTCCAGGAGGCAAAGTCTGTGGACCCCTGTAGGACACCTAAGTGAGCTGGCCATTGATAGTAGGGCACCAGCCTGAGGCTCATGTTACAAAGAATGGGGTCAATAAAGCTGAGAAATCATAATATGACATAGTAAGAGGAGAAATAATAATAAAATCGCCAACTGGATCCTTTTCAAGTATGGTATTTAGTAGTCCTTCATATATATAATGTGTTTTGATGAGGTCCACACCCATACTCTCCCTCCACTTCCCTCAGCTTTTCTCTTAGTGCTGCCTACACGTGCATGGGTGCGGGACCATCTGGGAGCATGGATGACTTCTCAGGGCTTATGTCCTTGAAGACAGCCTCTTATGTCCTCTCTCAGCAGCCATCAATTGCCAATCGCTCCTGAGCTCTTTCTATACAACAGGGAAACACTTTCTGTATATTTCCTAGTACAATCCTCGTAACAGCCTATGAAATAGGTGTAATCGATTCCCCCACATTACAGTTGAGAAAGTCCCGGACGTAACTCAGGTTAAATAATTTGCCAAGCTTCAGAGTCAAAAGGCAAGCCCAGGTCTGTGCCTGAAAAGAGTTACAGTCATTCTCTCATGCAGTCTCTCCCTCACTCAGAAACGCATGAAGGTCTTGAACTTGGATTGTTCCACTACCCACCTGCCTATCATTTCTTTCACTGAGCATACCGTGATCTATTTTTACCTCGCTGACTATTCGAAGGCAGGGCGCTTCCCACAGTAGAAAACCCGAGCCCTGTGAAGCAAACTTCTTCTCTATTAGGAGTAAAAGGAGAAAGGGCTAAAGTCCGACCTTTCCCTTCCAGCAAGATTCATCCTCAGAGGCAAGGAAAAGCTGTTATTTGTTTGCTGCCATAACCCGAGCACCTAAAACACCAGCGCCTGCTAGGCATCCAAGCATTAATTATGGAATGAACTGTGAGGTATTTTAAACAATTAAGTGTTAACTGTTTAAACAATGAATGTTAGTAATTTCTAAGAAGGATGCTTTATTTAAATGAAATTATTTAAATTGTACTAATAGAAGGTGAATAAAGAAATTTCAGATTTAAAATGCATTACAGCGGGGCTGGAGAAAGTCTTGGCAGTTAAGGGTAGTTGTTCTTGCTAAGGGCCCAACACCCACACAGAGGCTCGGCATTTCCTCAGCACCAGGCATGTATTTGATGCAAAGCACTTGTACACAAAAGTTAATGATAAAATTAATCTAAAAAGATTAGAAAACATGCCTTTAAATCCCAGCATTCAAGAGTAAGATCTCTGTGAGTTCAAGGTCAACCTGGCCTACAAATTGAGTTTCAGGACAGAAACTCTGTCTCAAATAAATAAATAAATAAATAAATAAATAAATAAATAAATACAGTGACATATTAACCCTTCACCACAAATAAATGATACATGTTTAAAGAGATAAATATATTGAAAATGATTTCAACACTTCATGATATATACTTATTTTTAACTTTACATGACACACATTAGTATATACACTTTCCATGGTTTTATATATCACTTAAATGTTGAAAAATGAGCTGGGCATGGTAGTACATGCCTTATAACCCCAGCACTCAGAGGCAGAAGCAGTTTGTGGCCAGCCTGGTGTACATAGCAAATTCCCAGTCAGCCAGAGGTACCTACTAAGACTAAGACCCTGTCTAAAAAAAAGATGTTGAAAAATGGTTTGGGGTGTATCTCAATAGTAGATCACTAGTTTGGAAAAGGCCTTGGGTTGAATTCTCAATACCACAAAGTTAAAAAATCAGGATATATTAAATATAGTCCTCATAGTCAATGTCTAACTTATTTAATTAGCATCTACTAATTATTATGTGCAGTAATTCCACATGTATCTGCTTCAAGTAACTCATAAAAACGAATTCCTCTTTTGGCTTTCTCATGTCACATTAATATAAAAAAGCCTATGTCAAAATGCATCATGTGTATAGATGTAAACTGCATGCCTCCTAAAAATGAAATCAACAGTTTCCCCACGTTTTAAAGGTTATATGTTCATGCAACATAAAAAGGTTTTACTTTTCATTTCAAACTGACTCAACCTAACGTTCCAAGTCTTTATTTCCATTTCCTCTGTCACAGGGAGCAAAATGTTAGAAAAATTAGAAGAACTACTCGTGTATCACAACACTTTCCCCTAAGACAGTGGTTCTCAACCTGCGAGGTTGCTATCCCTTTGGGATCGAACGACCTTTTTATAGGGGCCACACATCAGATATTCTGCCTATCAGGTATTTGCATTATGTTGCATAATAGAAGCTTAATTAAAGTTATAAAGTTGCAATGAAAATAATTGTATAGCCGGAGTCACCAAAACATGGGGGGGGGGTCATAGCATTAGGAAGGGTTTGAACAACTATCCTATCAGAAGACTAGATCTGTGAAGCAGGCTTCACCTCTATGAGGAAAAAACAGAGGCATGGAACCCTATCTTTCCCTTCCAATGGTATTAAGTCATCAGAGATAAGGAAAAGGTCAGACATAGGGTATTATTATGATTTAACAGCAGTTCTTCCCAGCAATCGAGACCATAACCTTTATTGAGTTTGCTTTTTTGTGTGTCATTCTATTGTTAGACTCCTATGGTTACCTAATCAACAGTTCTTACCACACTTACAGATTTTTCATGGGCAGGATGTGTTTGATCAAAACACATTATATACATATATGAATATTCAATAAAATATTTTAAATGTAATGAAAATAAGAAAGCTGAGCATGCCCTTAATCCCAGTACTTGGGGGGGGGGGCAGCTGGCTTTTCTATGAGTTCAAGGCCAGTCTGGCCCATAATCAGATCCAGACCAGGCAGGGCTACATAGAGAGACTCTGTCTCAATAAAAGAATGAGAGAAGATGAGAGAGAGAGAGAGAGAGAGAGGGAGAGAGAGAGAGAGAGAGAGAGAGAGAGAGAGAGGGAGGGAGAGAATATGGATTTTCTTCCATGTTTGTTATTTATCCTTTTAGTTTGTGCATTAATTAGCCTACAAAGGCTTCAAAACCCCAGAAACCTGCATTATAATAAATATGACTTTATTAATCGTCCAAGTAACAGCAAGGCCCCACTGCATGAGCCTATACAATTCTATAACAATGTCAAACAAAAGGCAAAGGCATTTCTACAATCTGGAGTGAAATGAGCAAATGTTTCAGTCTTGCCTTCTTAAGGAATGACAAGAAAGCAGTCAACCTAAATCTGGAACCTACTCAGTTTTCACCAGGGTAAAGAAAACAACGTGATCTGTATCTCCAAGTTCTCATGCACTGAGCCCTAAGCGCCTTTGAAATAACTTGCTGGTAGTGATCTTAGTGTACTGTGCTGTCGTTCTGCTCATTTAAAGATCAATTTGCAACGCTATGAAAGCACTAGCACCTGTATCCCACTGAGGTTACAAAGGGGCCATCAAGTACACACTACTATCTTTCTCACTTTATACATGAGGGAAGTGGCTCAGAGGATTGTGACACTATCAGACAGACAGATGATGTCTGTAATATCAGCAGTTTCACCATTATTACTATTCAAGCTCAGGTTCTTTCTTTTTGCCATGTTGGAAATAGGACCCTGTTCATGGCAGGCAAGAGTTCTAGGATTGAGCTACACTGCAAACGCAAACTACAACTTCTAAGTCCTGATCCTTTTCCTTTTCTTGCCAATGTTTCACAAACGAAGAAGGATTTGTATACAATCCTCAAATCAAGTATGTTCACTGAGTCTGGAGTTGTAGCTCGGTGGTAAGGAGTTTGCCTGGGCTCAATCCCAGCTCTAAAACATCTCCATTGAGATGCGTTTATTTTTTTAAAAAGCTTGCTGAGCCTCCTATAAAGGAAAATAAATCTTTATTTACCCTGTTCTAGTGGGGAAAAAAAAGAATGTCTCTTGGTTATTTAAGCTGCCTAAGTGGAACTCTCAATGACCTTCAATGTGTAAATCCTAAAAGTAGGAAGAAATGCCCAATTCCACAAACTGAGAACATCTTATCATTGCTATTACAGGGGAAGTCATCAGTACAGATTCAGCTGCAGTATGCTTCTTGGCAAAATAACTGGAAAAGAATGGACCCCAAGTGAGGATCTAGCAACAGCATCACAACTCGGAAATTCTTCTTTATGGCAGTTCTTACGCATCCACTGTGGGGATCTTTCAGCATTTTAACTATGCATGTGCAAAATACAAAACCATGTCTGTTACCCTAAAATATGTAAATATGTGCATGCTTGCATTATAGTCGACAGTGCAGCCCCTGATGTTGACAGTGCAATCACTGAGTGTCTCTCAAAGCACACATGGCTAGTAAGTCTGTGTAGATTATCCTTAGAAACATAAGCACAAATCCATTCAAGACACAATAAAGGGGCCTGAGAATGAAGCACTTGCCACAGAAGCCTGACCACCTCAGTTAGATCTGGGATCCCACACAGGGTGTGAAAACCAACACCGACTCTACAGAGCTGTTCTCTGACCTCCACATGTACACCATGGCACATATGCACAACCCCTGCTACTCACATGTGACACCTGTAAGCAGTAACAAAATTGAAAACGCAAACAACCTCGTATTTCTTTACGAACATGACAAAATCAGCCCGACTTACTTCTACTTATGTATTACACTAAAGGTCATGAGTTTACCAGTAAATCTTCTATTTTAGAAACCAGTTCTCACAAAAAAATTCGGAGAATGCGTCTTCTGCAAGTCTAAAGTGAGAGCTGGCTGCATAAAATCCCCCCCCTTTTTTTTATCACATTGGGAGGGAGAGCAGACAGCTTAGCAGTGAGGCATGGGGCCAATTCCAAACCTCCTTCCACCACCTGGTCCAACCCATCCACCACATTAGGCTTTTCAGTGCAAGAAAGGGCGTGGCAACAACTGGTTTAAGACAATAATTTTGCTCAAATTTTCATTTTCTGTAGTTCTGGGACAGAAATATAGTCAATGGCATCTGAATTCTTTGGTTTTGTTCCTCTGTTGTTGTTTTAGAGAGAAAGCGTTCTCCTGTAGTCCAGCCTGGCCTGGAACCTACTAGGTATCCCAGGCCAGCCACAAACTCATGGCAATCCTTCCACATGCTAGGATCACAGACATAAGGCACTATGCCTCACTGAACTTTTTTTTTTAATGGAAGTTGACAGTATTAAAGATGAGAGACCATGCTCAAAGAGATGAGTCACTCCACCCCATCGTTCCTCCATCCCCTTCACTTGGAACTTTCTGCACTGTCCCTTGTCATTCAGTTCCCCCTTCCTTTTAGGAAACCACTCAACAGCGGTTTCTAGTGTTCTCTCCAGAGAATACCTTAAAATAACACTCTGCATTCAAAATGGCCACTGGGGGGAAGGGGGATGGAATTTCCGGCAGGAGAAGAAACACAGCAGGTTCCCTATGTGACACATTTTTCAGATCCTACTCAGGTCCAGATCCAGTGCTAGGCCCTGGTGGTATAGACATTAAAAGAATTAGTCCTTGCACTTAAGAAGCCCCTAATTTAGTGTAGAAGGCCAATTAACCCAAGATGCAATACTTGATCTTAGAAGCTGTCTTACCTTAAAGCCACACTTGGCTCCCACACCTCTATCATCTACCTTCCAGTGGCCAATGCTGCTCCTAGCAACATGCTAGCACAAAACAGTTTACACATAAAAACATGGGAATCCATCTATTAGCATGCATTTCAGTTAGAAGCTTTCATTGTGTGAGAATATGCAGTCTCAGTTCACTTCTGCGTTTTTACTTTTGTTCATAAACTCTAGAAGAAAACAATACACACTGATGCAACTGGTGTCCTAGCACTCGGGAGGCTAAGGCGGGAAGATTACAAGTTTGAGACCAGGCTGGACTACACAGGAATTCCTTATCAGAATGAACACACACACACACACACACACACACTGCCAGAAAAAATCAGACTATCAGTGTGTTATTCCTATCGATGTGAGTTCACGTGTGCACGCCTGTTCACATGTGCGGACTCGTGTGTGATGGTACAGGTGCAAATTCATGTAGATGTCACGAATTGATATCAGATATCTTTCTTGATTATTCTCCATTTATGTATTTATTTATTTATATTTATTTGTTTGTTGGGCCAATTCAGCTGGTCTGGATAGCCAGGCCCCTGGGGAATCTTTGGTCTCTATCTCCTGAGAGGGATAGGATTACGCACAGATCCCATGCCTGCCCAGTTTTTTATGTGGGTGCTTGGGGTCCTGACCCAAGTCTTCATGGTTGTGTGGCATGTGCTTTACCCCCTGAGCCATTTCCCCGAGCCTCATACTATTTTCAAGATAGCCTAACTTGTCTCTTCGCTAACCCATAGTACTTTTACCATTGACTGTTGCATGCACTCATAGTATTTTGCATTGGCACTCAGCTACTTTGCAGTTTAGTTTTCTCAGCAGAACTTTAAACACCTGGTGAGGAGATAAAACGATGCCTTGTACTTTGCCTCAAAGACTCAGCATTACACATACCATTAAGCACTATACACCTCTTATTTTAATTCCCTCAAAAAGCCTGTCAGGTGTTTTTCTTTCTTTCCTTTTTTTTTATGTTCATTTTCCACACAAGGAAACTGAGGTTTAGACAGGCTGAATGCCTCATATTAGGAAGCTGCAGGGGTATTCTTTTCTTGTTAGTTTTTTTTTTTTTTTTTTCACGACAGGGTTTCTCTGTGTGGCCCTGGCTATCCTGGAACTTGCTTTGTAGATGAAGCTGGCCTCAAACTCTCAGAGATCTGACTACATCAGCCTCCCGGCTTGATCAGTGCTCTTAACCATACTATGCACCCATAGACCTGTGCACTCTAAACTCTGCAGATACATTGAATTTCTTCATTCTTGAGCCTACCTACCATGCTTTGTTTCCCTCCATGGACTTTCTAAAACTTGGAGGTATCTAAAACATTGTGGTACTTTCTAAAACTTGGAGGTATCTTAGCAGTTTTTTTTTTTTTTTTAAACAGACTGAGACCTTCCTTCTGACCCTGATGCTGAGCATGGCTGACTTGAAGAGCTTGCATCTTAATTGGATAAGGAGTTTTGCATTTCTCGACTGTTGCTTCCAATTTAGCATTTGTCTCCAATGAGTAGGAAATAACACCTTGGATCTTTGAGGAAAGGAGCTGGCAGATTCAAATGGGGAAGAATCAAATTACAAGAAAAAAAAGTAAGATATTGTCAAGGGACCGTATCTAATTCATCTCAATATCCTCCACAGAACCCAGCAGCAAGCCGTGAGAACACCAAAGCCAGCTTTTGTGGTTCCTGGGGCTAGCCAGCTGCATAACACAAAGAGATCAGTCTTGTGTACAAGTTTTCCAAGCCCAAATGGCCACTCAGGGGCTCAGGAGCACGAACAGTCTTCAGAACCGACTTTTTCAGTTTCCGGCTTTAATTAAGGGATCTTACAACTCTGAGAGACAACAAAATGAGATTTCAAAGGTACTTAAAATTGAACATAAAGACAAGCAGAAAAACTAATCCTATCCCTCGACCCCTCCCTATGTTTTTTCCAATTTTTGAACATTAACACAGGGGAAATTTTTAATGTGAAATTACTTCCCCTTTCTAAGTCTACTTGTTATTTATTTTGAGAACTAGTCTAAAAAACTCAAAAAGCTTTCATTCTTAAAAAAACTGTATATATGCTCTATATTGTAAATGTTTTCTTTATAGCCAACTCAGATATGATGCAAATAATCCATATTCTCTCCAGAGGAGTAAGTTGAATTCTGATGAACTCTGCACCCTGAAACTCACTGTAGTCAATAATTATAACTTGACTCAATTCACTGGCTTTCAAGCAAGAACTGGTTTGGATTCACTTCCTCCTGGCTTGGTATTCACTTTGTGCTAATAAGTTTTAAATGACTGAAAAGCAAGACAAGAAGAAGTAGGGGAAATGAACAGAAGGGCTTGAATAAATTGAGAGCTTGTCAATTAGAATCACACTATTCTTAG
Organism: Phodopus roborovskii; assembly: GCF_943737965.1. Classification (NCBI taxonomy): domain Eukaryota; kingdom Metazoa; phylum Chordata; class Mammalia; order Rodentia; family Cricetidae; genus Phodopus; species Phodopus roborovskii. The sequence continues at coordinate 1,851,614 of NW_026125680.1, forward strand.
CACACCATTATTGATAGGAAAATGCACCTTGGTAATACACGTAAGGACTTCCCAGAAACATGAAAGACGTGAACAAGTTCTCAATACATACACAATTATGACAAACAATTTATTCCATGTCTATCGACTAATTTCAACCTTGCTTAGATATTTGTGCCCACCATAGATTGACAAAACTATAAGAAAATTCTCACTAGAAGCAGTGACCTAATTCTACAGTCCCAGCTACTTGGGAAGCTGAGAAAGAGAACTATATAAGCCCAGGAATTCAAGGCCAGTTTTGGCCTTTAATAAACGTTCTCACTATCCGGTTGCTAGTGGCACACACATTTAACTCCAAGCACTCTGGAGGCAGAGGTGATCTCTGAATTTGAGGCTAGTCTGCTTATAGAGCAAGCTCCAGGACAGCCAGGGTTACACAGAGAAACCCTGTCTCAAAAACTAACAATAAAAATTCTCGCTGACTTTTACCTTACTTATAAACAGAACCACGACATACTTTGCATTCTTCAGCAGGAAAAAGAAAAGCCAATGTACAAATATTCCATAGATTTACAGTCAGTGAAAAACTAAACACCTAAAGTCCTTTTAGCATCACTGGAACAGTACTGTTTACACTTTAGAACGTGTAGCCACATATCATTTTCCACATTGGATTGCTCCACAGGTCTATGCAGCTCACTGATTTGCTTCTGATAACGGATTAAAGAAAACTGAAAGGCTCTAGTCTGAAAATGAACCTTGAACAGGACAAAAAGGCATCCAGCAACAAATATTTTAGTCTTCCAACAATGACCACCCCCTCCCATTTTTTCCTTGTTGTGAACCCCTCCCAATCCTAGAAGTCTGTATCACTACATGAGATAATACACTGTAAAAGTTACTTCAAGAAAATAAAGGCAAAGTACCTTAGGCTTTACTTAAATTTACATGTGTTAAAAGTTGGGAGCTTTCCCATTTCTTTGTACACTATCAGAGGGCACAGAGATCCAATCCACATTAATCCTATCAATCCTACTAGAACTCAACAATAGGCCCACCTGCCTCAGTATGGCTATGCACTTTACCACCCTATTAACTCCCACACACCCTGGGCAGATTGGCTCCTCAGTGGTCAATCTACAATCATACCCTATGTTGCTTTAGTTTAAATAATCTCAGCATGTATGCCCCTAGTAATATGTTTAATTTGTGTCTCCAACTCTCATATACCCAGAAAGTGACCTCTCACTCCCCTATCCACATTATCACAACTTTATAAGATCTTCCTTCTTCTGTGGCTTAGCTTATATTGACCCTTAGGAAGGGTGTACAATCCGACTAGCATCCCTTGGGTAACCATCTCTAGGGTAGCCTGCCATAACTATAATCATTGTTTCCTTCTTTAAGCTATCACTGGAGATAGTATTTGAAAGGAGTCCTGGTGTTGTAGGGATGTAGTTGAATAGGAGCGCGCGCGCACACACACACACACACACACACACACACACACACACACACACACACAGAGCAGGGGTCCTATTTTTGCTTCCTGTTACTATGATACACTGACCACAAGCAACTTTGAGAGGAAAAGGTCTGTGTTATCTTACAATAGTCCATGATGAAGAAGTCAAGGCAGGAGCTGAATCAGAGTCCACAGAGGAATGCTGCTTACTGGCTTGCTTCCTATGGCTCACTCAGCTTGCTTTCTCATACCCCAGAATCACTTGTTCAGAGGCAGTACCACTTATAATGGGCCAGGCCATTCCATCTCAATTACTAATTAAGAAACTGCCCCCACAGGCTTTCTTACAAACTGATGGGGGCACTTCTCAATTGAGGTTACCTCTTCTCAGAGGACTCTTGCTTGTGTCGAGATAACAAAAACCAAACCAACATACAATGAAAGGGGATTTGAAGTTTTAGGGGTCAAGACCTGTGAAAGGCTTCTTGAACACCTAAAGTATACTGAGGGATGACGAAACCCAATTACACAGTATGTTAAGTTTAAAGAAAAATTAAGAAAAAAGCTAAAACTTTAAAAAAAAAAAAGTTTCACTTCCTTGTACAACCAAAAAGATAAAAGACTCAGTGTCGCCTAAGATGGGTTCCCAGTACAGAAATCCTGTTGTTTATTAGCACAGTTGGATTTTGATGTGTGAGCAGAGCCTACCTCGGTCAAAACTTTTGCTGGCCAACCTGCTATAAAAGTGAGGCTCCCTGGTCAGTCATTCCCTGAGAACCCTTGCAGGACAAAACATTTAACTTAGTCACACACATTCACTGAGCATCAGCCATGGGTCAGGCAGTGAGCTACAAACTGCTGGAAGATAGACAAGATGCAGACAGGGCCTTTAGTGACCTCATGAACTAGAGGGGCAGACAGCCATGCTTTCCCACAGATAGCTAGGACATGACAAGGACTGGGACGGTGCCATATTAACTTTTCCTGGGTAGAGATAAATGTGTATTTCTTTCAAATAGGGCACCAGCAACAGAACAGAAAACCGATTTAACCCAAGTCTAGCTTGGTGAACCAAGGAGGTTAGTTGGGGTTACTTACAGGGGTGTGGGCAACTAATCAGCAAAAAGCCCTGTCCCTGGCAATTGCTAACTGCTTATATACCCTGGAGGAGGGAAGAAGGACCTAGGGAACCTCTTCTGTAGTGCCACAAGACCCCTCCCAGCTGCTCAGCGAGGGAATGTTAATGAGCCCAGCCTCCTAATAGCCTCAGGCAGGTAATTCCAGCTACTCAGATTCCAATACACCAAGGGCCACACCAGGGCTGGAGGACAGAGTTCCGAAACAGATCTACACATACAGCAGAGTGCTGTGTGGACCCCCAGTAAGGGAGATATTCATTCGACTGGTCAAGGGGAAAGGAGACAACAGAAGACCACCATCCCACAGCAGGCAAGGTAGCACTGGTAGTGTGTGAAAAACAGGAAACAGAGACTAAAGGGCTATGTCCATGAGTCTGCTGAGATGCAACAAAGGGACACATGGATGAGCTGAGCTGGAGAGGTCCATTCATGGATGGTCACATGCACCAAGAAAAATAACCTGGGACTGTTTCCTAGTTTAGGAGTGGGGAGCCAGCAGAGAAATTTTTTTTTCTTTTTCTTTTTAAAGCAAGGGAATGACATGAACAGATGTTTTTCACATATTTCTGCGCTGAAAGCCAGAAGGTCCATATAATAGAGATTAATCCATAAAATGACAACATAGCCTGAAAATGTACCCCACTGTCTTTGTTTTTCAGGAGCCCAGGAGCAATACACTGAATTATGGAAAACTGCTCATTAGAGTTACATACAAAACTCATGAGGGAAAGCAAGTAGGAACTTTGTACGAAGAATCTTTCTCTAAAAGGACATGGAGAGAATGCTTGCATCTGTATCTACGTCCCTTTTGACAGACTAAATTAACCCGAAGAGTTCATTCTGAAAAGATCAGCTGCCAATCTGTGACTTGATTTGTTCCCAACACCTCTTCATTGGCTAATTTGATCCAAATTGCTTAGACTTTGCATGAGATGAAAGTTGATTCACATCATCCCTTGGTTTAAATCTCGTCAGTGGCTTCTGAGAACCTGGAGCAGAAGACCTTTGGTGCTGAGAAAGTCTCTAAGACACTTTGGATCTGGCCTCCAAGCCCTCCTACTAGAGTGGCCATAGCTTCTAGAAGCTCATGTGATCTCACTCTTGCTGAGCCTGATTCCTCTGTTTGGTTCTCTCCTCCACTACATCGCAAAGCCCTGTAAAGTTATCTGATGTATCCAGGTACACGTGGCCAGCCCCTGCTTCAAGAGCACAAAACATGTAGCTTCCTTTCTTTCCTATCCAGGCCCACAACTCAAGGGCTCAGATGCAGTTAGTGTTCATCAATACCCTCCCTTCCCCTCCCCACCAAAAAAAGCCTTGAAGTGGCAGGTTGTTGGTTTTAGTCACTGTGGGGTCCCCAGTTCCCCCACATTATGTCCTGAATGAATGAATGAGGAAACTACAGATCTACTGTCACTGTCTTTCTAACCCACAGCATCAGGACTGTATTCCTCTTGCAGTCTTTCCAAGATGAGCAGTCACTGAGGGGCACTTATTAGGGAGGGACCCAGGAGCCCTGCCCTGTACATGCAAAGAGCATGAACATCAGTCATACATGACTCTTCGCCATTACTCTTTGGACACATTCATAGTGTTACATCTTTCTCAGAGGACAATGCACACCTGCCCAAAGAAACACCAATGCTGGGCAGTTGAAAATGGTGTCACTTTGGGGCATTTGAGTTAAAACTGAGAGGAAGATGATGTCTCAAGCAAAAGCCCCTCCATACTGGCTGTAGTGTTTTTCCTCAATAAGCTTCCTTCCAAACAATCAATCAGTCTTTCTCTCTCTTTCCCTCCAGGTCTGTCTCCCACTGTGGAGTTCACATTTAGTCTGTCAGGTCTGTCTCCCACTGTGGAGTTCACATTTAGTCTGTGAACTGAATATACCCATAAGAACTGATTCACTGATTTACTCCTGCTAAAAAGCACTCCAAAGTACATGCTCAGAAATCCAAAAAGGCTTTAGCTACAACAAACATGCCCCCATGCCCTTGCCTAAGCACTCCTACTTTGCAGTGCCTACCCCATCTGCTGCAAATTCTATGCTGAGGACCGGTGGCCTCTTCAGGCCTCTGCCCTACAACATTGATTGAATGGCTGTCCCAATGGCAGAACGCTATCTTCCTTGAAAATACTCTCTGCACCGCCTCCCTTACATATTCTTGGGTTAGGTGGACATAACTGCCATGCTCTCAGTGTGACAGTGCACTGGGGTCCTACTTCCCCTGTCAGGTGGAGGCCAAGAGTGCTCTCCTTTACCCTTTGTCATTTTAAATTATATCTACCACTACTGCCACCACTCCAAGCCCCAGGTCAGGCTCCCTGTTTTCTCTACTATGCCCCATTCCTAGGGGGAAATCCCATCTTGGTGCTTATAGGCTTCCTCCTGATTTAGCTGGGCTCTCAGCCCTGCCCTGGAGGCTTTCCCTTAATTCCTTCAAAGCCTCCTGTATTCCCAGCACCTGTATCACAGGCTACAAAAGAATAGCGGAGAACTGGAGGATTCAGCTCAGTGACAGCACTCACCTACAATAGGAAACTTGAGGTTTCATGAATGGAAAGAATTCATTGGCAGCACCATGTGTACAGCTCTACATCCTTCTAGAAGGGCCTGAAACTTTTGGTAATCTCAGAGGAATGTGTGTCCCAAGAAAGGTTAAGATCAACTGCCATAGTAGCTTTCTTATACACAAGCTGCAGTATTTTATGTAAGAATTCCAGTGTTCTAGCACTACAAAAGTGATACATGTTCATGGTGGAATCTTGAAACCCAAACTACAACTGAGAAAATAGAAGTCACTTAGAAACTAATGGGGCCACTGCTGACTGTTGGTTCCTCCATGTCAATTCTGTTTGGATTTCAAGTTGGATTCAGATTGCATGTGAAGTTGGTTTCTGGTAGCCACAATGTTTCAAATGATGTCAGAGAAACTTTAGCATAAAAGGAATTTTGGATGAGTGTTCAAAAACTCCCTTTAATTTCTAAGACACATCCATGAACATAAACACTATGTGAATGTCATTCTGCTAGGCAAGCAAAGGATGTAAATTTAAAAATTCTAGGCATTTTGATGGGTATGAGAACGTTCCCTGTGATGTCGGCAGTTGGGAGGAGGAACCAGAAACATCATATGTTCAAGGGGTGCCAGGGCTACATAAGGAGCTCTGTCTCAAACAAACAAATTTACTAGGATTCAATAGACTGTGTCAATCCCCAGCCTACCAAACAGAATCTTTTCACTTAAAATGTCTGGACTTGCATCAACTGGGGGTTAAAAACAAAGACAGATGGCAGCAATAATCCAATTACAGACTTGAGAAGCAATGAAACCATTACACGCCAGTTTTTATTTTTTATTTTTATATTTACTTACTTATTTTTTATTTACTGAGAGAGACAGAGAGAGAATTAGCTGCAGTGGCCAGAGGAGAACTGTCAGAAGTTAGATCTCTCCTTTGACTATCTGTGTCCCAGGGCATCAAACTCAGATTATCAGGCTTGGTGACAAGTGCCTTTACCTACTTGAGCCATCTCATCCACCCAGTGCTCTTACATTTTGGGCACAAGTGAGCTGTGTATGTGTGTGGCTCATGTTGGCAATTGGCTTGTAGAAGTCAATTTTCTCCTTTCACCTTCTGGATCTCAGGGGTCAAAGTCAGCTCATGGGGGGGGGGGCAGCCAGCAGCTTGACCTGCCAAGCCATCTCAGTGGTCCATAGAAGTGCATTTCTTAGACTAATAAATTGTCCTCTATTCCCAAAATGAACTTGTGATAAAACATACAGTGTATGAACTATCACTGCATGTAAAACCCCTCATCATATCTCTCATATACTCAGAACTTTCTGTGAGGCCAACCCCATTTTCCCATCAACGATGATATTAGGGAGTTAAGTGCATGGCCTCCTATGTAAGTGACTTTTCTTCTTTTTTTTTTTTCCTTATTTTTTTTAATTTTACAGACCAACTACAGTTACCCCTTCCTCCTCTCCTCCTGCCCCCCCCACCTCCCATCTACCCCCTCCTTCATCCTCTCCATTCAGAAAGGGGCAAGTCTCCCATAGTAAGCGGCTTTTCAAAGAACATCCATTTGGTGCAATTGTCTCCCCAACACTGCCATATATTTCACAATCAAGATAATGCTGGCAAAATGCGTTGAAAGATTTATTGACACTTAGATCTACTCCATGGTGTGATCCCCGCGCCCCCCCCGCTACCTTCCCCTCCTATTTGTAGCGCTGGGGATGAAATCCAGGACCATGTGCTTGACAGTGATAGTGTCCTATCACTGAGCCACACCCACAGCCCAACAATACTGTTTCAAGAGGGATAGCAGAGAGCTCTTTCCACAACCCAAGCAGTGCCCATGGAAATGCTCAATACCATTGTACAACATTCAGCACCTTCTCCTGCTAAACTTTCGGCTTCGCTCCCTTCCTTTGACATTAGGCACTTTCTCTGAGAATCCAGAACTCAGCCAGGAAGAGTTACAAAGTACTCGGGAACCCACTGTCATGCACTGTAGGAACTGCACCCCACAGCCAGATCAGGGACTCGTCCCTGCTTTCTGGTGAATTCCACTACCTGACAGTGGCCTTTCCAGCTCTCAGCCCACAAAGAGGTGGCCAGTCTCCTTGTAAGGTTCCAGCAGCTTCTCCCTTTTGCCAAACTAGCCACTAAAAGGCCAGGAGAGAAACACATGTGCACAGGGCAAAGTACTCAGAGCTGAATGGATTAGCAAGAGTCCTCAGCATGTCTCTGGGTCCAAGAGCCCTACTTGGTGTCATGAGGTTTTGAATCTACCTCTGCAATGTGTGTGCCGCAACTGCAGTTCTCTGTGTGTAGTCTGATGATAGCCGCAGATTTCCGCACACTTCCCAACCCTGTTATATACTGTTGATGCTATTCTAGCAGGGAGCCAGCCTTGCTGAGTTCAGGCTCTCTGATTTTCCCTACAGCTGCTCTCCTGATGTGACCACAGCCCGGGAACCGCTGCTTCTGAGGACAGACTGAACGACTGAATGCCAGCCATGGCTGCTAGTTTTGTCTTAACTCTGAGGCCTTTTCTGTTTCTCTTCTAATAGTGGATGACGACCACGAAGATTCACTTGGGAAGAAGTAGATGGCAGTGTACCACTTACACAGGAAGTGGTAGAAAATGACTGTTAGCTTTACTGACAAAGGCAAAGTGGTTAAAAATAAATATGGTGAAATTAGAACATCAACTTTACTTCTTCAGAGTGGTGGATGTGGACCTGATGATTTTTTTCCTTTCAGTGTCTGGTTTGCCTCGGAGACTTCTAACACTAAGTATTCCTGGTACGGTCCAAAAACATACAAGGACCGAATCTGAGGAGAGGTTATTGTTGTGGGGAAAATCTACATACTACTTATCTATCACTTTCAGTGGCAGTAAGTACACTCCAATTGCCATGTGCAGTGATGTACATCTCTAACTCCAGTACTCAAGAATCTGAGGCAGGGGGATTGTGCGATTGAAGCCACCCTGGGTTACATGGCAATACCCTATTTCAAAAGCCAAATTACCAAAACAGAGTACAGTCATTGGTGTGCAGTCAGTAGTACTAATTTCCAAACTTTACATCACATCAATCAGAAACCTCATAGTAACTAAACACTAATTCTCCACTCTCTGTTCCTCTTAGTTTCTGGCACTCTCTATTTTCTGTTTCTATGTATTTGCCTCATTAACACGTTTCATATAATTGGAATTGTACAACATTGGTCTGTTTCGGGCTGGTTCATACCACCTGCATGATACTTTCAAGATCTGCCTAACCTGCCATATATGTTAGAATTTCATTTTGAAAGCGAACTAATATTACACTGTACATATATATATATATATATATATATATATATATATATATATATATAATCACAGTTTGATTTTGTGTTCATCTGGGATGTTTCCAACTTTTGGTGACTGTGAGTAATGAAGCTATGAACCTTAATGCACAGATATCTTTTGGAGTCTCTGTTTCAGTTCTTTAGTGAGAAGTTCCTAATTCTACCTAGAGGCAGTTCTATATTTAAATTTCTGAGGAACCACTAAGTTATTTATCAGGGCAGTTACACCACTTTAAAATTCTCAACAGCAACAGACAAACCTCCAGTTTCTCCACATCTTAACACTTGTTATTGTGCAGGATTCTTGTTTGGAATGGGAGTGGGCAACAACTACCGGAATATGTGTGACATGATTATATATCATTGGAATTTTGCTTCATGCTTCCATAATTATTGAGCTTCTTTTCCTGTGCTTATTTGGCCATTTGTTTAATCCCCCCAAGATAAGTGTCTATTTAACTCCTTTCTTTCCTTATTTAAAAGCAAGACTTTCTCCATAGTTGTTGGGTTGGAGGAGTTCTTCATATGTTCTAGATACTAGTCCTTTTTTCAGACATATGTGTGGCAAATGTATCTAACCATTTTGTAGGTTGCCTTTTCACTATCTGGCTAGTGACCTCGAATGGAAACAAAAGTTCTGGGTTTGATTTGTTTTGAAACAGTGTTTTGCTATATAGCCCAGGCTGGTCCAAGCTAGCCCTACACACAGGCCAAGCTGACCTTGAACACTTACTCCAGAGTCCTAAGAGGATGCTTGGATTGTCACATGGGTGCTGGGTTCTGAAATCCAGTCTTCATGATTGTACTGTGAGTGCCCAGTCACATTCCCAGGCACCACCCCCTATATATGGCCTAAAGTTTGGCTCCTCAGCACCTAAGTGAAACCCAGAGAGTCAGACACATAGAATCCCTGGGACAAGCTTCTAGCTATAGTAACTCAAATTGGCCAGCTCTCGACTCAGCAAGAGACCCTACCTCAATAAACACACACTGAGAATGATCAAGGAAGACACCAGACACCAACCTCACTCAGGCCCTCAGATTTTGAGTGCATACACACCTGCAAATATGTGTGCTCACCCACATAAAAACATAAAGCCGAGCATGAACACACACACAACATCAAGAAACAAACAGTACTGTCAATTACAGATCATAGACCTACCAAACTGATTTTCTTTGTTGTTTGTTTATTTGTTTTTAGTTTTTAAGACGAGGTCTCACTATGTAGCTCTGGCTGTTCTAGAATTCACTATGCAGAACAGCCTGGCCTCTGGCTTCAAACTGCCTCCTGAGTGCTGGGAATAAAAGTGTGTGCCACCATACCTGGCTCCAAACAGGTTTTCCTAAGCAGACTAACATTTGGAAATTTTATGCTATCTAGGAAACATACCTCTGGCCTCACACAGGGAGAAAACCATGAACCAAAATATCTACATGTGTTGCCTCAGCAAATAATCCATTTACAAACTTCCAGAATGTCTGTCACCTGGACATCCTAATATTAAGAAATTGTTTTATGTTTTTTTTTTTTTTTTTTTTGTTCTGACACAGGATTTCATTCTATTCTATAGCTCAAGCTGGCTGGGAATTCACACTCAACCCCCTTGAGCCTCCCTGGAGCTGGGATTACAGTGTGTGTCATCTCTCTTTGAAGTAAGGCAAATCACTAGGGGAAAAACCCTGAACATTTTTAGCATGTTAGCATAGGCTTCGCCCTCAAAACCATTTCATTATAGGTAGGAGTAAAGACAAGGTGGGAGAGAAGGAAAGAAAGAGCTTCTGTGCTATGACTCTGGTGTTTAAGGAAAGCTCCGTTAGCACCTAGGCTATGCTGCGATCCGTGTGTCATCTCACACAATTCTAGCAACAACCTCATAAGGTGGAAAACAGTAGCACAACTCATTTTATCAATGGGAAAACAGAAGAGAGCTTAGGCAACTTGTCCAAGTGACTGATGGAGCTGGTACAGCACAGTTTTAGGAGGCCCCATAGGACTGTTCTGTGGTTTGTCTGCCTCTTGCACATAAGTGGGAATGGTGACTATTAGGAAATACTGGTCCCCCAATTATGTTACCAAACAATTGACTTTGAGTCCATCAAAAGGAGGCCTAACTGAATTAGATGATTCCCAGAAGATGAGTAGGGCTCATCTTGAAGAGAAAGTCTCACCTGCTGAGTTTGGACAAAAAGACTGTGGTGTATTAAGACCGCCAACAGGCTGGGACTGATACCATTCTTCGTGAGTTGATGGATGCTGCTGCCAGCTGCCAGCCAGATGACAGGACCAATTCCTACAACTAAGCACTGAATTATGCCTACCTGTACGAGTTATAAAAAGCCTCTAAGCTTCCAGATGCCAGTGCTGCCAACACCTGGGGACGCAGGAGAGCCTCCCACTGAGCCTGCCCATGCGATTGCCCCAGAGAAAATGGGAACAAGTAAGTATGCATTCTTTTAAGCTGCTAGATTTGTGGCAATAGAGCACGCAGTAACAAAAGTAATATGGTAGGGCTCACAACCGGGCTGCTTAACCATGAAGTACACACTCCTAACCACTACAGGAATGTCTGTAGTCACAGGGGATGGAAGGAGAGAGGTAGAAATAGACAGAGACAGAGAGAGAAGGGAGGGAAAAATCTGTAAAGCTATGGAAGCGCAATGTTCATCATCTCCTTTTCTGATGAAGTTTTTCAAGCTCAGGAATTTGGGGCCCATATCCTAGCACATAAACATGATTGCTGCTGCTGTCTTTGAGATCTCCTGAGAACACACACGTTCAGTAGGAAAGCGTCCAAATGTAACGTGAGGCTAGATAAATCATGGAAAATGAGCAAGGCAGAAATGTAAGTTTTTATTTACCAAAAAAAAAAAAAACACCTTATTAGAGAGGACTTGGCTTTTGCTAGAGCCCCAGGCTGTGCTACTGGCAAACGCCTTCCTCTGACTGTTGCACACGCTACAAAATCTGTCGTCTGTTGCTTGCAAGCAGATGACAACACAGTACCTCTTTTCACAGGGCTCGGCTAAAACTTCACTGACTGTGAGAAGCCCGTGGATTCCCTACCAGAGTGAAGTATTGTAAAGTTGGAATTGCAAAACCCTAGCACTGTGATGTCTTCCTGGAGAGCATCCATCTGCAAGTCCAATCTCCCGTTACTCCTTTACACAAAACTATACACAGTCAACTCAGAGAAGAACGATGTGGAGTGTTTGCAAAGGATGACCTCATTCAGATTATTATTACTACTGCTCCCCTTGTATAAATAAAGAAACAGAGATACTAAAGTTAACTTTCCCATATTCTATAGATAGAAAGTGGTTTTCCAACCCAGACACCAGAGCAACCATTCTCTGTCACTTGCTGTTATTCATTCTGTTCCTTCTCTGTCACTAAGGTATTCTCCCACTCTTTGCAGCACCTAGGAATGAACAACAAATGCTCACTGATAATGATAAGGAACAAGGCCAGAGTCCAAGGGAATAGAACTCACTCAAGAGCATTAATCATTATGAAAATATGGGGAGACTTGAAGAGGACAGAGGGCAACATGGGATAAAGGGGAAGCCTGGGGAACTGGCCCCACTTTTGTGGATGGCATTCTAAAAGTATGTGAATAGAATCTTACCACTGAGACCCCAAATACATGTTGACTAACCACAAACAAGAAGAACTGGCTAACTCTGGATCTAAGATCACTTAAAAGAAAGAAAACTAACCCAGTTTTCCAACGTTGATTTCTTCCTTTTGGAAAAGTTTCTGCTGCACATCTGGAAATGATTTTCTAACACACTAATTCCAATGAGTCATCTACAATATTAAGCAATGAATCCATAGGGTAAACCCTGATCATATTTTTCCATTAACTGCTATTCACTGAGGTCAATGAAAGGCAAAGTCTGACCCAGGCTTGGAGAAGCTCACCTTCTACAGCCCCATACTCGACTGTCAAGAACATGTGTTTTAAGAGGAAGAGAAGTACAATCTATCCCCCAGCACCAATGCAAGACATACTGATACCTTTCCTTCCCTTTCATTGGTCACACACAGAAGTTGGATCCTACTTAAGAGAGAAACAACCATGACCAAAGCTGGCAGAATATCACTATGGGAGCATAGGGAAACAGGACACTCCAAAATGCAGGAGGTAGGGAATAGGGCTGGGCTCCCTAGACAAAAGAGGAAGGCAGGCCACAGTATAGTCTCACTAAGGTTCAAGACCCATGAGACTGCCAGAAATCCAGTACTCCAGAAGCAGAGGCAGGTGGATCTCTGTGAGTCCCAGGCCAACCTGGTCTACAGTGTGTTCCAGGACAGCCAAGGATACACACAGAAACCCTGTCTCAAACAAACAAACTCCTCAAAGGAATAATCTGCAAATGGCTGCCAGTGCACCCCTTGCTCTTTCAGCCACATATTAATATAGTGGCTCCAACCACCTACTTTTAACCCAGATCACATGCTCTTTCTCACATTTAACATGTGTAGTTATTTATGTTTACAAACAGAACTTAAATCTTTTTCTTGGTGTCTTCCAGCCCTTGGATTTCTTTCAGTGAGGGCACTTTATAGCCAGTGTAGTGGTACATACACACCTTGTAATCTCAACAATTGGGAGCTGAAAGCAGGAGGATAAGGAATTCAATGCCAATGTAGGCTATATAAGATCCTGTCTCAAATACAGTGTGGAGTCACTTATAAATGGATAGTAGCAGGTAAGTAAATGATAACCAAGCTAAAATCCATAGACCCAGAGAGGTTAGGTAAAGAGGAGGGCTCTATGGGGAAACATGGATCTCCCCAGGAAGAGGAAACAGAATATTTTGCAGTGGACCAGGAACAGGAGGAATCAGGTGTGAGTGAGGAGGGGTAGATGGGATGAAGGGGAAGAGTTCAGGAGAGAGATGGCTGGAATTGAGGGACATTTCAGGGGGTGGGAACCTAGTACAGTGGAAACTTCCTGGAATCTCTGAAGGTGACCCTAGTGAGGACTCCTAGTAATGAAGAATACAGAGTCTGAACAGGCCATCCCTTATAGCCAAGCAAGGCTCCCAATGGTAGGACTGGGTGGTATTTGGTTGAATTGTAGCCCAGGCTGATGCTAGGACAAAGGATTGCTCTCCAAAAACTACCAGCAGGGCCCTGGTGCCGAGAAAAACATCCACAGGGCTCATTGAACATGAAGAGGTAGAGCTGGTGTCTGCTTGGAGTCTTCCTATAGTCTATTCTCTTTGGTGTAGGAATGTACTCTGTTGGCTACAGAAAGAGAAATGTGGATAGCAACCAGCCACAAAAACTTTGACCTACAATCTGTCCTGTCTACAAGATGTGCTGAGACAATGTGTAGTGCAGAACTTGTGGGAATGCCCAACCAATGTCTGATTTAACATTAGGCCCATTCCTTGAGAGGGAGCCCATGCCCAACACTGCCTAGATGGCCAGGAACCTGAAACTGGATAGCCTAGAGACCTAGGGTAAAAACCAAACATGAGTGGTCTAAAAAAGAATTAATGAAATGATTTATAGTGATATTCTGTCATACTCATAGATTGGTAGCTTGTCCAGTTGTCATCAGAGAGGCTTCTCTGGCAACAGATGGGAGCAGATGCAGAGACCCACAGCCAGACATTATGTGGACAGTCTAAATTGGTAGTCTCCACCAGGTTCCTCCCCTCAGAGCTTAGGGAATCCCCTCAGAAGAGGTGGTAGAAAGATTGGAGGAGTCAGAAGGGATGGAGGACACCAGGATAACATGGTCCACTGAATCAACTAAGCAGGGCTCATATGGGCTCATGGAGACTTAAGTGACAAGCACTGGTCCTGTAGGGGCCACACCAGTTTCTCTGCATACAGCTTGGTATTCTTAACTGTGGGAACAGGTGTGTCTTTAACTTTTTGCCTTCTCTTGGGACTCTTTTCCTCCTTTGGGTTGCCTTGCCCAGCTTCAGTGTGCAGGCTTTTGCCTTGTCTTACTGTAGTTTCATTTGTCATATTTGGTTGTGTTCTCTTGAAGGCCTACTCTTTTTTGAAGAGGGATTGAGGGGGAGTGGATCTGAGGGAGAGGGAAGGTGGGGGAAGGGGCTGGGGGGAGTTAAAAGAGGAGACACTGTGATCAGAATGTATTGTATGAAAGACAAATCTATTTTCAACAACAAAAGACAAAATAAGAAGGAACTATATTATTTATTTCCCAGAAACAAGAATTGAACATGTGCTTTTTTCAGTCCAGAAGGACTTAATGAAACCTCCTACATGACTCTTACTTTCTTAACACCAAATCTCATTTTAAATAATTTACAAACGCCACTTTACTAAATCAGCATAATCCCTAACTACACTCTAAACATCCATTCTTATTCCAATAGATAAGTGTAGCCCTCACCCCTCATCAAGGAACCACAGAAAACCACAACCAATCAAGATGTAGAATCATGGAGTCTGGTCCAATTAATAGACCTACAAAACAATTCCTACACCTAAGGCTCAAGGACTATTTTGGAAGATGGGATGGAAAGATTGTAAGAGCCAGAGGATCAGAGAGTTTGCCCTGAGACTGTGCCTCCTAGGAATGTCAGAAGCTACACTCATGAAGCCTCACCAACACGGCTCCCTAAACATGAGCTGAACAAGGATAACAACATTATACACACTGGAGTGGACAGGGAAAAGCACATAAGGCTTCAGCCCTACACAAAGAACTACAGGCAACTAAGAAAAACTGACCATGGGAGAAATAGCCTTCCCTAGGGAAAAGCACACCCATTGGTAATTCAACACCGAATAGTCAGCCCTGTAAACATACATACAAGTATCATTATACAAACTGAACAGATTATATATAATTATATTATATATATATATATATATATATATAATTAATGAAAAGTGACTATAAATGTGAAAGAGAACAAGGAAGGGGTTTATATATGGGAGGGTTTGGAGGGAAGAAATGGAAAGGGAAATGATGTAATTATATTACAATCTTAAAAATAAAAAACGAAGAAAAACCTTTATAATTCTCAATAACTTAAAAATGTACCAGTATTTTTATTTTGGGCCACCAACCAGCTCCCAAAACATAACACGGAGACTTATTAGTTATGAATGCTTGGCTTTATCTTTCCTCTCATTTTAACCTGTTTCTCTTTATCTACAGTTTGCCTTGAGGCTTTTTTACCTTCTTTCTTAATATCTTGCTTTCCTGCTGTCTCTGTCTGGCTAGTGCCTGGCTTCTGGCCCCAGGCATGTCCCTCTCTTTCCCGGTCTCTTCTCCTTCTCTCTTGAGCCTAGATTTCTCCTCCTATTTATTCTCTCTGCCCAACAACTGCACATATCCCTCTTCTGCCTACCTATTGGCCCATTTAGCTTTCTATTAGACCACTCATGTGCCTTAGTCAGACAAGGTAGAAACCGCAACACATCTTTTCATAATTAAATAAATGCAACATAAACAAAAGCAACACATCTTTACATAGTTAAAATAATATTCCACAACATAAAAACAAGTGGATGAGAACCCAACATGGTGGCCCGAACCTTTAAACCCAGAATTCAGGGGGCAGAGGCAGGTGGATTTCTCTGCGTTTGAGACCTGCTCTATATAGTAAGTTTTATTCGAGTCCCGATTATGTGGTGAGACCCTCAAAATGCAACACAACAAGAAATGATGGGTGAATTGCTGATGAAGTAGGAGTTTTGAATGGAGGGCTTGCCTCTTGACATTTAATACACTCAGATCAGAGCTCTCATCTTGAAGTAAGCAATGCCTCCTTTTCTCTCCAAACTTGTATACCATTTTCCTCAATAGCATGCACACCTTTGACGAATTTCATTCTTTCTTCTTCATTTTGCTTTCGCTTCTTTCCACTGCACTGTCCCATCCCAGCCTTTTCTTTTTAACCATTACTCTCATCGTAATGTAAGATGGACATATAAAATGATTTTTGTATTTAAATTGAGTCTTGACTGTTTCCTCATACCTTAAAAAAGAGAGAAGGCTGGGGTTAAGAGGCCAGAAAACAGGATGTTTAATCTCGTGAAACCATTCTGTAGTAGCCGAGTGATAAATGCAGGTACAGGTTTGTACTCTCAGTGTTTAACAGGAAGAGTAATCCCCTAATATACATACCCTGAAGACTCTGGGAGTCCCATCAGTGTGGCTTTGTCTGGTTCTAGTTTTCTGAGAAATAGTTGATTTGTAGCATAGCATGCCTTGAACTAATTATCTGCCTGCTGAAGTCTCCCAAATGCTGGGATTATAGGTATGTAACACCATGCCCAGATACTTTCCCCAGCTATTGTTAAAAATTAAAATCTTTTAATATGGCATCACTTTCCCCTTACCTTTCCTTCCTCCAACCCCATGACATCACTAACTCCAGGTAGTTGCCTAGGTTTCTAGAACTGGGTATGATTTCCCTCCTATTGAGTAGCCTTACATCCAATTAGACAGCTGTTGGTTCACCACAAAGATATGAGTGCTAGTATGACACTTTTAGGGATATCTTGTTACACTGGTCATTATAGCTTCATAGGCATCGCTATTGGATAGAACTATAGACTGCTTCCCTCCCTTAGGAATTTACATAGCACTTTAAGGTACTATGAAAACTAGACGGCAGGAGGGAGACTTTCAGATTATGTCTAGCTAGAATCTTTCAAGATCACTGAAGTCCTGTGTCTGGAGTGTATGGAGTCTTAGGCAAGAAGAAATTACTCTCAATCTCTGAGAGGCACCCGAGGGCAACAGTGATAGTCTACATTGTTTTGGAAGTCATTTGCACTGCCCTGACCAACTACTTGAATGGAGGTTTCTCATGCTTGATTGTTGTTTAACAGTTTCCTTCTAGATTCAAATATTCCATCCTGCAGGAAGTTCCTTCAGCAGGAAGCTAAACTACTCAACATTGCTTCAGGAAGTCACTGAAACCAACCATATTCACTAGGCCCCTCCCTGCCAGAGTAAAGCAAGAAAAGCTGAGAGTCTGTCTCAGAAGAGTAGAGGGTCAAGCTGCAAAGAAGACTCTTCAGACCAGACCAGCTGCCTGGAAGAAGCAGAAACCAGCCGAGCTGCCTGGAAGGGGTTTAGAGCAACTGAGTCACTTGGAAAAGGACAGTCGCCAACCTGTTGAGCTGCCTGCAGGCTGTGCAGTGTGCTCCGGTTTTCCCAGGTTTTGTGGGCTTCGGTGATGCAGCTGTGTTTGAGTCATGTCTGCTACTGGAAGTAACCCCTCACCCATACTCCTGTAAGTAAACCCAATAAAACTTACTGGTCCAAGTTGGACTTTGCTGGTATCTGTACCTTGAATCTGTGATGGGCTCCTTCTCTGGGGTGAGTAGATGCGTGCCACATTTCCCCTGGGAATAAAAGTTTTGACACACCACACTGGTACTGGGGCTTTTGTTAGATAGTCTAGTGCTATTGGACAGCATTGTGAGTCCAAATGGTATCACTTCATCGTGTGTGAGTACGTGTGGGGGCGGGCGGGCAGGCAGAGAGACAGACAGACAGACAGACATGGGAAAAATGAGAAGGGGGCTCTGAATGGGAAGGAGAGAGGTTAACACAGAAGGAGAGGGAGGGAAGAGGGACAGATGACATCAAGGATACTTGATAAAGCCTCAAAGAATCACATTATTTTAAATTTTCCTAAAATTTTATTCCATCTTCTTTTTTGCCTTCCAAGGACACTGCACATGCTTAGGCAAGCACTTACTGCTGAGATAAGGCCTCTACCTCAAATTTCAAACACATTTTTGAACTATGGACTAGAAACCCAGCTGCAACCCAATCTAATTTTTAGCTACTTTTAGCAAACACTACCCACACTGAATATTTTTATTTAAAATTGAGGACTGGACATAGAGCTCAAGTGACACAGCACAACCCCCAGAGCTGGGAGAATGCTGTAAGAATGCAGAATGTAAAGGTATTGAATAAATCAATAGCCAACTAGTTGTAGAAAAGTTAAAAGAAATCATTAACTGGGTACGACTGTACAAGCCTATAATCTCAGTCATTTGGGAGGCTGAAGTAGGAGAATCCCCGAGTTCAAGACTTCCTGAACTACAGAGTAGTGCAAGGCTAACCTGGGCGACTTAGAGAGTCCCTGTCTCAAAAAAGGTCTGGGAATACAGAGCAATAGCAGAATGCTATCTACACCATGTGTAAAGCCCAGGATTTAGTGTCAGTACTAAAAATATTATCCAGATATGAATAATAAAGTATAAAATGCATCAATATTTGATATTGATTTGTAGTGCCTGTATGTGTGCACAAGTATTTCTGTGAGTGTACTCAAGTGTGTGTCCATGTGCAGAGACAAAAGGTTGATGTTGGCTGTCTTCTTTGGTCCATTTCCACCTTGATTTTTAGGACAGCTCTTTCACTGGGCCTGTTTTAGCTAGTGCATCAACTGGAGATTTGCCCACCTCTATCTCCCAGCACCGAAGTTTCAGGTCTGTGCATAAGCATGCCTGGCTTTCACTTGGGCATGAAGGATCTGAACTTAGACCCTCATGCTTGCACGGCAGTACTTTACCCACTGAGACAACCCCCTAGTCACCTAAAGAAGCCCTCCTCTTTATTTTTAAGACTGGCTCTCTCACTACGTAGTCCGGGCTGCCCTCCAATTTGCTATCCTCAAACCTCAGCCTACTAAGTGTGAGATTACAGGCCTGTGCCAACACCCCTGACCACTCAATGCAGGTTGTTGTTGTTGTTGTAACTAACCACTTTGATAATGCAGGGAGGCAGTATGTGAGAAGTGAGCACCATGCTTATTTTTCTGTTTTGGCTCAAACTTTACAATTACTGTGAAAATAGTTCATAAAAGATACATAAAATATTCCATTTATCTCTATAAAAAATAAGCGAACTGTAATGATTGTGTGTGTGTTTTCTGCTGTCAGTGGACATAAGAAAGGATTAGTTCCTCCAGTTGCTGGTAGTTTGAGAGGTTGCATTCCTAGTTCTGTTGCTGACTCATTTGTATAATTATGGAGGAGCAAATGTGGATTGAACACTTTGAAGGTTTTGGATGAAAGCTACCAGGTATAAGCCAAGCAATTTTACTGTTAGAGTGAGGGATTATGAGTCAGAAAGTATAACATCTACACTTCCCTGGGTGACCTGGGTGGCAGCCCAAAGTCATGGTGCACAGATAGCTGCCAATCATTCTTTGGACTTTGGTAGAGCTGTGTTTACACAATGCAGCCTGTAAAGAAGTTAATCCATTTTTTTATTTTAAAAAATGAACTCTATTGACATCCTTTGCAAAGGAAATCATTCCTTTGGGATGCAAATGAGCATCCCATAATATATATCTTTTGTAAAGCGGGATTTTGTAAAGTTACATGTAATTTCTAACACGAGACACTCCTATGCCAAAAGATCTTAAGATTTTTTTTTAAACAAAAGAATAAAACACAGGCCTTTTCAAAACTCAGAAAAATCACTGCCATGAGTTCTTATAATAGCAATGCATGTAATATACTCATTAATTTTACTTGCAATTTATGGCGTCTTACAGCTATGAGCACTTGGAAGAGGCAGAAAGATTTCAAGTTCAAGGTCAGGCTTGTCTATATAATGATCCAACCTAGGCTACAGGTGAAAGCCCCCTCTCTTAAAAACACATTATAATGCTAGATTACTGACACAACCTGTAATCTCTGTGAATAGAAGGCTGAGGCCGGACAGTAGGTTACAAGTTCAAGGTCAGCCTAACTACGTAATGAGACCCTGTCAAAAAAGACAGACTTGAGAGCAGCAGTTTTCAGCCTGTGGGTTGTGACTCCTTTAGGGGTTGAATGACCCTTTCACAGCACCTAAGACCATTGAAAAAACACAGATATTTATATTGCAATTCATAACAGCAGCAAATTACAGTTATGAAGTAGCAACAAAAATAATTTTATGGTTGGGGGTCACCACAGCTTGAGAAACTAGTTTAAAAGGTCACAGCATTAGGGAAATAAGAACCACTGCTCTAGACACACAAAATGGGTGGAGGGAGCAAAGAAAGCGCAGCAGATTAAGATAAAAGCTTGCAATAATTAAGCAAACGGGAATGAAAGGAAATAGGAACTGAAGTCTGTAATTTCTAGATCATGAAAATCATATTCATTCCAGCAACAGGGAACTTAGATGTACAAAGCACTAGGCAAGAAACTGAAGGTTTGTAGGAAAACTTGTCTTAATAATACTTGAAGCTGGGTGCGATACCACATGCCTTTAATCCCAGCACTCAAGAGGCAGAGGCAGGTAGACAGATAGATGTCTGTAAGTTTGAGGCCAGCCTGGTTTACATAGTGAGTTTCAGGACAGCCAGGGCTACATAATAGAGAGACCTTGTCTAAAGATCAATAATAATAATACTCGGGGCTGGAAATGGCTCAGTGTTTTAGAGTACTTACTAGTCTTCTAGAAGACCTGAGTTCGGTTTCCTGACAACCATGTCGGCGACTCACAACTGTTGGTAACTCAGGCTTCATGGGATCCAACACCCGCTTCCATCTTCCATGGGATCCCCACCCACACACACACACATGTGCAAACAAGTAAATAATGGTAAATTGAATTATGGTAGTATATGCCTACAGTTCCAGCATGTGAGAGACTGAGACAGGAACATTTCCATGAGTTCTAAGGCCAGACTGAGTTACATCGTGAATATCAGGCTAAGAAAAGCTACTTAGCAAGAACCTGTCTAAAAGTATTAAACATATATAAAATTACAGATAGTGTTATATGTGTGTCTGTCATATAAATATGGGCACCCAAGAAGTAATTATAGTTCTTGTCTTGAAATCTACTTTTCTGCTCTTAAAAATTATTGTGATCAATGTCAAAATAAATAAAAGTCTTAAAAACAGAAAGCATGCTGGGAGTAGTATACTCCTTTGATCCTAGCTTTCAGAAGGCAGAGCCAAGATGATCATCACAAGTTCAAGACCTGTCTGGGCTACATAGTAAATTCCAGGCTACATAATGAAACTCTTCCTTTAAAAAGAAATCCTAGCATGGTGGCACATACCTATGATCCCAGCACTTGAGAGACAAAGGCAGGAGGATCTCTGTGAGTTTGAGGCCAACCTGGTGTACAGAGTGAGTTCCAGACTAGGCAGGGCTACGCAGAGAGACTCTGTCTCAAACAAAAACAAAACCTAGAAAACATAAAGCAAGAATAAAATCTATGCACAATATCACCATCCAGAGTATACACTCTTAATATCCACACGCACATATCCATCACAAACTTGCACTGCCCCGTTGATGCTTTCTTTGGGACCATCAACACTACCAGTGGCTACATTAACTCAGGGCCTCTTGTGTGCCAGGCATTATTGTAAGAACTTTACTGCATTGTTTACATGAAGCTTCACGACAATCCCATTGTGGTCTCATACAAGCACTGTCTCCATGCTGCTGATGAGGGAACTGAGGTGGGGAGTAATTCAATAACCAAATTTACACATAGCAGATGTGCTTTATTCTACAAAAATAGAATCATATTTTATATGCAGCTTCATAACTGAAACTACCCTAATGTGAATCGTATAAGAAGTCATGTTAATAACAGCATAGTTTTCTGGTGTATGGGTGTTAATTTGTCCAGCCCCTTACTTGTTAAAAGGATTTATTTTTATGATTTTCAAGCATGTGTGTGTACACATGCCCACACATGTGCACACATGACTGTACGGATTTGGAGGCCAGAGGCATTGGGTCCCCGAGGGTTCCCCTGGAGTTTCAGGTGGACTTAGCCTCCCTACACGTGAGGTGTGCACTCTTATCCCTTATTTTTGAACACTTAAATTTGTGTTTCTTTTGATGTTTTGAACAACTCTGGCAAGTCCCAAGGACAATGGTATTCTTTCCCTTTTACAAATGACTACAAGGAAGTCCCCAATGTTAAATATTACCCAAGGTAATACAGACTCTCATTGCTGGGTTCTCTGGCACACTGACTATTGTCCATTAGCTCTTGCCATTCTCCTGCTGGTCCCTTAAGGCATCATCAGCCTTCTAATGGAAGAGGAAGGCTATCCACAACTACACTGATGGGGCAGCATGAAATCGATGCACTCTAAAACCCAAGAACTTCACTGCATCACTCAGTTATCAGGGCAAACTGAACAATGACCTATGACACACATACCCCTCTCTAAAGCCTGGAACCTTCTAATGTGACTTTCCTGGCAAAGGGCCCAAAGAGATGCGGTTGAGTTGAAGCTCTTGAAATGTAGAGATCGGTATAGTTTATAAAGCTGGGCCCTAAATGCTATTACCCTAAATATCCTTTAATATAAGAAAGAAGCAGAGGGAGATTTTTTCCATGGGTCAAAAAGGAGAAGATGCTAGCAGGCCCTCAGAGGCAAAGACAAGAGACACTCAGCCTCAATCCCAGGAAGATCTGCATGTTGCCAGGTACTAAAGCTGGCAAAAGAATGCAATGGTGCTTTTCTGAAGTCTCCTGAGGGAATGTGACCCTGGGATTCTGATTTGGGGCTTCCGAACTCCAAAACGATGAGAGAATCAATGGATTGTTTCATGCCTCTTAGGCTGCGGCATTTTTTTTTTTTTTTAATGGCAGCCACAAAGAAGCAACTGGAGTAGGAGCAAGCTACATGCCTCCAGAAAACCAAAACAATGTGCTGCCCAATGAGGTGGCAGTGTTGAAGATGGCCATTTGGTGTGAGCCCTGCAGGATAGACAGGCCTTCCTTTTGTAGGAGAAGGGATGGATGAGCACTCCAGAATAAGGACCAGGTTTGCAAAGGCAGGAAAGGGGGAAAGGAGTGTCTTGGGAGCAGTGACAGTTTAGAGAGGCTAGAGTCTGGTCTGTAGGTAAGGATGTGGAAGGGGAAGATGACACAAAGGTGACACTACACCCTTGACTGGTAGACATGAAGAAATTCTCAGGGCTTATTTATAGTCATATGAAACCAATGCAAATGGAGTTGGAATTTTTCTGGTCTTGGGCATTTTAATGTCCCCCACCTTCATGAGAAGCAGCAGAACGGCAGACTACTTCTGTGCACCTCAAGAAGATTGCTTTTTGGCATATCGTCAAGATAGTCACCTCTAATTTGTTACAGCCCTAGGGGCTATGCAAGCAAAACCCTGCCCAGGTTATTTCTCCAGGGAAGAAGCAAGATGCATGAGGGTGGGGTTCATCTACTCAACTCCACCTAGTAACATTTGGAAGGATGCTCCCGTGCCCCAGGAGACCCACTCGGGTTGCTCTGAAATGGAGCTGGCCTCTGCCAAATAATGACTCCAACAAAGTGAAATCCTCAATTAGGTTGAGCTGTGAGAGCTGCATTTGTTTCCTATGCAAAAGGTTGGACTCTACAAAGGCCTAAGAAGCCAAAGGCTATTCTTTCCCAATTAAGCCCAGCAGCAAAGAAAAAGAAAGTGATGTAAACTGGGATGTTTGGTTGTAATTACTGGTTTCACCATTGCACAGCTAAAAAAACCTCCTTTTCTTTCATGGGGACCTAAATTCAAATCCAGGTCATTTTAGGGAGCAACTTTTCCAGATGTGCAGCCCCATGACATTCCCTTGGCACTCCAGCTACTGGATTTCCAGAAAAGGCACCTAGCCATCACTAACTCAGGCCTTTGGAATTTTCCACCCTTGGCTTTTTTTTTAAAAAAGGTTAAATGAAAAAATAAACAAAGTAATGTCCTTGCCCCACGGTGAACACTTTGCAGTCAAGCAGAAGAGAAGAAGAAAGGCGAGGGAGAAACACTGAGAGAAGTGGGATCTGGATATGGTGGTACCTACCTGATGTCCTAGCATTAGGGAAGGAGAAAGGAAGATGAAGGAGACAGAGGAGAAGGAAGGAGGGAGGAAATAAAGTAGGAATGTCCCCACACTAGAATGATGTTAGTATAATGGGAAGTGAAGACGGGAGGCCATGAAGAGGAGCAGAGAGGTGGCTGGAGAGATGGCTCAGTGAGTAAGAGCACTAACTGCTCTTCTAAAGGACCTGAGTTCAATCCCCAGCACCCACATGGCAGCTCACACCTGTCTGTAATTCCAAGAGATGACGCTCTCACACACACATACATGCAGGCAACACACCAATGCACATAAATCAAGACCAGAGAGAGAGAGAGAGAGAGAGAGAGAGAGAGAGAGAGAGAGAGAGAGAGAGAGAGCGCAGCAGAGAGGATTCAGATCCACAGATTTGCCTACAGAGAGGTGAATACCAGGGACATGAGTAAGAGAGTGCATGAGAGAAAAGGTTGGGAATGGAACTCAGTGGTAGACAGCCTACTAAGCAGAAGTTAGAAAAGAGAAGAAAGTGGTTTAAAAGAGAAAGAAAATAACGAGTAAAAGGAAGCCGGCCCCAGCTCTTGCAGAGTTACAACGGCTCAGAGGTACAGTCTCCATTTGCTGCCCTTCCTGTCCAGCAGGGTTTGCTGCCTCAAGAAATACAGGTTTGGAATAGGTGTGAGATGTTGCCAATCAAGGCTAAGAAGAGATAGGATGAAGGAAGAGAGGCAGGCATGCCTTGTACCGGAGTCCCTCCACCCTTGGCTTCCTAAAAGAAGTCTTGCACCTGGAGGTGTCTGCTGGTCTGTAAACTCTGACCTCCATTGGGGCTTGACTGTTGGTTTCCAATTGTAATATACAATAGAGAACAAGGGCTTTGGAAACCCCTCAGCTAATGGATTTGGAGTCTTGAATTATGCTGGTCGACAGCATACGGCATCTTTAGGCTTGAATACATGTCTTCTCCCTAAGGCATTCCTCCTACCTAGCACAAGGTCTGGAGCATTTGATTTCTTCCTGTCTGTTTCTCTAAAAATAGGCTGCTATCCCCCACTAACTATTGTTAATATTTTAGTCTCTGATTTTTTGGTCTATTGTGATGCAAAAAAAAATCCTTTAGTTCTCTCAGATTATATCCTTTTGCCTTCTCTCGTCCAAAACTTTGCTCTAAATAGATTTAATCCATTATAAAGAAGCCAGTGGAAATAGAACCTCTGCTTCTGCACAGTTAAAGAAACAGGCCCTTGGGACTCTAGCATCAAGTGAATGAAAGTATCTGTATTGACCATCAGCCAATGCAGCTGTCTACCACATCACCACCTACGTTTTTCTTTGATTAGCACACTCCCCAACAATACATTGCTTTTGACTTCCTTCTGCTATCTACCACAGGCCAAGAAGTTCCAGACATCCTAGGCATCAAGTTTGTTCCGAAATTCATTGATACAATGTACACTACCTGTAAGCCATGGAGCTCAGTGGAGGGCAAGCAGAAAACAGAGAGCAGTACATCGGGAAAATGGACCCAAAATAAAGACTAATAAGAAGGAAAAGAACCCATAACTTGGATAAAATAAATAGCATCTTAGAAGTCTTTCTAAAGAAGTTCCTAATAGAACTATAGTTAATGCACTTGCACATTAAAAAAGTGAGAATATTCTTACATAACAATAGACCACTTACTACAACCCTACTGAAAATATCTGAAGATTTATCTTAACTTAGAAAAAAGAATGGGAATTGTTTTCCCATCGAAGAGTCCAAGAAAAGAACACAGAATAGAAGAAAGTGAAGAGAGTTTCTGGACATTTTGTTGGTTGCTCCAGATTATGAAACAAAATCTGTGATTTTTCCTGGACCTTTTCATAAGGCTTTTCAATGCACAGCCAGATCAGTTACCCAAGGACCTGTAAAAAGATAGGTTGAGCCAGAGAGAAATACAGCCGTGGCCAATTGGAACTGCTGTAAAAATAGCAAACACAGCCCACGTCTATGATCGAGTGCTTCTTCAGAGCCGAAAGGCTCTGTGCCATCAGACCATCATGGATATTATACTGGCCAGCATGTGGAGGCTGAGACAAAAGCAGCCGGGGAGCTTTTGTGGTACAGCTCTCTGAAATGGCAGGGACTGCATTTCGTGGAGAGAGGAAGTTTCGATTTATCGCTCAGTTAAAATCACCCTGAAGTCAAGAAAGAACTCACAGAGATTTCCCCTGCTTTTTCCTCCGCCTTCTCCAACCTATGTGAAAGGGGACTAACATGACCTTCAGCCTAGAAGAAGTATCTCCTACAGAGGACATATGAGAGCCAGTTACTGTCTGTGATGTGAAACCATCCCTTTCTCTTTTAAACATGTCTCCTGCACATGCATCTTATCCCCCCCCCAACCCCTCATACCCCCACTGCTTTCCTCTTTTTCCTTAGCTGAGAGTGGAAAATTCCATAGGCCTCAACTGGCTAAGTGCCTGCATGTGTCTGGCCAACTTGTATCCTGAAACACCTCAAGTCTGAAAGCAGTACCCTCTCTATATAAGAACTCCAGATTAGTGGGGAAAAGAATTAATTATGAAGAATTTCAGAGAATAGGCAAATGGAAATTGCAGATGACAAACCCGTGATGCTTTCTTTCAGCAAAAATTCTCAAAGGGGATCGTGTTCTTTCACTAAGATGCTGGGAAGGCTTCTGCACCTAGTTCACTGTCTGCTCATCTGTCAGATTTGTTTCCTGTTTTCTCTTCAATCATAAAGTCAGGAACCCACCTGACCTCATCAACCCATCAGGAGGCCACCAACCCATCAACCCATACCAACACTTGATGAGTTTAAGCACAATAATGGCTCCCCAAACATCACTACCTCCCAGTCCCTCAAAGCAGGGTGCTATGATGTGGAACATGGCCAGCATTGCTGTGTTGAGGATGAAGACAGAAGTCAAGTGCCAAAGAATGCAGGAAGCCTCTGGAAACTTGAAAAGAAGGCAACATACAAGACTCTCCTCTACAGCTCCTGAAGGCCATGCAGATTTGCCAAACCTTGGTTTCATCCAAGTAAAACCTGTTTTAGACTTGTGACCTTCACAACTATAAAAAAAAAATCTGTGGTGCACACCTTTGATCCCAGGACTCAGGAGGCAGAAGCAGGCGGACCTCTGAGTTTCAGACCAGAGCTAGTTCCAGGACAACCTCCTAAGCCACAAAGAAACCCTGTCTCAAAAAACAACAACAACAAAAATTCTTTGTTCTTCCTAAGAGTAACTAGGCCATCAATCCAGGAGAAAACCAAATACTACTCTTCTGCTAAACTATCAGTTCTCAATCCGTGGGCCACATCCACCCCTTGGGATATCAGATATTCTGCTGAGCAGATATTTACTCACAACAATAGCGACATTACAGTTATGAAGAAGCAAGAAAATAATTTTATGGTTGGGGGGGTCACAGCACTAGGAAGGTTGAGAACTACTATTCTAAAGGAATGTAGCAATAAAATGAATGTGGTGATAAAACGACTCTTAATGATCCTCTGCTATACACATAGATCAGTGCAATGCTCAGCCATCACCACAGAAGCTTCTCCTGCAGTAAAATAGTAAGAAGAATAGGAACAAATAGAGAGACCCACAGCCAGACACTGGGCAGTCACTTAGGACACTCCATCCTAATTGGGATGTCTCCAACAAATCCTTCCCCTCAGGGCTCAGCCAGAGGGGGATGGTGGACCCTGAGGAGTCAAGACCTTCTAAACACAACACAACTGACACAACTATACCAGCACTTGGGAGGCACAGACAGGAGGATCTCTGTGAGGTGGGGCCAGTCTGGTCTACAGAGTGAGTTAAAGGACAGCCCCAGGGTAGATACACAGAGAAACCCTGTCTCAGAAACAAAAATACATAAGTAGTCTGTACTTTGAAGATACTAACTTTGTGACATACTAAAGCAGAAATGGGAAAGTGATATATACCATGTATCCCCTTGGTCCAACAGTCAATAAGGCCTGGGCACTCAGCCTCCCCTGAGTTTGCTAAGTAGCCCCCTCAATCCCTTAGTGTACTGTTCAGTTCCACTGTATAGAGCTTAAGTACCAAGCCTAAGCTGAGCAGCTGTTAACATTATGGTAAAGGCACAAGCATCCCTGCTCAGGAGACCTAGCAGTATGAAAAGTCACTTGTAGAGGAGCTGGTAACCTTGGCAGGAAACAAAATAGGGGTTCAGATATGGGTACTCGAAGGGGCTGTGTTAGGGGCATAGGAGTTGGAAATTTGGTACAAAATAGATTTCCTGCTCAATGTAAGAGAGGCTGTTGGTTGCATATCTAGCAACATGCACACACACAGTCATAACAACTCAAAGTAGACAAAAAAATAACACCAGAACCCAATAACTAAAAGTCAATTTTAAAGACAGGCTAGATGCAGAGTCTGGCAGTACAGATCTGTAACCCCAACTGTTCAGAAGGCTAAAAGC
Source organism: Phodopus roborovskii (assembly GCF_943737965.1). NCBI lineage: Eukaryota > Metazoa > Chordata > Mammalia > Rodentia > Cricetidae > Phodopus > Phodopus roborovskii. The sequence goes on from NW_026125680.1 coordinate 1,880,328, forward strand.
AGGAAGACAGCTAGTTCCCCCTTCCAGGGGGAGGGGCTTGGTTCTGCCTCAGCTGAAAGTGCCAGACTTTGTTGACTCCCCTAGGAGGCCTTACATCCTGGATTAGGGGGGATGGCTGGGGAGGAGGTGGGAGGTGGGAGGTGGGAGGTGGGGGGGACGAGGAACTGTGGTTGGTATGTAAAATGAATAGAAAATTTTTTAATAAAAAAATACTTAAAAAAAAAAAGAATGAGTTCAAGGCCAGCCATGGGTAACATATCAAGATCCTACATAAAATCAAAAGTAAAGATTGGGCTGGGGATATAGCCCAGTGGGAGAGCACTTGCCTAGACTATCCTGGGTCTTATGTTCAATCACTAGTATCAGCAAAGTAAATCAATAATAAAATAGAGGTGATTGTGATAATGTACACCTGTAATCTCAGCTCTTGGGAGGCTGAGACAAAGGATTAGAAATTCAAGGTCTTTTAACTACAAGTCTGAGAATGGTTTGGGAGTTAAAACAGTTGCTGCAAGCTGGATGATCTAAATTCAAGCCCTGAGAAGGAGGTAGTCCTCTGAGCTATGAGCATTGTGGAATGTGTGTGCACATACCTGCATGCATGCGCTCTCTCTCTCTCTCTCTCTCTCTCTCTCTCTCTCTCTCTCTCTCTCTGTCTGTCTCTCTCTCTCTCTCTCTCTCACACACACACACACACACACACCATTTTGTTTTTGAGACAAGCTCTCACTGTTCAGTCCTAGCTGTCCTGGAACTCACTAAGCATAAGCATACAAGGCAGGCCTTGAACTCACAGAGATCTGCCTTCTCTGCCTCATGTGTCCTGGGAGTAAAAGCATATGCCACCACACCTGGCAATGAGATTTTCTATTTAAGTTTGAGGTCAGCCTGGACTACATGAGACCCTGTCTCAAAGTATGTGAATGGATGAATAACTAAACATAAGCAAATAAATAAATACACACAAACACACAGGGCACAACCAGCCGTTTATACAACTTGAAACAAGGACCTGAAAACTGAACGTGAGGAACCTTGGATGCTTCCAATACTGGAGCAAGGCTGGGCTCTAAGTAGCAAAAGGAAGGAGGGTGAGAAGAAAGGAGAAAGCTCATATGCTATTAGAAAACTGAAGCAAGAAGCCTTATCAAATTCACTTTGGCGACACTTTGGCGCTACTAGTGAGAATTCTGACAGACCATTTGGAAGGGACAGACAGAGGCCAGTTTCCTCTGTGAGCAGTCAGGTCAGTCACTAGAAGTGACAGAACAAGTCTCCCAGGGGCAAGTTTGAAAGGAGAGCATTCTTTGCTTCCGGAGTAATAGAGCATATCATAAACACTTTGCTGGACACCAATGAGAGCCACTGGCCCCTGTGAGATCTTAAAGAATGATCCAGTTCAGTTTAAAACAGTTGATGCCAAGTCTCCTTGGACGTTGGCCATTTCTTGACGGGAAGGTAGCCTTGGAAGGTGGCATTCCTTCCTTCAGGTCTCTAGGTAGCCATTTGGTGCAGTGGAGTATTCAGAACTTGTCAGCCTGTGAAAATAAACTGGTTATGCCAACAGCACTGTTCCATGCAGTCAGGAACACTGTGGCAAAAGACCATAGAAGGCATCAAGCTGGCCATTTCTCAAGTGAGAAAACTAAACTACTAATATAAAAGGCATGGAAAGAAATATATATGGTGCTATGTTTTGGATGGTGGTAACCTAAAAGTAGCTACATAAAAATGATCTCAGGTACCTTTGCAGGGCTAAAGTTCTAGAGTGTTCTTTTTTTGTATATTTATTCAAATAGTAAATAAATGAAGAACAACGAACTATAAGCAGTTTACAAAATTAAAAAAAAATAATAATCTTGCCTTTAACTTCTACTTTCCCACTAAAGAAACCAAGCTTGTTTGGAAATAAATATGGCTTCTCATAAGCCAACACCAAGCCACACAGGAAGTTTTTTTCCTCCTGCTTGCTTGTGGAATCTGGTAGGCACACCACTGGTGCTTTTTCACATGGCTACTCTTAAGGTGTACAGATACCTGGAGTTCATTATCTGCCCAGTCATTTGGAAATGACAGATGGCCTATGGCCTGCCTCACTAGAAACCAGGCCTCTGTTTCTCTATTTATAGGAGTGATGACAAAGTGATATGTGTTTAACAGTGATCCATAACCATATGACATCACAGACCTAACGGCCTCTTTAACTCTTCTTAAAATTGGGGCTATAACGGGGCTGGAGCAATGACTCAACAGTTAAGAGCACTGGTTACTTCTCTGAGGGACCTGAGTTCAATTCCCAGCCTCCACACGGTGACTCACAATTGTCTGTAACTCCAGTTCCTGGGGATATGCATATGCATGTAGGCAAAATACTCATACACATAAAATAAATATTTTTTATTAAAAATGGGGCTATGGAAATACGAGGCCTTGCCATCATCTAAAACATTCCACACAAATGAACTTGCTGGATTTCTGTCACAATGCACTGAAATGCTTCCGATAAAGATATTCTGTCCAGAGACTTCAAAATATCACCACTTACATCTCATCCGGTAAAATGGGGCCAGTCATTAAGAGAAAACAGTATGGTAGGGAATCTGAAGAAACTAAACATCATCTAACACTTTTCACCACCTTGAAACATATACAGGCCAACACAAGCTGTCAAGAAAGCAGGGAGAAACTTCCTGTGGATGATAAACTCCATAGTCAATAAAAAAAAAGAGTAGCCAAGAATCACAGGAAATCATTAAGAACAAAATTTAGGTGTGATTGTGCAAGGTTGTCCTTGAACAATAGAGAAACCACGTGTAGCTGGAATGACTGCTGTGTTTTCCAGACTGACTTGACGGGGAAGCTGGATACACCAGCCTTAACGAACCCAGCCTGCTATTACAAAACCTGAATAGTAGAATAGAACAGGGCATTAGGACTATGGGTGTAGCTCACCAGTAGCATGCATGTTTAGCAACCGTGAGGCCCATTCTTTCCCCAACACCACAAGAAAGGACATAAAGCCTGGGAATGATATGAGAAGCAATAAGGCATGCTTTATGTGTATCTGGGTGTGGGTGTGTGTGTGTGTGTGTGTGTGTGTGTGTATGTGTGTGTGTGTGTGTGTGTGTGTACACAGGTGTATACAGGGAGGTGAGCATGCACCTGTGTGCACATGCACATCGAGGCCAAAGGATAAGCAGGGTTATAGTTTCTCAGGTTCATATTCTCTCTGTCTCTCTGCTTCCTCTTTCTCCTTCTCCCTCCCTCTCTCCTTCCCTCCCTCCTTCCGTCCGTCCTTCACTCCTCCCTCCCTCCCATCTATCTCTCACTAGCCTAGAGCTCACTAAGTAGGCCAGAGATCCACCTGTCTCTACCTCCTCAGAACTGGAGATACAAGGGTGTGCCACCACACCTGGCTTTTCTCCCATGGGTTTTGGGGATCAAGGTCATGTCCTCATCGAAGCTATCTCCCCAGCACAACATTCTTGCAGATCATATATGCCCTGATTAATGTGTTCTACACATACTGGCCTGATATCAGCCTGCCAGCAAGCAGGAAGGCTGAAGTCTGAACTTGTATGGTGTGCTCCCAGAGCTCAGGCTGTTCGCCATTGCTCTCACAAGCACGAGCTTAGAGGCAGTAGCAGCTTAGGGAGACTGTCCCTTTGCCCCACTCCAGTTTCTGCTCAGGAAGCCTCCGGGGTGGGGCTGTGCAAAGAATCAAAAAGGCATCTGGCTCCAGGCTGATACAAATGGCAGACCGATGTTAGCCTGGAATTCTTCCGCCCTCCTGGCAAAATCTATAGGAAATTATGAGCTCTAAATCCCAAGGAGAAAGTTAGTCTGAAAGGACCCTTATGGTTTATAAACCATAAAACAAAACAAAAACCATAAGAAAGGAGGAACTGCTCGCCCTCCTTCTCCCTCCCATGGTTTCCGGTTTCAGTGGTAAATAAAATGTAGAGACTATGAATACATTTTTCAATACATCTTGTCGATGATTCTGTATCTCAGGAGAAAAATATACAGCTGCTGAATTAATCCTCTGTATTAAGTTCTTACGCTAAATAAACTCTGTAAGTTTCTCTCTGTGTGTGTATGTGTGTGTGTGTATGTGTGTGTGTGTGTGTGTGTAATAATTACAGAAGAGGTCATGAATTTGGGGAAATGGGAGGAGTTGGAGGGTGGAGAAGGATAGGAGTTATGTCAGTACACTTCTCGAGTATGAAGTTCTCAAAGCAATTTCAAAATTAAATGTTACTTTAAAGCAAGGGTGGGCTAGCAAGATATAGTTCAGCATGTTAAATCTGACCTGAATTCAATCCCAGACACTCACACGGTAGAAGAGAAACAGCTCCTGCAGGATAGCCTCTGACCTTCACAGGTACATTGTGCCATACTTGTGTCCAGACACACACACACACACACACACAGAGAGAGATTAATAAAAATTTTAATATGTTAAATTAATTCATTTAAAGCCAGGTGTGTGTGATTTTTGGAGGTAACAACCACTGCTTGAAGTCCACAGAGGTCAAGGTGAGCTAGACATGCATAGTACAAATTTCTCACCATTACATGTCACTGTTAACTCTCACCACTCTCACCGTTCCCATAAAGCATGGGGAAGGAGAACTCCATAGGAAAAACTGCAGAGATTAACAGTATTCATTAGTAAAGGCCCGTTTGGCCTTAATAAAACCAGAAAAGACTACTACAGTCTTAACAAATGTAAAAAAAAACAAAAAACAAACTCACCAAGCGTCAGTGAGGGTGAACAAGAGTGATAGAATTAACCAACTAAAAATAGAAGGCAATACCACACACAGCATCTTATGTGTTTTCCATCGTCTCTACATCAGTTATTACTGTGTATCCTATCTTCATGTCTGTTTCAGGAGTCTCTTAAGGATGGAGACAATGACGTTAGCTCCTTGTTCCCATGATCTGCTAAAGCCAACTACTAAAACAAGGCCTCACCACCTCACCCCTGTGGGAGGTAGAGGCGGGGGAGGGGACTTGTACTATCATTCTAATGGGAAGTCTAGGGCTAGCCTCCAGATTATTCTTCCCCACCCTGCCTTCTGCTTCCTAATCACCCCCAAAGGGGCAAGCCTCTTCCACCAGCTAATCATGCCTACAATCTCATCTCTGTCAGAGCAGCCCTGGAACTTTCCTGGTTCTTCCTCCCTTTCCTGACTCCACTTGGAACACTTTCCTCTCTGCCCTCAATAACCCCAGGCTTCTGACAAAACACAACCCTACATGCTCAGCCTCCCCCTAGAACATTCTCACTGAAACCTGGCCTTGCCCTTGCAATTTTTTCAAATAGAGCTTGCTCATTTTCTCTTACCTCCTGTCACCTTCCTTCGGCTCACCCAAGCTGTAAAAAACCTCAACATTAGCCTGACTCCACCTCTCTCTTCCTCCCCTTTGTTTCTCTTCCCCCTTGATCCCACTCCCCCTTCAACAATCATCAAATGCTATAGATTTTATCACTGAATGTATCTTATCTCAATTCTCAGTGCTCCAGCTAAGGCTTGTGTTGCTTAAACCCTTTGTTATCATTCTCCTGGACTATATTTTTTCACTAGTTTCCTAGTGCCTCCAGGCTCTTCTCCCAATACTTAAAATTATCCCACTGCTACACACAAAATGTAAACTGTGTACCTACTGCATTCCAGGCACTGAGCGAAGTGCGCATGCCCAGAACAAGTAGGACCCATTCTGTGGTAGGTACTAAGGTTGTTTTTTTCCCCAACCTTCTCTTGATTTATTTTTCATTTTTCCCTAGGTATTTTTTTAAGATCTTTGAGTGTGTCATTTAATGTACTTTGATCATGTTCATTCATCCCCTTCCCCAACTCTTCCCAGAGCCACACTCCCTTCCCTACCCACTCAATTTTCTGTCCTTGATTTCAAACCACTAAAACCAATTTGTACTGCCCAAATGTTCTTGAATATGTGGTCATCCATTGGAACATAGTCGACTTTCCAGGAAAACTGTCTCTCCCTGGACTTCTATGAACCACCTCTATACCAACCATTTTCATACATTACTTCTTGACTCCTCACTAGGGAGCTACATATGTCTGTCCCCATTTCACAGACAAGGTTGCCTGCCTTCATTCACAATGCAAGTAGCAACAGAGACCAGAGTTAGCTCCAGGCTTCATTCTAGATCTGGGATTCTGTCTCTGCTATCCAGTGGGACAGTGAACACTTGGACCAGAGACAAACAGAATGAACATGATGTGAAGAATTGAGACCTCACGTCATGTGTGAAATGAAGGAAAGAAATGAAAGCTCTCTGGCCTTGTGAAGAGTGAAATTTGAAATGGCATGGTGGTTGTCTCTACATGTTTCAAGGGTTGTCATGTGAAAGAGGAAGCACACATTCCATGTAGCTCCAAATGGTAGGGTTTGGTGCATGCCAGCATAGAACTCAGCTCAAAATTTCCAACACAGCCTCCTAACAGGAAGAGGGGGTTAAGGAGAATCCAAACAATCCTTTGTCAGAGTTGTGGCTAGGGGACATTCTTGCCTCCAGGAGTGGCCTAAATCAGCATTCTATGCACGTCAGAATCACCTGGTGGTGGCTTTAAAGAATACGGATGTGTAGCCACACCCTTGACTGAGCCAAACTGATCTGTGAAGGAAAAGTCTGTGTCAAGGTTTCCTGTCCTTAAAAGAAGATACATAGATGGGCCATCAATATAGGAAACACTATTCAGTTTCAACAGTAATGAAATTATAACTTCAATTTACTCTATAGTTTATCAGATTATAGAGACGAAGAATCTTAAACAGTATCAACATGGGAGAGGAGATACATACATACATACATATTACATGTTCATACTCTCCTGGTGGCATAAACTGGTACACCTTCTTGCAGCATAATTTAAAGGTGTTTTTGTTTGTTTGTTTGTTTTGTTTACCAGGAATTGTTTATATTGCTAAAGATAGAACTCAAGGCCTAACAAACTGAGTTACACCTCCACCCCTAAGAGAAATTTTCACTCCTAAAAAAAATGCATATGGGCTTTGAACAGGCAATTCGATAGCCAGAAATGTAATCTATAGACAAAATCTGAATTTGAAAATACTCTAAGATATTTGGCCCAGTGCTAACCGACTGTACTGGTGGAAATGCTGTATTTTAGCTCTGTCTTATATGGTAGCCACCAGCCACATGTGGCTATTAAGAAGCTGTGGTGAGGGCAATTTAGGAATTGATTGGAACTCACTTAAGTTTCAAAGTGTCAGACATATTAGCACGTAACTATAATCCCAGGAGACTGGGGCACAAGGATTACAAATTCAAAGCCAGCCTCAGCTACACAGAAAGACACTATCTCTAAAACGGAAATGAAGTCAAAATCTAAAGGTATCTAAGATGATAGATACCTCATGTTTACAACAGTATGAAACTAGGAGCTATTGAGCCAGGGAGACAGCTCAGCAGGTGGAAGTGCTAGCAGAGGGAGCCTGATGATGACCTGAGTTCAATCCCTGGAGCACACATAAAAAGCCAGGTGCACAGGCCCTCACCTGTCATTCCAGCACCCCTACTGAGAGATGGGAGGCAGAGACAAAAGAATTGCCTGGAAGCTCCTGGGCCAGTTAGCCTGAGGTGAACAGCTCAGCAGAAACAAGAAGCCCACCCAGCCTTAATGAAGCAGAAGACAACCAACTCCTGAAAGTTGTCCTCTGAGCCCCACACAGGCACGGTGACGAAATGTCTGTATGCATGTGCATGCACAACACACACACACAAGTAATTTTTACATCTAAAAACTATAAAGAACCAATCAATAAATGGGATGGTTTACCTATGAAAAACTCCTAAGAGAATTGTCAACAATCTTATTAGACATGCTTAAGGGGATGCTGACTGATAGGAGCAAATGTTGATAAGGTATGGATGAGGGGAGAGTTATTGAAGGGCTGTCAACATGGCTCAGCATAGCCACACAATAAAAACATTGAAATATTCATATACAAAAGTCAAAATATATATTAACAGAGTTCCTTCTGAGCAATGGGTTTCTTTTCTAATTTTTCTTGAATAGATTTGTGGTAACACAATAAAAGCTGAAAGAAAGATTGCTGGTGATCAAGGTAGGGAAAGACTCAACATGGAGAATGGATTGAACATATCAAACTTAGAAAACAAAGGCTAGGACTGGGGAGACAACTAAGTGTACAAGAGTACTTGCTGTGCAAGTATGAGGCCTGCATCTGGATCCCTAGCCCATGTTAAAAAGCTAGGTCATAGTGGGTGGGAACGGGGTGCAGAGACAGGAGGATAGATCAGTCTGGCCAAAGAATGGCTAGCTCCAGTCCGTGAGAGACCTTGATTCAAGGTAATTAACTGACAAGGGCTATAACTGGGCACCAATGTTCTCTGATTTCTGCATGGGTGCACATAGATGAGCACACCTACATACACATGCATGCACAAACGCACCAATGAGAGGAGGGGGGATTCTATTCGTTGCTTCAGTGAGGGTTTAGTGAGGTGGCCTCTCTGGTTTTTAATAAAAAACTGAGTTGGTCTTATGAACAAATACTTAGAGGAGTGGACCTTCTAACACACTTCTTCTAACCAACAGAAGCTACCAAACGGAGTAAGAAGGGACTTTGGGGTTGGAGGGATGGCTCAGTGGTTAAGAGCACTGACTGCTCTTCCAGAGAACCTGGATTCAATTGTCAGCACCCACGTGGCAGCTCACAACTGTCTGTAACTCCAGTGCCAGGGGACCTGACACCCATGGCAAAACACCAATGCATATAAAAGTAAATAAATTTTTAAAAAAGGGATTTTTATGCTCAGGTGCAAAGATTATAGATAATCTTTCTCACTCTCAGCTCAGTAAGAGCTGAACTAAGTCTTTGAACAGGAAAGGCATGTTCAAGAAGTCCAAACTGAAGTCAGATATGTAAAACCCTAGCATTCAGGAGGCTGAGGTAGGAACATCTTGATAAACAAACACACCAAACCTGGGCTAGGAGTGTGGCCAGGTGGTAGAGTAGCACCTAGCCCATTCCAGGGTCCTGAGTTCTGTCTGTCCCTAGCATCTAAGGGGGAAAGCCCAAGTTGAAACTCACTTAATTCCACAATGGAAGCTGTCACCTCCTTCTAGATGAAACTGTAGTGGTTTTTTCCTATGTTAAGTACTTTCCAAAAACCCCTGGGAAGAGGGAACAGAGGAGCGGCTGAGTTTTTCAGTGCTTGCCTGAAGGCAAGCATGACAAGCATTCTGCTCAAAGGTAGTTGTGAGTGGCGGCTGGCTGGAGGAGTCAACAGCTGTCGACCCTTGTCAGCCTTTCTCAACTCTGGAGAGCTATTCTCATGTGAAATCCCTTGATGCCAGCCAAAGGAACTGCCCAAATTACCTCGCCTCAGGGGGCTATGACTGGTAATATCCAACAACGTTTTGCTGATCGTAAGTAGCAAGCACTATTTGAACACTTAAGAGATACAATAGGTTTCTCAAATGTCTTTGGTCCCCTCCAGGCACCAAGGACTATAACCGGTAGTATAACAAAAGAACAATTAGAACTGTGCACGTAAAGCATGCATACATGTGAACATTCTCCATCAGCCCAGTGCTTGATGCTGGGTTACCATGCCACTCCCCAAACCTCTCTTGAGAAATCTTGGTCAATGGCGATTCAATAAGTATCCCTTTCCCTGGTTTAAAATTGACCTTCATAAAAATGCTGAACTCACAGGAACACGCAGCTATGAAACAGCCTCTCTTTCTCTGCCTGTTTCATTACATAGTTAATAGATCCGTGGACGTACTAATAATGACATGCTATATATAGCCAAGGCCCAAGGCTTCTGAATTTTTTGAACAGTGAACAAAACTCAGTGATGTTATGGACATGCCAACAAGGGTGTAACTGTTAAAAAAGAAAAAGAAAAAAAAAAACTAAACAGGAAGTAGTGTATATTTATTCAGCTTGGTAGGGCTTCCAAGTTCTGTCAAGAATTACATGGGAGGGAAGCATGGCCTGCTGTGCTAATGACCCCAACTTATATTGAAACTCTAATACTATCTTGGGTTTATGACAACAAGTGCAAATCCCACCTCAGCTGTCCCTCAATAAACACTTGGGGCTTACATGAGAACTGAACCAGAAGTTGACAGCAGCTGCAACATGGTTGTTTTGCTCTCCAGTAACCCATGGCTTTCCTAACTCTGGTTAACGGTTCTATGAAGTAAAAAACAACAAACAGAATAGAACAAGAAGGGAAGGAACACGGGAGAGTGTGTGGGCTATTTAAAGGCATCTATTTAGTTGACAAAGACCATTACTGAAGACCCTAGGAAAAACCCTAAAACTGATTAGTATCACACACACACACACACACACACACACACACACACACCACCTAGGCTTGAACCCCCCAAAAAAAATAGAGAAAAGGTCATCTTTATTCCTATATAGCATGTAACACCGTGCCTTGCACAGAGTGAGGGGCTTAATAGATGTTGGTTTAGATCGCTGGAAACTGCTCTCCCAACCCCCCAAAATCTTAATACAGAGCACATACAAGAGAAATGAATAGACTGCACTCCTCTACATCCCCTGACATAAAAGTGAGGTCAGCTGACCAGGAAACCTCTGGCCACTGGCTGTAACCCCAAGAAGAGTTTTTCTCTGTTACAGATATTTTCCTCCAGCTTTGTCAATAATGGACAGGCAGGAAACCACTGCACCTGTGCTGTACAGAAATGATTGGTGGCACATGTCCTCAATCCTTGTACTCAGTAAGCTGAAGCAGGATGACTACCACCAAGCACAAGGCCAGAGCTCCAGGCCAGCCTGGGCTACAGACAGCGACCCTGTCTCAAAACTGACATTCTTTTTAAAGCCTAAAACCTGGGAAAGAATGTCAACTTTCTACTGATTCAGGAGGCTGGTCAAATCCCAGCAGAGGTTGCTTGTGTCCCATTTATTCTCTTGATACCATCTGTCCATCTTCCCTCTCCCTTCACATGCTGTGGTAGGTGGCCTGGCACCACTGCTCAGGGGAGGTTTTTCTCCTTTATGATTTTAGAAAAGCCATACTTGTGCTAGGCTGTCTGGATCACTTGCTAACAAGCATTGAAGAAGACAGCCCAGTATAAAGAAATGTCTTGCACACAGCTTGTGGTCCTCTCTTAACTGGCTATGATGACAACTGAAGGTCTGATCTGACCTCAACAGGTTCTCGCTCCAAAATCTGAGTGAAATATACCATAAGCCAAATCCATTAAAACAACATTAAAGGTCTGGGTTTAGCTCCACCAAACAGCAGGATTAAACTTCAAGGGTCTAGCCACGATAAAGAGATTTCTTTAAAGTCACTTGGCTCTGCACAGTTGCAGCTATTAGAAATCCGATTTTTATCTCAAAGGTACATATTTTACCTTTGATCCTCCTCCAGAACTCCCACTAATGTCAACTTTCCCCACTGTTAGGATCAGGCCCCTTGTCTCGCTTTAATGTTGGTTTTATTGCTGATTCTACAAGATCAACATAAAAATTACAAGGGAAAGCTGCGAGGTTCCCTTCCCAGGATAAGTTGTGCTAACAAAAAAAAAAAAAAAAAAAAAAAAAAAAAAGCCGTCTCTTAAATGGTGAGATTTAAACACAGCAAATGACACAAAATAATATAGAAGGTAATGAGACAAAAAGCAAATCTCCCACAAAACAAAGTAACAAAACGCAAGCTAATGAACCAGTCGGGCGGTTTATTTAAGGTTTGAATCCTAGTCAAAAAAAAAAAAAAAAAAATGGCAAGGAGGGTCTTTAAAAGCGAAGGAGCAAGGAGCAAGTGTCTTTTACCACCCACGCCCCCCCCCAATTTAGACAATCTGAACAGGGCTGAGGGTGTGTTGGGAAGGTTCCCAGGGGGGTCACAATGCTCTCCAATCCCCATCCCCCAGCCCTGCCCGCCGCCAAGACAACCCTAGTCCTCTGCGGTAGGCGTCTGGTTCTAGGTCCTTCATCCTAACACAGGCACAAGCCGTCTTTCCCCCATCTGCTTGCCTCCAAGCGCTTACAAGTCTCAGGGGTCATCCTCTCCCAGAGGCGACCGATCCAAAGCCCACTCAGGAGCAGAACCCCGTTGTTTCCAATCCCCTCCCTCAGCCTCAGTGGCAATACCCCTCAACACCCACCACCGCCCTCCCACCCCCACCCCCAAGTAGCGGGAGGAAGTCGCTGTGCTTCCTCTGTCCACACCACCAGCCAAAGCTTAGGCGCCCCGGGCTTTTTGGGTGGGGTTGGGGGGGGGGGTTGTGTGTGTGTGTGTGTGTGTGTGTGTGTGTACTCGATGTGTATCTGCACTCGAGTGTGTCTGTGCATCCTTCCGCCTAGGCTGCCCCAGGTGCCCTCCCAAGGGGATCCAATCTCCTCATGCCCTCGCCCCCAGCTCTTTGTGCAGGGTCCTGTGAAGTGGGAGGTGCGCTCTGCAGCTCTCAGCCGCCCCCGCCCGAGGTAGGAACCCGCGCTCCATCCGCAGCTGTCCGCACGACCCTCTTTGCCCTCCAGCTTCTAGCCTGGCGCTTGCTGGTGGGACAGCCAAAGCGCTGTCCCCTAGAGCCAGGGACTCCCACCCCCGGGAAGCCAGTCGCCTGAGCGAAAACTTAACTAGAACACAGAAAGAAAGAGCTATCAGTGCACCAAACTGCAGCCCAGACGTCCATCCGGCCCGCCGTCCCCAGCGCGCGCGCGGGAAGCCACCTTGCCGCTCCTGGCGAGAGCGCCTTCCCCCCGGGACTCTCCGTCGCTCGGCCACTCACCAGCACCACGGATCCCCGCACGGCCTCCGACACGCTCTGGCGGAGCTCGGCTGCTGTGCCGGGCTTGCTCAGCCTCTTGGTGAATTTGCGCACTTCGGCCATGGCAGCGGTGGCGGGCAGGTCTCGGCGGGTGCGCTCAGTGCCCCGGGCCCCGGCGGTCACAGCCGCTGCTGCTGCCGCCTGTGCTGCTGCTGCCTGTGTTTACACGCCGACCGGCCGGCCACATCTCAGCTCGCCGCCCCGCGCCCAGCTCCCGCGGCTCCTCCTCCCGCGCGCCGCTCCTCCCTCTTTCCCTCCTTTTCTCTCAAGCTTTTGCAAGCTCAGCCAAGGCTCCCTTTGCTCCTCCGGGGCCCAGGCTGAAGAAGCCACCAACCTAAGAAGGAGGGTGTGTCTGCTGGAGGGGGAGGGAGTGCTGGAGGTGGGGGCGAGGGTCACGCGGGAAGAGGGGGAAGTGGCAAGCACCCGGGCTCCGCCCGCAGCTGATGTTGCTGGTGCAGCCGCATCCGGGAGGCGAGATGAGGCTGCTTCTTTTTCTAGTGTATGGGGCGGGAGGGGGTCAGAGGTGGGTGATGAAATGTCTCCAAGACTAGGGTGTGCTGTGCCCCAAGGCTCCTCTGCCTCTCTAAAGCCTGTAGGACCAGCGAAGGGGTGGGAGAAATCTCACTTGCCCCAACCCAGCAAGCCCCTGTGTCCCAGGCGGCTAGAGGCTGGGAAACAACATGGAGCTGCATGCTGCCTATTGTGTACTCAGCCTGCTTGGGTCTCGCCTATGTCAAAGGAAGGAAGAGCAGGTTTGCTGCGGGACAGACTTGTCTGGGTCCCACACCCAACCGATTTCATTTCCTTGCCCAGGCATCCACCTCACAGGGCAACTCCAAGGAGGGAACAGGCTTCTGGAAGTGTGACTTGCCCAGGCAGGGTGCGCTGGGTGCTAGGGGTACCAGAGTCTGTGACGACAGGTTGTGTAGTTCTGGAGTGGCTCCAGGAGTGGGGGGCTCTGGCGCTGGGCAGTATATGGCCTTGGCTTTGCAGGACCTATCGATTTTCAGCTTTTACATGTGTCCTGCAACTGTCTCACCCTTACCTTAGCTTCTCTAGCTTCTAAGAAATTGTTTTTCCAAAGAGCCTTCTTCTGACTAGGTGTAAAGTGTGAATGCTTAAGAAGACACAAACACAGAGAATCTTGAAGAGCCAGTGACCCTGCCGAGACTTAACTCTAAAATGAAAGGGCCCATTTCAGCTTTAAAAGTTTAAAACTGGCCCGTCACCGGGGATCCAATCTGCCCATCTGAGAGGGTTCTTACGAGTGCCTATATGGCACTGTCCAAACTTCCAAGAGCGAACAGTCACACCTACAGAAAGATTGTGTTATAGAAACAAGGGCATAAGAATGAACTCCACGAACCCAGAAACGACCAATTAATTCCCTTAGCAGCAAGTCCACTCTGACTCTATGACCTTGACCTTGATCAGGTCTCCAGGACCTAAGAAGTAGATGCCTGTCCCAAATATTGACTAAACGGTGTGTGTGTGTGTGTGTGTGTGTGTGTGTGTGTGTGTGTGTGTGTGTAATGTGGGTACTATTGTCTGCAGGTAGATCAGTACAAATTCATGCTGTGTGTTCCATGAATGATGAATGTCTGTATGTCTGGCTCCTGGTTAGTGACCCCCACAATGCTCCAGCATTTTTCCTTGCTATGAGAGCCCAGATCTGCTGCTTTGGGTACAAGGTAGAGACATAGGGTTTAAGAAGAAGAAGGATACAGATGAATCATAATTGGTGAACACTAACCCATACTAATATCTCTCCTTTTCTAGTAGGATGGCCTGGACTCCTGCTCCATTTGGAGCAATGGGGTATATGATAGCTGCCTGAAGGAACTTCTAGAAAAAGTTTTCCACTTTGATAGAAAGAAAAGGGTGTTCATTTCCCAACTCATAGGTTCAATTTTCAGATCATACAGAGTCTAATTCCCTTGGGGACTGGAGAGATGGCTGAGAGGTTGAGAGCATTTGTTGTTCTTGCAGAGGACACAGACTCAATTCTTAGCACCCATATGTTGGCTTACAACCACCCTTAACTCCAGTTAAGGACATCAAGTGCTTTGGGCACCATGCATCTATGTGGTACACACATGTACCTTCAGGCAAGACACGCCCACACTAGTGCTAAAATTCCTTCCTTGGGTAACATCTACCCCTCCCACTAAGGCTCCCAATGGCAACCTAAGGTGCAGTTCCACCAAAGTTCACCTGGGGAAATCAAAGAGTTTGTTAGGCTTACTTACAGAGCAACAGATGACATGTTACTGGCAAGAGTGTAGGCGACCTGGAAGCAGGCAGTCTGGAAGGTCTGCACCCAGCAGATAGCTACCCCACCACAGCAGTGTAGATGGATCCCCCTTCCCTCGCTCAGCCTTCCCTACTCATATCCTTCTGGCCTTCCTAGAGCCCCGAGGCCAGGAGCAATTAGAATAGAACTGGTTGGGAAGGAACACTAGACACTTGAGTAAGGGTCCTATGACTTCCCCCACCCTCTCCTTCCAAGAGTCAACAATTCCAGTTTTGATGGTCATTGGAGAACAGACCCTGCAGAACTCCTGAAGATGGTAACAGTTTAGCTTGGTGGATAGTCATGTACAACACACGTAAAAGATAGACAGACAGAGCCCTCTGTCCCTCATTCTTAAGAGCAATATAATTTTGTGGGTGAAGAGTCATCCCTGGACAGCTGTATTATAATCAAGAGGGAAAACCAAGACAGCCTTAAAGAGGTCAAACCAGAATCAGTTTTGAGCTATCAAATTTTTCATACTACTTAGCTCTGAATTCCTTTTCATGGGAGGAAAATAAATCCTTGAGTCAGTGTCTCTCCCCCTCTCTCTGCCAGACTGCCTTGATACTCTCCTGGTAGCTATAGTTTGCTCTGAACTCACACCTGGTAGATGATGTGCTGAAGCTCACACCTAGGACTATGGGCTAGACAAGTATTCCACCAACTGAATGTTACCTCCTGCCCTTTCTGTCACTTTTATGTAGTCAAGTAGTCTGTTACCTTTAGCCAAAAGCATCCTTAGCACTAGAGGATCTCGGGAGCTGCAAAGGGTACACAGCATTGAACATGACAGACACAGTCTCTCTTCTCATGGAGCTGGCATTCCACCATAACCAAATGAGCATGTTTGTTTCAGGAAGATTAATTCCATCCAGAGTGTTAAAGAAGTATGATTAAGAGTCAGTGGAGTTAGGGGCCTAATGTAGAGGATATGATCAAGAAAAGCCTCTTGGAGCTGAATCCCAGGAGGTGGGCACTGCAAGCGGAGTGAAAATGCAAGGCATATCCCAAAGATAGAGGGAGACATAACATATTCAAAGATCAGATTTTTTTGTCTTGTTTTGTTTTGCCTTTTTTTAAAAAGGCCCCGGAGGCTGAAGGATTGAAGTGAGAAGAATGGTTAAGAGATGGAGGCAGACAAGTAGTAGTTTCTCCAGAGCCTTGTGAGCCATGGGAAGCATATGTCATGCTGATGGTGCACAAACACCATCTGGCCATTGTGCAGTCTCCATGCTCATTTGTGAGGGTGTAGGTTTTACATTTTCCTCTTTAGGACTTCTGTTTAATTACTTACACATCATGAGTGGTGCTATCCACTGAGAGGATGAAGAATTAATGGCACTGTCCTTTTCCTTTGTGGGGAAAAAAATGAGAGTGTGTTTGTGATGCAAGGTAACCTGTGATAAGGAGCTTATTCCAGGTTTTTTGCTTTTGTTTGCAAGGGGGAGGGATCACATCTATGGAGCATTTCTGAAGACAGGGCTGTCAGCTAGACATTAAAGCATGAGTGGGATGTGGACAGGATTTCACTCACTCACATGGTAAAGAGAAACTGTAGTGGCGACTCCTCCAGCCTCCAAGAGGACATTTCGTTAGGTGGTTTCTTGTCTACATTTGTTAAATAGCTTAGCTGTTTCTTACAAATTCACATGTCATATTAACACTTTTGTAACAAGACATGGTGGTGCGTGCCTGCAATCTCAGAACTCAGACTGCTGAGGCAAAAGGATAGTGAGTTCAAAGTTTTAAGCAACTCTGAAGTACATACGGAGTTTGAGACCAGACTGGCCTACGTAAAAAGACTTGATCTCAGAAACAGGAGGAAGAGGTGGTGGTGTGGAGGGAGAAGAAAATAATTTATCCATGTACATATATGTGAATTAGGGGATGGTAAGAACCAATGAGCCTTCACATTTTATTATCCAGTTGAGACTGCCAATGTGTACACCTACCCCCAGCTAGGTTGTATGTTTAAGTATATGTCAACTTAATAACACTGTAGATTCCATTCCTCCTTCACATGAGCCACATTTCACATGCTCAACAGCCAAATCCAGGGCAGACTTAGAAGAAGGCTTAGGGTGTAAAAGCTGTTTAGAACAGAATTATGTGAACCTTTTCCAATGAGAACATAGTGATTGTCATATGAATGACAAAATAAAATAGTGTAAGCAATCATAGTGCTGTGCCCACCTCTTGAGCATTCCCGAGGCCTTTGTAACAACTGAATGGTCGTTGTGGGGAGATAAATAGTCTCCAAAACACTCACGTGTATATCTCTTTCATTCTTTTAGATGTGTGTATTTATTTACTTGATGCATATAAACATTCTGTCTGAATGTTTGTGTATGTACCATGTGCATGGCTGACGCCTGCAGAGGACAGAGGAGGGCATTGGATCCCATGGAACTGGAATTATGAATGGTTTTGAGCTATCGGGTGGGTGCTGGAAATTGAACCTGGGTCTCCATCAAGAGCAACAAATGTCTTAACCACTGAGGTCCATATGTCCATATCTCTTTCCATGCTCAGAACAATTGTGAGAGGTGGGTAGATTTTAGGTCATTTTCCCATTTTAAAGATGAGGAAACTAAGAAAGATAAATCACACAGCAGTTGGCAGACAGGCCTCTAAAGTCTTTTGCAGATATACCATATAGTATACAACAACCCAACTGTTCCAGAGAACAATTCCATTGTACTTCATGCATTGTGAACTCATCATTTTTTATACTGAGGTGTCAGACAGGATGTAATAATATGTGCAATATATCAATATATGTATGGAAAGCCCTGTTGCAATTATAAGGCATTTTAAGTAATAGAAACCTTACTTGATATCTATTATTAGATGGTTGTATTGTTTGGTATAATGGGAGTTTTTTGTTGTTGTTGTTGTTGTTTTCCCAGAGAAAGTCACAAATGTTTTGATGTTTTCTAAATTCACTTTCTTCAAAAGGTATAGTAAAGAAACACTCCAGTGGGCCAGAGTGATGCACACTTACCCCAACACACAGAGGCTGAGGCTGGAGAACTGCCCTCAGTTACATAGCAAGACCCCATCTTAAAACAACAATGAATACTCTTTATGATCCAAATGGAAGAAGGCATTCAAAGTCTTCCCCTGAGCTCTTCACGCATGCACACTGACACATACGCCTATACACACACCAAAACATAAAAAGTAAAGATACTCTCTATACATAGTACTTTGTAGATTTAAAGATGACCTTTTCTCTTCCAGGAATGCAGGAATAGGTCCATGAAAGTGTCGATGTGTGCTTTTCATGTATTTCAGATGTTTTAGAAAGCATTGGAGATTGCTTTTTCCAATGTACATGTAAACTCCTGAATGATGCTTCAAGCCTCTGCTTCAGCTCCTCCTTCTAGGTTCCTGCCCTGACTTCCCTCAATGCTGGACTGTGATGTGGAACTGTTAGTAAAATAAACCCTTTCCTTCCAAAAATGCTTTTAGTCAAGATGTTTATCGCAGCAATGGGAGACAAAGCAGAGCACTAGCCCTGGGGCAGAGTTGAACAGAGCAAAGGAGGACTTTGGGAGCCTTTCGGGAACAAGTGCATTGCAGGAACTAGGATCAGGCCAAGAAGAGGACAGGGCTGAGCAGTGATGGCACACAACTTTAATGCTAGCGCTTGGGAGGCAGAGGCAAGCAGCTCTCTGTGAGTTCCAGGTCAGCCTGATTACAAAGTGAGTTCCAGGACAGCTAGGACTGTTACACAGAGAAACTCTGTCTCGGAGAAAGAAAAAAAAAAAAAAGGCAGAAAAGCCAAATGGAACTTGGAACCTTAGACATTATATAGTGACTGGTTGAAGGGCAGAGCGTTGTTTTTGTACAGAAGCCAAAGCTAGGTTTCCCTCTAGATACAGGAACACAAAACACTCAGAAGGTGGGGCCATCTTACAAGCCAAAGGACAAAGATAAAAAGCTAGCTTGTCTCTCAGCAGCTTTATGATCCTCATTCATGAAGACCAAAACCTTCTACCCGCAAAGAAGCCCTAGAGATAAGTACAGCAAAGAGTGGGAGTAATCATAGAAAAGGGAGGATGTGAAAGTTTACTGAACCTCTACTACACACCAGGCAGTATGAGAACTTCTGTTGTCTGGTCACTATAAGAGACCAAGCTCCAACACAACCCACAGGGTTAGGCCCTACTGGGGCCACTAATCAACATGAACAGGGTAACAGCGTTGGTAAGCAGAAGGACGCCGAAGTCACACTGTACTGGGTCACATCTTGCTCCCCTACCCTCTACTAGGTTACAAACTGGAAATAGTAACAGTACTTGGCTCACAGGGTTATAGAAACTTAATGAGATAAAATGCCCTAGTCCACACTAAGCATTTAAGGATTAACTGTGGCAGACTGTGTTCCCCAAAGGTATTTGCAGCAATGCCTCCTATCTCATGGGCTCTTCTGAAAATGTGGCTCTAACATTTCTCCTTTCAAGGCAAAAGTGGCTATAAAGTCTGCTAGGCTCTGGGTGGAATGAAAACGCAGGGACCCATGTTCATAATTTATTACAAACTTTAAGAGAGCATTAAGTCAAATCCAGGGGCCTTGAGAGTGAGGAGCACTATGGGGGCTGCCCAGGTGGCACACCTGTGACACCCATAACAGAGGGACGGGTCTGTGATCTCTCTATTTGAGTCTGGGTGGACTTGTGATTAAATCAGGGTTGACACAGATAATTGCTGATACTAGCACAGAAAGAGTGATCCAGCACCAGTGTGCTCTTTGGGATGCCTTTGTTGGAGCCCTTAGCGGCCATATGAACAGTCTAGCTAGCCGTCCTGAGTCTACCAGGCAGACGCTGAAACTGCCCATGAGGAGAGCCCACGAGAGTACATGAGGTGAAATCAATGCATGCCTAGCCTTGGTAACTGTCCCATTCCAGCTTCAATCACCAGCTCACCAGCTCACCTCTCACTCACACAGCACCACATGCAACCTGCTCCAGCCAGAGGGATCTGAGAACTTCATCCTTCAACTCAGCATAGCTGTACCAGCAATGCATGAAATAGTCTTGGTTTAGCTCCTTTTTTCTATTATTTTGTTTCCACTATTTGTCTATGTACCTCATTGTTTTTCTTTGGTTTGTATACTGCTCAGTTAGGCTTTAGAACTGTTTGCCCACTGTAAGAAGAAAGTACGACATCACACACTTGGGTTAAAAGACACAGAAGAAATCAATCTGGAACTGACTGGGAACACCACGCACACACGCGCGCGCGCGCACACACACACACACACACACACACACACACACACACACACATCAACTAGCTTTCATAGTGCTAAAAGATGCTATGCAGGATGCATGGGGTGGAGGGGGCATCAATGGTTTTACGCAGCA
Source organism: Phodopus roborovskii (assembly GCF_943737965.1). Taxonomy (NCBI): domain Eukaryota; kingdom Metazoa; phylum Chordata; class Mammalia; order Rodentia; family Cricetidae; genus Phodopus; species Phodopus roborovskii. The sequence goes on from NW_026125680.1 coordinate 1,900,844, forward strand.
GTACTCCAATATCAATTTGCCAAGCCAGATGTACTTACTAGTGAAATAGTGGCAAGGTTTTTTGTAGGGACAACCAATTGCTTTCTTGATTATATGTGAGACTCATTCCACAGGAGGGATTTCATGCTTGGCATTGTAAACCCAGTCAAAACCCCCAAGGGAGATCATAGGCTCTAGAGGAACCTACTATTGTTATTTTCTTGCCATTAAACCTCCTTCTAACTATTTATGTTTATGTCCATAGATCAGTGCTGCTCTCCCCCTTGCTCAGGCAGGTTCTTCCTGCAGTGGGCAGTGTTAAGACAGAGACCCATAACTGCTCCGAGTACTAAAGTGGCTGTGAGTGCTCCACCCTATAATGGGACTTGGGTATCAGCCATCAACAATGGTTCAGGGAACATCAAAGAAGAGATGGAAGAATGGAAGAGGCAGAGGAAGGCTGTTGTGGAATACCATCTTCTGGATCCAACAGAATTGTACTTAAGAATGCCATAGTACCTGGGGCTGTCTGAACAAGATCAAGCTAGTCAGAATGCCAGCCTCAGGGGACTGGGAGGGGGAGCTCCCAAAGCCCAAGCCCTACTGGAGGAGCTACTAATGGTTGATAGCTGTTGACAGAGGGTCACTTTCTTTGGGGATGTGGCCACTGGTAGGTTGTCCTTGTTCCAGTGGATGGACCCACACCCATGTACATGACCGAAAGCACCAGAAAAAGAACGGGGTGAGGCTAGAGAGATGGCTCAGCTGTTAAGAGCACTGGCTGGGTTCAATTCCCAGCATGCACATGACAGGTCACAGCTGTCTGTGACTCCAGTTCCAGGGGATCTGACACTCTGTTTTGGCCTCCACAGATGCAAAACACACACGTGGTATGCAGACATATATTCAGGCAAAACTTATACACATAAAATATTAAAAATTAGAAATTAAAGAAGGGATCATATGCCTTGGGAAGGGGACATGTTGGGAGGTGGGTCTGGAAGGCTTAGAGTGGAGAGTGGATGTGATCCAACTACATTCTGAGCTTGGACGAAATTCTCTAAGTATTAGGTTTAAAAAGCCAAGAGGCAGGGTCTGGTGACGTGTCTCAGCAGTTCATAGCATGCATTGCTCTTGCAGAGGACCCAGGTTTGGTTTCCAGCACCCAGATGGCAGCTCACAATCATCTGCAACTCCATTTTCATGGGATCTGAGGCCTTTTCTGAACTTGGTGGGCACCAGACATGGATGTGGACTATGTTCTATGTGGAGTATGCAGACAAAACACATACTCACATAAAATAGCAAAATTTTAAAAAGGCACATGTTGTTGAAGCTGGGTAATAGATATATGAGAAGTAATTCAACTACTTTCCTCTGTCATTTTTGTTCATAAGACAGGGTCTTATTATGTAACTCAGGCAGGACTTGAAGTCACAGAAATCCATCTGTTGGAGCCTACTGAGTGCTAGGATTGCAGGTAAGTAGATGTCCCCATGCCCACTTCACACCAGTTAATGCCCACAACCTTTTTTTAGGTACTCAGACTAAATCATTTATGCCAGTCTGCACTCATCATCTACAGGTTGCGTCTGACCCATAAAGAATCCCTGGTGGCTCTACCTTCAAATCAGAAGAGCAGTTCTCACATCATCACTAATGCTAGGGTCCAGCGCCCCATTCTCTCTTCTAGGATGACCATATCTCCTACTGAGAATATCAGCCTTCCCAAGGACCTCTGTGCTTACACCTCTGGCCCCTTTGCAGTGGCCACAAAACAATGACCAAATAGAAGTCATATCGCAGAAGTTCAGCCCAGAAATCGCCAAGTTTCACCTTTCATTCAGCAAAACCTCTGTATCCCCACCCAGGTCCTTTGGATGACTCTGTACCCTCCTCCATGTCCTTTGAATGACTCTGTACGGTCCCTACACCTTTCCCCAGGTATGACTTTACCCTCACCTCCTGTGACCTCTGTGCTCCCCTGCCCCAGTAATCTCTCCCTGGCCCAATCACACCAGGCCTGCTATCTTCCTTGCTCTTTCTTCAAGCATGCTCTAGCCTCAGGGGCCTTTACACTGATTGTCCCCTTGGTCTGGAATGCTGTCACCCCAGACAGCTGGGAGGCTATCTCTCCCCGTCTCCTTTACTCAAAGGCACTTTCTCAGGAAGGCTTTCCCTGAACACCTTGTTTAAAATTGCAGCCCATTCCCTTCCCCTGAGGCTTGCTATTTATTCCGTCTAACCTGTTTGCTCCTCACAGCACATGCTACTTAAAGGTTTTGCATACTGATTTTCTTTCCCCGGCAGAGTATAAACTCTGGATGAGCAGAGCCTTTCGTCTGTTTCATTAAGATAGCTATAGCACCTAGTACAGTGCCTGGCACACAGTAGGTGCCCCATGTGTATGTGTTGGATGATATGGGTGACTGAAAATTCCTACCCAGCATGATTATTCATAATGTTCAAAAAACTTGTGCTGGAATTTTTTAAACATTGCCTCTTGTCTATCACATTTTTTTTTTGTAAAAAAAAAAAACATAAAAACATAAGATGGCTGAAAGTAATGTGTTTTTAAATAAAAAATATCATTCAATCTTTTACATATGTTACCTTATATATTTTGACATCTCAGGAAACTTAGAAATCAAGCTGTAATAGTTTTGAGGAACAATTCATTTGCAAAACAAAACAAAAACAAAACAATTTTGCTTTTGCCATTCTACTGTAACTCAAATGAACATTATATCTTGAGTTCCTGGTGTTATTCTAGCTGTAATATTCATTTCAAGGCTGTCCCTTGCTTGCCAAGTGTGGCAGCTCATGCCTGGAATCATAGTATTCTGTGGGCTGAAGTAGGAGGATCACAAGTTCTAGGCAAACCTAGTCTAAGTAGGGAATAATAGGCCAGCCTGGGCTACACTGTGAGATCCTGCTTTGACAATCAAAGCAATGGACTGGCAAAGGCCCGGCAAGATGTTTCATTGGTTAAGATGAACCCAAGTTCATTCTCTGGAACTCACATGGTGGAAGGGGAGAGCTGACTCCTGCCAAGTGGTCCTCTGACCTCCATGTGTTTGTTGTGGCATTCATTCAACTCGAAAGAAATAAATAGGTGGGAAAAAAATTAATAAAATAAATGAGTTTCCCTTGATGCTGGGGGAGTAGCTTAGTCACAGATTGTTTGAGTTCCAGTCTAGTGCTGTAAGGGGGGTGTGTGTGTGAATGGGGCAGAGAGCTGGCATTGGTGTTAAGAGTGCTTACTACCTTTGCAAAGCACCTGGGTTTGCTTCACAGAACCCTGTCTATATGGCTGTGAGAATTGTTGCTAAGTCTATTATTCTTTGCCAACACCTCTATCTCCTTATTCTTTCCTTTGCTGACTGCCTCCCTCTAGCTCAGGGGACTTCATTTAGTTATATGTTTTCCTGATTGGTGCCCCCATCTCCAGATGTTTCCTTTCCATTAGTAGTTAGGGTGCTATTTTAAAGTTTTCCCTGTTGAAGGGAAATCTTTGCATATGATTCCTAATGGCTATTGACTTCAGTTTCATATTTCTCTTAAAATGGCTGAACACATCTCGGAGTTGATGCTTTTTTTTTTCTCCTTCTAGTTCATCTTCACAGTGCCTCTAATGAATAGCTTTCTAAGATTAACTCTATCCTGACAACATAAGGCCTGAGATCATGCCAAAAGCAAAACACCCACACAGACATATCATCATGTATATGTCATAGTCATGCATAAGTATGTATTTGTTCATTGTGAAAGACTTTAGAGAGCATATTAGTATTGTGAGAGATGAAAACATAGTCATATATATATATATATAAGTATATATATATATATATATATATACAGTTCATGTAGTTTACACACACACACACACACACACACATTCTTGTACATAGACTGTACTTCCCATCACTTAAGTTTTTATACTTTTACTACATAGATACATATCCATAAGTGATATATAACAGTGCCTTACTTTTCATTACCTACCTTCTAAAATATATGGTCTACGACTTCCCCCTTGTTGTCAGTCAGCCCTGGAGCTCTCTGTCACCTTCCCTCAGTCCTCATTGTCTGAGTTCATCATTGTTCCTCCTCCTGGTATTTCTCTTCCGTTAAATGCTTTTCTGGCCTGGCCCTTGGGACACATGAGACATTGGTGCTCAAGGGGAATGAGTTGATTTTTCATTCAGGCTGTGTAAGCCAGTTTCCTGTTCTGACCTCCCAGCATGAAACATCTTGGTGTGGATCTCTGCTTTATTATTTCTTGACACTTATCGTGTCTGAATCCCAGCTCAGCATCCTCCAAGAAGCCAGCTTCTGAGCTTCTCTCTGTGTCTCTGACATCAGCACCAGATATACAACCTGAGTCAGCCCTGACTCCCTTCCTGACTTCACACCCACACTCCATCAATCATCTCCTCTTGTCGATTCCTCTTTTAAAAAATGTTTTGAATTTATGAACTGTTTCAAACACACAAAGGACAGAATAAACCCCAGTTACAGCACCACTCAGTCTTCATAACAAGCATTTTCAGTTCATACGAAGTCCTCACCACGCCTTCCTTAATCCCCTTGCCCTCTCCACTGACTTGGAAATAATTGCTAACTTCTTTCCTTTCCCCTTCCTCCCTTCCTCCTTCCTTTCTTCCTTTTTATTTCCTTCCTTCCTCCCTCCCTGCCTTCCTTTTCCTCTTCCTTCTTTCCTTCCTCCCTCCCTTTCTCCTTCTCTCCCTTTCTTTCTTTCCCTCCTTTCTTTATTTTGAGGGGACACCTCAGCCTAGGTTGGCCCCAAATTTGATTTTCTCATGTTTTATCTTCTGAATGCTGGGATTATAGGTTTATGCCACATTGTCTAGCTCAGAAGGAACCACTCTCTAATGTCTGTGCATATAATTTGCCAAGCAAATTTTTATACTTTTGCTATATATGCATTTATTCACATAGCACTCATTTAAAATTTTTTTGAAGGATTTATTTAATGTGTGTGAGTGTTTTGCCTGTATGTAAGTCTGTGCACCACATCCCTACCTCGTGTCCAAGGATGGCATCAGATCCCCTAGCGCTGGAGTTATCCTGTGGTTCTGAGCCATGGTGTGAGTGCTGGGAATCAAACTTGGGTGTTCTGCAAGAGCAACAACTGCTCTTAATCTTTGAGCCATCTCTCCAGATCCTCCCTATGTATTTACTTTTTACATAGCTTATTGGGTGTATCATTCTATAACCTGTGCTTGTGGTTTAGCATAATGATTTGTTTTGGCGTCGTAAAAGAAAAATGGCCTTGCGCTTGCTATGCAGAGGCTCTACCACTGAACAATCTCCATACCCTTCATAAGAGTTTTGAGTGTCTACTGTTTCACATAATGTTATATGACTTACCCTGCGGATAGAGAAACAAATGCTGACTTATCACCGATGAGGCACTAATGACAGAACAAAGAAATGACTTTTATCTAAGTTTAGTTTGGTGAATCAGTGGACATATTGGGGTTAGTTTTTGGGGTTATACACATTATTCAAAAGCAGCTTCCCAACCCTCAGGCAGCTCCAACAGAGCCTCAAGTCTTGTAGCAACTGACTGCTCACTGTTTTTTATAACCTTGTGAATCCTATAACTTTCTAAGCTTCTTGAGCCTCCTATATTCCATAATCTTATGAGCACCTAGTCCTCCCTCCCAAGAGGAAATGTTTCATTTCAGAAGAAATACCTTAATCAATCAATCAATACATTTACAGCCAGTTTGGGTATTTTTTTTAAAACTTCATTTCATTCTAGTTACCTTTCTGTTGGTGTTGCAAGATACTTGCCCACTTAAGGGCTTAAGGGAGGGAAAAGTTTATTTCAGCTTGCAGGACACAGTCCATCACTGAGGGAAGTCAGGCCAGGTATTCAAACAGGAACTTGAAGTAGAAACCACGAAGGACTGCTGTTTGTTGGCTCATTCCAGCTCATCCCTTAGCCAGTTTCCTTATATAGCTCAGGGCCACCTGCCCAGGGAATGGTGCTGCCCATAGTGGACTAGGCCCTCCCACACCAATTAACAATCAAGACTTGCCCAGCCAAACATGCTCACAGGCCAATCTGATCTATGCAAGTCACTTCCCAATTACTCAAGTCTGAGTCAAATTGACAAAGATAACTAGGCCATTTATACTGTTCTACAAACACACTATTTTACTGGACTTCTCAATTATTTGTGCATATATCTGAGAGTCTGTGTTGGTTTATATAATGTAGCCCTGTCTTATCTTTCTCATCTGTTGTCAAATTGTTCTTCAATGTGGTGGTATAACATTTAATTTTTTAAAACTTTCCATTTCCAATTCCTCCCTATCCTCGTTCTTCTGGGTGCTACCACCAGACTTCTAGAAGTCGTTTTAAAATATCTAAGTGTTTAGTTAACCTGTAGTGTATTTGTATGTGTAGCACATTCTCATATTCACTTCTCGATCTCTTTAGAAATCCAGTTGTTCTGACACAATATCATAGTATACCATTGTGTGTGTGTGTTCATATGTGTGTAGGTGCATATGGAAAGTCAGAGGACAATCTTGGCTATCATTTCTCAAGTGTTGCCCTTCCCCACTTTGAGGCAGTGTCTCTTCCTCCTGGCAAATCTCCAAGCAGGCTAGGTCTGTTGGCCACTGAGTCCCAGCGATTCCCTGCCATCACCTCCCCAGTGCCAGAATTATCAGTGTGTGCCACAGTACCTGCCTTTCCCCACATGGGTTCTGAGCCTCTCAGACAGAGGTTCTCGTGTGACGTGCATACTTTACTAACAGAGCCATTTCCCCAGTCCTAAAGAACCCATCCTTTCACCGGGCAGTGGTGGCACTTGCCTTTTACCTGTGAGTTAGAGGCCAGTCTGCTCTACTGAGTGAGTTCCAGGACAGCCTCCAAAGCTACAGAGAAATCATGTTTCAGAAGAATCCATCCTCTCTTCTCTTGGAAGTCACCCCTGTCACCATGGGGTAGGTCTGTCCTGGCTTCTCTGATCTACCCTTGTGTCAATGCCATACCCTGTGTCTTCATTGTTATACCTTATAATAAGGAAAATGTTCTCATTTTGTTATTGGAAATAGGTTGTTATTGGCACTTTTCTCTTATGTATGTGTTGGAAGATCAATTTACCAAATTTTATAAGAGGTTTGTAGAAATGTTGGTTCAATTATAAGAGTATGTCAGTTGGAAAGGAGGCTATCTTTTATGATGCTATTCTTTCTGACACTGAACATATTGCTTAGCTACTTTTTTTAGAAAGTATTACAATAATACATGCCGCAGAGGTCTTATAGATCTTTTGTTTGTCTTTGTAGGCTGGTAGCTCCTACTACCATGTGGGTCCCCGAGATTGAAAGATTGAACTTTGTTTATCTTGCTTGGTGTCAGGTACTTCTAAACAATCTCACTGGTCTGTCTACTGTATTTTAAATATTTACCATAAGCCCAGCAAGTTTGCTGAATTCTTTGTCTTCTACAGTTTGTATATTATGTGACTATCTTGGGGTTTCTGAGTAGAAATGGTTCTGCAACTAACAATAGTTTTGTTCCTTTATTTTCAATTCTTGTCTTTTGTTCATCTTTAATTGCCCTGTCTAGACCATCCACAACAGCAGTAAAATTTAGGGACAAGTCTTAAGTCATAAAACCATTACAAAGTAGCATAAATATTAAGCATTAAATTTAAAGTAATTAGGTTTTTGATAAGTGCTCTTTGTCAATTTGAAGACACTCCTTTTCATACAAGTTTGTCATAAATGACTGGTAAATTCTTTGAGTTATAATTTTCATGGATGTGTTGATACAATTACATATCCCTGTTCCTTAACCACTGACTGGTGATGTATATTAAATGGCTTCCCATTCCCTTTCTTCACCCCTACCATGCAGGAACAAAACAGAGCCTCCCCTCACACACACTTCCTCCGGGCTCTACCACTGAGCCCATACATCCCCCCACTCTTCATTTTTCCCACTTCTCATTTTGAAACAGGGTGACTTTGAACTTACTCTATGGCTCAAGCAGGACTCGAATTTGCAATTCTCTCTTCTTAAGCTCTTGAGTAGCTGGGATAACAGGCTTGTGCCACTATGCCCCCCTACATGAAGTGATTTTCTGATCTCGAGCTCTTCTTGCAACCCTGAGTCGTTTGGTTCTTTCAGTATGGTGTGCTGTGTCGATTCCATTTTCCATCCCCATGTTCACCAATATATTTCTTGACTTTAGCTGACTCCAGTGGACTACACGTCACCATCAGTTTCATTTTTTTCCCCACAGATTATTTTCCATGCCCTTGTGCTTTGAAACATTCATAAGTTCCCTGTTGTCTAGAAAAAAAAAAGTCAAAACACATTTACCCCAACTCCAGATTTTTTTCAAACCCTCTGCATCATTTTCTAAGTTCATTCCAGCTGGGTTCATTTACTCCTTATCTACCTCCAACCCTTTCCTGTTTCCACACCTGCACCTTGCCTGACCAGGGGCACAATTTTAGTCCAGAGGAGAAACTGTCTGTTTTTGTTGTTGTTGTTTGTTTTGTTTTGTTTAACTCCTTTAGTTTTCTGAAAAGTAATTAGCCATTGAAGAGTTTTAGGGCAAAAATTAATAATCCATCTATATGTTATCCTATGGTTACTATAGTTTCTTTGTGGAGAATGAGTTATAAGTGGCCAGGAATGGAAGATGAGGGTCAGCAAGATGGCTGAGTGGGGAAGGTGTTTGCAGCCAAGCCTGACAATCTGAGCTTGATCCCTAGAACCCACATGGTGGAGAGCCAACTCCTGATAGTTGTTTCCTGACCTCCATACCCATGCTGTAGAACACACACACTCACACGCGCGCACACACATGTACTCACACACACACACACTAAATGTATAAAAATCAAGATAACAAAAATTAGTTAAGTAGCAATTATAATAATCCAAATAAGAAATTGTGGTAACAGGGAATACAGTAGTAGCTAGCTGTAAAGATGGAAATATTTAGACAGGATAGAAATATGTTTGTGGGACTGGAGCAATGGCTCAGTGGTTAAGAGCACTGGCTGCTCTTCCAGAGTACCATGGTTCAATTCCCAGCACCCACATGGCAGCTCACAACTGTATGTAACTCCAGTTTCAGGGAATCCAACAGCCTCACAACAATGCACATAAAGTAAAAAAAAAAAGTTTGTGTGTTCATATATATCATATGTATGTGTTTGTATATATGTATATATACACACATATTTTATAGTATTTATAGAAATTTCTAAAGAATGTGTATGAGTGTTTTCCCTATCATATATATACATACACATATATGTATGTATGTACATGTGCATGAGCTGGTTTGTCTGTGTGTGTGTGTGTGTGTGTGTGTGTGTGTGTGTGTGTGAGCACTAAGTGCATCAGAGAGGTCAGAAGAAGACATAAAGTCCCTTGGAATTAGAGTTACAGATGGTTGTGAAACACCATGTGGATACTGGAATTGAACCCAGGTCCTCTGAAAGAACAACAAATGATCTTAACTACTGAGCCATCTCTTCATCCAAAACTTGTTCAAGAAGGAAGAACTGAGGATAACTCCCAGACATGGGGTTTTAAAAATGGTTTGGATGTACTGAACTGAAACTGTCTAGACCCTATTCTCTAGAGAAACAATGGGGGCTAATAGGAGTTGGCAGAGAGAAGTGGGGGTCATGGAATTACGCGTGAGACATGCTTAATACACACTTGTATCAAAATATCCTTATACAACACAATGTAGTGATATATTATTTATGATTTAATAAAACTTGACTGAGGATTCAGAAAAGCAAAGTCAGTCACAGGCCATAGAAGCCAGGCACACACCTTTAATCCCAGCAGCCAGAAGCTAGGAAGTGGTGGTACACACCTTTAATCCTAGGACTCAGGATTAAGAGATAGATGGATCTCTGTGAGTCCAAGACCATCCAAATCTACACAAGAGTGAATCAGTCTAAAAGAGAATTATAGCTCACACCTTTAATCCCAATATCAGGGAAGTATAGAAGACGGAAGCAAGGTCTCAGCAAGAAGCATTCAATCTCCAGCCCTTTCAGCCTGAGCTAGAGGTGAGAGCTAGTGGCTGTCTGCTTTGCTTTTCTGATATTCAGCTTGAAGCTTGAACCCCAATATCACTCTCTGGGTCTCTTATTAATTCATGTTACAAGGTCTTACTGTGTAGCTCTGACTGGACTTGAAATCACTATATAGAGACTAGGCTGACCTGAAATTCACAAAGATCTGCCTCTGCCCCCCCACCCCCGATTGCTGGAATTAAAGGCCTGTGCCATTACAGCTGGCCTAGCATCCTATATCTTATCTGGGAAATTTTCTAGATTCGTGGACATGCTCTAAGGCTCTCAATGTCCTTTGCAGCTAGCCTACAACAAGCACATGACTTTAGCTCTGCTTTCAGGAGATCCACACAGTGAGGGAGACAGCGCAACCAGATTCAGCCTAGACTTGTATTTGTGTTCATCCAGATGTTCACAAGATAAAGCTGGCAACACTGCAGGGGAAACCTCTTTTATAAAAAGGGCTAAGACCACCACTGGTACAAGTCTACAGAATGTCTTTATTTTGACCCAAGTGCTCACTCTGTAGCCTTGTAGCATTGGCTAGCCTGGAACTCACAATATATACACAAGCCTGGCCATGAATTTACGATCCTCTTGCCACGGTCTCCTGAGTGCTGCTGGGATTACAGGTATTTGCCAGCTTTAGGGTATCTTTTTCGGAATCGTAGCCCTCCTCATAGGTCTGGGAAAGACTCCAGATCCTTTAGTAAACTACTCTGCTCAAATGTCCCCCAGTCAGGCTTGGTATTAGTGACTAGGAACCCTGACTGATACCCTATGGATCAGGCCTGTACAAACATGTAAGTCTTTTGGATTCCATGGCAATGTGTACTTCGAAACACCAACAATATTTGGCAGGCAAGATGTTCACCTAAGTTTCAATTTAGCAAACTGAGCATTTAGCATCAATTTAAACCTCTGACTTCAAAGGGAAGTTTGAATAAACTGTGGTACATTTACATATGGGGACATTGATGAAGTCATTAACCAGAATCATTAGAGGATTCTTTAAAGACATGGGAAAACGCTGCATGTTAAGTGATAAAATTGAGATAATTTTGGTCTTGTGATAAATTACAGAAATGAAATCAGAGAAAAATCTGTAAGAAAATATGACAAAATAGGCTGTTATGGGTTATCAGCTTATATTTTCCTTCCAATGCATTCGTTATTGAATAAGAATTACTCTTGTGGCCACCAAAACAAACAAATAAAAAAAAACTCTCCCCCCCCAACACACATACACACAAAAGCAGCCTTTGCTCTAGTCATATTTAATGACCTGTACCACAGCAGACTGCTCCATTGTGCAAACCCTTGGTGACTTCTCCAGGCATGGGAATTACAGAAGCACAACACGACTTGTAGAGATTTCTCAAATTAGGCCAGGGGTCAGAATAGCTCTCTTCTCCTTTCGGTATCATTCATAAAAGAATTTTTTTCAGCGTGCAATATGGCCTGACAACTTGAGTTCAGTTCCCAGGAGCCACATGGTAGAAGGAGAGAACTGACCCCTGCAAGTTGTCCCCTGACTTTCACATGCAAACCATGACACATGTACACTCACTGCCACACAAGACAAACAAATGTAAAAGGAAATGAATTTTTGAAGGACTACACTAAGTCCCCTAGGCTAATTTTGCTCTTATTGACTTATAATAGGAGCCTCTCTTTTATAAGGTACAGCTATGAATATAGGAACCTACTAGTCTGGTTAACATCATTAACACAGTGATTTTAAATGAAGTCCGCTTGTCAAATGAAAACAAATGAGTCTGACAAAGAGCTAGGCATCTTTCAGGACTGTTGACTTCATTTGACAGCACTTAACTTTAAGTAGTATTTGAATATTAAACTTGGATGTCAGGGGTGTGGCTCAATGATAGAATGCATGTCTATAACACCCTCAGGCTTAATCCTCAGCATCACAAATACAAACAAGCAAAATCTCACCAAAACTTGATTATACAATGGAAGAGAAAGCAAACGTTGCAAATAAAATTTGCAAATAAAACAAACCAAAAACTTCAACAAAATTTTGTGCTTGCAGAAGCACTTGTACTTCTGTGAGAGGTCATAAGCATTCATTATCTTCCTGGATATGAACAATTTTCTTCATTAAAATATCTCTGTGTGACTACTTAGGGACCCTGAGAGACTCACTGAGAAGGAGGGCCATTTTAGTTATCAAATTAAGTAAGATTTATTCAGTGGCCCGGCAGCGGTGGTGGTGCACGCCTTTAATCCCGTCACTCAGGAGGCAGAGGCAAGTGGATCTCTGAATTTGAGGCCAGCCTGGACTACAGAGCAAGTTTCAGGACATCCAGAACTACACAGAAACACTAGCTTGAAAAAGAAAGATTCATTCAGTGTATTTAAGGAAATGAGCAGCAATGATTTCTTTATCTCCCTCAAAACATGTGTAATGATTTCTCACCTTTGCCTACTTGGTTAGTGTCTTGGAGTTTTCATGAAGGATGGACATGTTTCTATTAGACTTTACTTGATGATGGCAGGAATAAAGTATAGGCATCAAGGTCCTTCTTACCCAGGTTTTCCAGATATAGTCTGTGATGGTAGAGTCAACACCTAAACTCCAGCTTGTAGGTTCCCCTTTCTGAATGTCTTAAACCAGCTTTGGTCCTTTTGTGGCATTTTATTCCTAACTTCCACAGTGACCCCTGCTCTACAAAATGATTTCATGGCATTCCTGACAGAACTTCGAAGCACTGGCCTTCCAAGCAGAAAGTTTGGTGGTGTAGCACTCCAACAGAAACAAAAAGAGAGTCCCAGTGTTCAGAGCCAACCTGGGCTACTGTGGGAGACCTTGTCTCAAGAAAGAAAAACAAGCTGGGCATTGGTGGCACACGCCTTAATCCCAGCACTCGGCAGAGGCAGGCGGATCTCTGTGAGTTCAATGCTAGAACACAGAAATTCAAGATAACTTAAAGTTAAAGAATGTGATTTTTAGAAACTCACTATATATCCATTGCCCCAATCTATTTTATTATCACTGCAACCCATTCATCCCTGCATGTTCTCTCTCAGCCTTTGTAGATACCCATATTTTGGAAACAATTGCATGTTCCTTTATTTATGGGCCTTAAATACCTTGATTTCTTTTCTAAGGAGGATGTTCTTACATACAACCATAGTAACTACCAACTTCAACGTAATATTAATATGATGATTTCATCTTATTGAACCTCCATATTCCAGTTTTGTCTAGTTACCCAATTAGTGTCCTTTATAGCGTTCCTTCCCTCACCCTTTATAGGAGCCCGCTAAGAATTAGGAACACATACAATAATTGTTATGCTGCTTTAATTTTCTTTAATGTGGACACATTCCTGCAGATTCTATCACTTATAACATTGCCGTTTTTGATAAATACAATCCCCAGCCCCCTCTTTTCCCCACCCAATAAAAACTCCTTTGTCTCTGATTTTTTTTTTTCTTTTTGTGTCTCATCATGATGACATTCAGGTGATGCAATCACAGCTAGGATTGGATCTAAACGCCTCACACATGCTATGCAACTGCTCTTCTATTGGCTTGTATTTCAGCATTCTATGTTTTTGTTTTTTGTTTTTTGAGAAGTGGTCTCAAACTTGTGATCCTCCTGCCTCAGCTTCCCAGGTGCTGGGATTACAGGCATTCGCCACCATACCTGGGTATTTAGTTTATTACACAAATGATATTGGTTCTGTCTCAGATTCCCAAACTGAAAGTCAGTCTTCCATGTGCTCCTTACTGGTGCTGTTAATTTTAATCATTTGGACATATGACATTTGCTTTGGTTACTACTTGCTGTTTGCTATGCAATTAGCATAATTAATATTGAATCAGAGTACCAGTATTATGCAGTGCTAAATTTCAAATGTAATTTAATATAGAGTGTGTAATATGTGTGCATGTGTGCATGAGAGTGAATATGGAGGTCAGGGGATGATCCTGGAGTGCTGGCCCTTGCCTTCCACTTGTTTGAGAATCTGTTATACATGCCAAACTAGCTGGTCTGTGGGTTTCTGGGGATTCTTGGTTCTGCCTGCCATTTTGCTGTAGGAGCACTCATATGAGATTCGCACTACTTGGCCTGGCTTTTAAGGTCTTATTAAAAGTATTTTATTATTTTATTTTATGTATGTGAGTGCTTTGTCTGTATGCCATGTGCATGCCTGGTGACCATGGAGGCCAGAAAAGGGCATCAGTTCCCTTGGAACTGGAAGAGATGTTTATGAATTGCTGCTGCTGCTGCTGGTGGTGGTGGTGGTGATGGTGGTGTGTGTGTGTTTAGAATTGAACCCAGGTTCTGTGCCACAGCATCAAGTACTCCCAGCTGTTGACCCATCTCTCCAGCCCCTTTGGCCTGGCTTTATATGGGATCTGGACATCTGGGATCAGGTGTTCCTTATGCTTGTGCTCCACACGCTTTATCAGTACTTAGCATGATGGTCACAGAATTCTGGCTCCCCTATTCTACCATTTCATCCACACTCAACAATGAATTATTTTGCAAGCAAGATCCCCCCTTACCTTACTTTATTTTTTGAGTTATAATCTTAATATTATTAGTATGGAATCATGGCTTTCTATATTCTATTTTTTTCATTCTTCCTAGTGTATTACTCCATTTGGTTTTGTTCTGTTTGTTCCATGTTTTAGCCTAATACCCCTTCAAGCTGATTCATGCCCTTTTAATATACCTCTATCACTTATTTTGTGCACCTTGCAATTTCTGGGCCAATAATATATTCCCCATATGCCTACCTCACCACGCACTGGAGTTAGCTAATTACCTTTGGTGCCATATCACCTTTTGACTCCAGCTCAAAGTTCTTTGCTTTTCTTTCTTTTACTCTTTTTTTTTTAATTTTATTTATTTATCTATTTATTTATTTATTTTGATTTTTCAAGACAGGGTTTCTCTGTGTAGCTTTGTAGATCAGGCTGGTCTCAAACTGACAGAGATCTGCTTGCCTCTGCTTCCCCGAGTGCTGGGATTAAAGGTGTGTGTCACCACCACCCTATTGCGGTTTAATACGGATCAGGATAAACGAATAGGCCAAATAGGTATTTATTTAGGGAGAAACAACTTACAACCTAGACAGATGAACACCAGCAGGTTCCACTGTATGCTCTCCTGTCTGTGTCCCACCAGCAAGAGAGCATTCCCTGGCTCCTCCTCAGACCTAGTTCCACAGGTCACTTCCGCCCGTGGCTCCACCCCCCAATGGGCGTGGTCAGTGCCACAGAAGGAGACAAAGTGAATATCCCACTATCCCACTACACCACCCAGCTTTTCATTTTTTATTTTTGTTTATTTTGGTTTGTTTTGTTGTTGTTGTTGTTTCCTGAGATGGGGTTTCACTGTGTAGCACTGGCTGTCTTGGAATTTGCTCTGTACATCAGGCTGGCCATGAACTCACAGAAATCTGCCTCCCAGGTGCTGGGAATAAGGGGGTGCACCACCACCACTTGGCTAGCTCTAAGATCTTCTTAGGTAACTAGACAAACTTATTTTCAACATCAACCTTACAAATACCAAGATTTTGTTTGTTAGATTTCTATAGAAAACTGATTTCCTGGAAACTCAAGGCATTTTTCAAGAGCGTAATGGCAAACAAAGTTGATTAGAAAGTTGTCCAAAAGTGCCACAGGATTTATGGATTAATTAGTTGAAAACATATCACACACACACACACACACACACACACACACACACACACACACACACACATACACACACCCCACATGCTTTCTCTATATTTATTTACCTCCCTCATAGTTTCTTTGGTTAATACAGGATTATAGATTAATAGAAATAAAAGCTAAGAGAAATCACAAATCTCAGTTTCATTTTGTCCTACATGTAACATCAATTTCTTCTGCTTCCTGTTTTTTTTTTTTTTTTCCCTTTCTGAGACTGACTGCAAAGAACACAAGAATTTAATTTGTGCCTCTTCTCCTTTCCCGGGCCACCCTCTAGTGGAATTCAACTGACATTATGCAGTGGCCCATAAACAGCAGAGAAAAAGAAGTAATTAGGTTCTCAACCTGTGAGTCATGACCTCCAAACACCATCGGGAAAACACAGACATTTACATTACAATTCATAACAGTAGCAAAATTACAGTTATGAAATAGAAACAAAAATAATTTTGTGGTTGGGTCACCACAGCATGAGGAACTGTATTATTAAAGGGATGCAGCATTAGGAAGGGTGAGAAGCAATGAATTAGTAGGATCAGGCAGAGAGCTCACCAATTACAGTTCAGAAACTGTGAAATGTTCTTATGTTTACTCCTATATTTTACTGAAGTTGAGGAAAGGCAGAAAGCTTATAGCAGAGCCATTCATGTGCACCTTCATTTTGAAGATATTCCTAAGCTCGAGGCAGGAGGATCAGAAGTTCAAAGTCAGCATCTGCTTCATAATAGATTCCAGGCCAGACCTTGTTTCAACAACAACAACAAAATATTTTCCTGAAAATTATTCCATTAAATGGTTTTTGTGCATGCAGGTCCCCATCCTCTTTACACGAAGTCTGCAGTTGGACCACTAGCCTTTGATGACCTTTTGTAGAGGGGGGGGCATCCTCCTTAAAATTGTGCAGTGGACCTCTGAAGACATCTTGCAGAGGGGGTCTGCCCTGTTTGATGACCTCTTGTAGAAGACCCAGACATTGAACTTTGATGAATTCTTAACGACTGACCTGCCTTCCTCTGATGACTTCTGGCCAGGGGCCATTTTGCTTTATGAGGTCCTACAATAGAGCCAGCTGATATACTCTGACCTCCTCTAATGATAACCTTCTGAAGGGTTTCCCTGTTTGATGATGTCTTGTAGCATAGACAGTAGCCTTTTTTGGTGGTGTCTTACAGGCTGCCCTGCCATCCTCTGATGACCTCTGATGACCTCTTCCAGAAAGTCCATCCTTGAAGATGGCATCTTAAAGTTTGACCTGTCCTCCTCCAAGGACAGTTTCATAGGGGTTGCTCTTTTTGATGACAATAGTAACAGAGCAAGGTACTGCCTCCAATGACATCTTAAATGAGGGCTTCTTGGCTTCCCTAATGATGTGTTCCAGAAAAAATCCCTGTTTGATGTTATGTAGTAACAGAGCCATGTTTTGATGATGTCTTTCAGGGAGCCTTCTCTGATGACATCTTGCATAGGGTCCACCGTGTTTGGTTTTACCTTGTAGCAAAGTCACTTGCTAGTTTCTGAAGACTTGTTAAGTCTGGCTTGCCTGCCTCTGATGAGTTTTGCTCTACTTGACCATATCCTGCATCAGAACCAGCTATCATCCTAACGGGATGTTTTACAGTGGTGATACCTTCTGTTAATGACAAGGGGGCACCCTGCTAATGCAGTGCTGCTGAGGACTCACCCTCCTTTAGTAACATCTTGTCAAAGAGCCACACCCCCTCCTTTGATGACAACATGAGAGAGGGTGGCAACTGCTCTCCTTCAATGACTTCTTGCAGAGGGAAGCCCTTTGATGATATCTTGAAGTTGGCCACCCTCCTCTTTACTGGGTCTCAAAGTTGGGACTTCAACTCCCTTTGCTTTCTACCTTTATTATGTGTTTGGAGGCCAGAGAGTTGATCCCTCTGGAGCTGGAGTTACAGGCAGTTGTGGGAATGATCCCTCTTGAACTCTCTCCCCTTTCCACCAAGAAGCCTGCTGTTCCTAAAGCCATGCCCCAATGGCCAACATTCTCTTGTGACTCAGCAGCAGTTCACCTCTGCCCAAACCTCCTTATCTTTTAAGTTATGCCTTGGTTGGCTTCAAGATGTGTCATTCAAAGGAATTTCTGACACTTTCCTAAAAGCCATGTGCTTCTTGGTATTGACCTAAGGTCCTTAAGTTGCTTAGGAAAGCACTCTACCATGATCTTTCTGATAAATTAAAAACTGTTTATAATATGAATGAAAACATCAAAGGACAGGACTCCAGAATTTTTTTGAGTATCATAGAAGAAATATTACATTATCTTTAGTGGAATCCTAATAGCATTATGTTTTCCCGATTCTTAAATAGCTTTATTAAGACAGATTTCATATATAAGACACTGTAGAATTTTACCACTACCATCATTCCTTTCAAATGCACTGATAAGTGCATTTGCAAAGTTGACAAATGCACATCCTTCCCTTCATTTTGAATTTTGAGCTCCTCTCCCACAGTTTATTTTTACCCTAATGCAAATTCTTTTCATTCTTGAAAATATTCTTATTGATTATCCTGTAAGGCTTCTTTGTTGAAAACAATAAATGAAAAACCTGCCACACACACACACACACACACACACACACACACACACACACACACACAGAGAGAGAGAGAGAGAGAGAGAGAGAGAGAGAGAGACAGAGAGAGAGGAGAGAGGAGAGAGAGAGAGTCAGAGTCAGAATTAGAGTTAGAATCAGAGTCACAGTCAGAGACACAGAGTACCAATTTTCTGTATTTTCATTTGTCGCTCAACCTTCTCTCTGTGCAGTCTTTCAGTCTTTATCTTTTGAAGTCATGTGCCATAGGGAATTGTGTGGATGGCTGAGAGCCATGATTTTCTTTTGTTAAGGAAGATGACAAAAGGGGAGGAGAAAGAGATTCTTATTGTTGCTTGTTTGTTTTTGAGAAGGTAGATTTTGGGAAATCTGAGGCTGTGAAAGAATGAACTGGGAACTGATTCCTTTAAAGCCATTTGTTCCTAAAGATGCCATGCCTCCTCAAAAGAATATGTACTCCTTTTCAGCCGCTTCAATCCAGGGGTTTTTGAATTTGGGTGCTTATCAAATTTGCTTGGAAAGGGTAAGTCATTCTGAGTCCAGAGCTCTGGTGTTAGGCCCAGGACTCTGCATTCTAAACGCTCTTCTCCCTCTACAGGTTGATTGTGCTGGGATAGCTTGAGCTACAATCTAAACTGCAGAGGCCTGTTTGTCTTCAGGGTGAAAGCACATAGCCCCAAATACCTGGGGTCTATTTTCTTAGCTCAGGAGCCATGCATGCCAAGTCTCGATGAGGCCAAAGTGGCTGCCTAGTGAGGTCAAAGTCTCACTAACATTCCTTCATGCTGGTCACTGACCCAACATACCCTTCTTACACCATCCCCACACTTTCCCCTCCTTACCCACCAGGAGAGATGTTCTCCATAATCACTGATGTGAGATATTTAGTTCATAAACTGAGAGTGTTGTGCATCTTTGAGGAGTTACCGTATGTAGTGGTGCGCTAGCTGACTGTTGAAATTTTCCAGCCCTAAAATATAGCCATAATTAAAATTTTAATGATTATGAAACTTTTTATTAATATAGCTACTTGTGTGCATGTATGTGTGTGCATATGGAATTATGCACCTCGTGCCAAGGTGTATGCGTGGAGGTCAGGGGACAACTTTCAGGAATTGGTTCTTTCCTGCTACCATGTGCGGCTTGAGATTCCAACTTAGGTTGTCAGGCTTGGTGGCAGGGACTTTTGTCCACTGGGTTATCTCACTGGCTCCCATAATTACATTTTATATAGAAACAAAATACAAAGGCAATACTCATCCATTCTGTTATTATGCTATACTAAGATTATTTACATTCACTGTATCTTTTTGTTAGAGATCTTACATTAATAGTGTACATACCATGCTAAATAACATCATGTTAACTTGAAATTGGACATGGTGGGAGTAAGTATATTGAAAGCAGTCTGGTTATTTTGGTTGTTTTGTTTGTGTGTTGAGAGCCCATTAGTAAACACAGCATTCAGCAACCCACTACTGCAAGACTGCAGATCTTGGGCAGTTTATGCCTCTACTTCTGTTTCTTGGTCTTGCAAATGAGTTAGCTGCCTCAAATTCTAGTCCTAGGTTTTAGATTCTTCAATTTGAGGGTGCGAAACAATTCCCTAGAAAATTGTCTAAAACAGATCCCTCTCTCCCTTCCCACAGAGATTGGGACTCATCTTGTCCCAGGAAGCTAACAATGTCTCCCACCCTGGGATTCTAAAAGACTGATGTACACAGAGCACCATTTGAGAAGTCCTCGTTAGACTGAGATGACCTTGGAAAGGAGGAAACAAAATGTCCTGTTCTTGACAGTAATGCACGACAGTGAAAGGCTTTCATGTCATTGTTTATTTTTATAGGCTTAAAACAAATCATTTCCCCAATAGAGAGAGGCATGAAAGATTGGCTGACTCACCCCAGCTTCCAACGAATTACTCTTTTGATTTAGTGAATGCCCACAGCAAGGCAAAAATTGAAGCCCATGAAGTCACAGAGGGGTTTTGACATCTCTTCAGTTTTCCTAACTTTTTTTGTTGTTGTTGCCCTATGCACTATTGTAGATACTCTTTGGGTGGGCATGTGTTGAGTGCCTCCTATTTCTAAGGCCTTATGGCTTTCAGGTAATTTCAACATGGGTGAATTCCATCCAGGAAAATCAATAATCATGTGAGACGACTCTCTTCTGTAACCCTTTCAACTGGACTCCTAGTGGTTTAGAAGGCGTTAGGCAACTGCCCACTCTCACTGCCTCCAGTGTGTGCCCTGGCTGCTGCTACTTCTGCAGGCTGACTGCAAGCACTCCATTCCCCACCTCCAAAAGCATTTACCTTTGCTGATCGTGCCGTACTTAGAGCATCTTCAGGACCAAGTGAGCATGCCCTTTGTTCGGCCACATGCAACATTTACCTTTTTGAAGACTATTCTGATTAAGGATTCTGACTTAACCAAGATTAGGTTGTATTTAAATCTTCTTTGACCTAGCATTTTTCCCCCTTGAGACATTGTGCAAGATGCCCCCAAACATGTGATCTCTCCCTCAGCCTTCTGAGTAGCTGTGATTGTGATACTCTTGTCTATCATTTTAGTTGTTGAGTCTTACTGATGTTTAACACATTTAGGAGAAAGGTTCAGTTCTAGTTTACACTCTTCGCTAAATATCAGGTTCAGTTCTAGTTTACACTCTTCGCTAAATATCGAAGGTTAATTTCATGGTTCACGAAGAACTTAATTTGAAAACTCTTTGGGCATCAGAATTTGCGGTCAATTCATTGGTGCTGTTTAGTTCCTGTTCTGTGTGATGCTGATCCTTATGGAAGCCAAGTATGCTACAGGGTCCCTTCCCCTGCTTCTCTAATCAGGGATGGTCACCATCTAAGGCATTTTTGTCCCAGCAATTTAAAATTATGCTATTGATCTCTATATCCAGGTAATGAATAATATGTACTACAAGAGTCTAAATGTTAGCAGGACATGGTGGCACATGCCTTTAATCCTAGCAGTCAGTCAGAGCTGGCAGATCTCTGAATTCAAAGCCAGACTCCTGGTCTATAAAGTTCTGGGACAACCACAGATACACAGAGAAATTCTTTCTAAAGAAACAAATAAGCAAAAAACAGAACAAAATGGATTCTAAATCTTACCAGTTACTAGAATCTGGACTTCAAACCAGCGGTCTCAACTCATATGTAGGAGCTTCATACAATCTGGGATCACTATTTTTCCTTAAGGGTTTGTGCTTTATACTTTTTTTTGCTTTTTGAAACACAGTTTTTCTGTATGGCTTTGGAGCCTGTCCTGAAACTCACTGTGTAGACCAGGCTGTCCTTGAACTCACAGAGATCCACCTGCCTCTGCCTCCCAAGTGCTGGGGTTTAAGGCATGCACGACCACCACCCAGCTACGCTCTTATTTTAAAGAGCTCCCTCAAGCCAACTCCTAGAAGTCCTGGAAAGTACATTACATCTATCTTCTACTATTATAATGCAGAGGAGAACACTGAATGTGAGAAGGTTGTCTAAATTGGGCCTATAAAATTGAATATTTGGAGCTGGAGAGATGGCTCAGTGGTTAAGAGCACTGGCTGTTCTTAAAAACAATCTGGGTTCAATTCCCAGTACCCACGTGGCAGCTCATAAGTGTCTGTAACTCCAGTTCCAGCATATCTGACACCCTCATACAGACATACATCCAGGCAAAATACCAATGCACATAAAACAAAAATAAATAAATTATGTAAAGACACCATATACATATAATAAATAAATCTTTAAAAATTTCTAAAAGAGTAAGGCCATCTCTGGATGCTATTTTGGGTAACTATTTATACAGCTGGTAGAATGCAAGAAGTCAGTGTTATGAAGAACAACTAGACAGTTTCTCAAAAAAAAAAAATATGACCCAGCAACTCTACTCCTAGGTCATAACCAGGATAAATGTAAACAAATGTTCATACTAAACAAGTTTGCATAAATGATCTGAACAACATTATTCATATTAACCAAAGACTGGAAACAACTGCTTACCAACTAATAAATGGATAGACTAAATGTGCCATGGATCATTATTTAGAAATTAAACCGAATTAAGTACCAATCTGTGCCTCGGCATGAAAGAAGCTGAGCACAGAGGGCTACATGTTGTTTCATTCCCCTTCCATAAAAAGACCAAGGTAAGCAAGTCTCCATGGAGACAAAGTGTTTGTTATTAGGATGGGAGAAGTAAAAAGTGGTTGCAAATGGGTACAGTGTGTCTTCTTGGAACAATGACGATATTCTAAAGTTATGAGTGATAGTTGCACAAATCAGGTTATATGCAGGAGCCACTGCACTGGTGTACTTAACTGGGTAAAATTTTGTGGTGCATAAATGAATCTCAAAGGTTTTATAAAATGTACCTGAGGGAATAAATTGGGGTCTGAGTCATTTATTTCTGTATATGTATGTGTAATTGAACATTTACCAACCCCTCATAAACCCTGACATTCATGCTATCAATCTGCCCTTTTTAGTATGATTTAGATATGTTACCTATACAGCCTTACACACTGGTTCAAAAAAAGCAGCCACAGACTATTTACTTTTACTTACAATTTTCCAGCTTACCATTGTTATTACAGTTTCATCACCTTAAGATTGTATTTTAAAGCATGCTTGCGGGGGGGGGGGCAGCAATCTGGGGAGCTAAGACAGAAGGATCATTTGAGCTGCAGAGTTCAGGGTCAGTTAACATCCTGTTAAATTCTTTTGGACTGCAGTGATTGCTTGGGGTAGTGTTATGGACTGGAGATGGTCTTAAAGAGGAGACAAAATGAAACGGCTTAGGCAGTGGGTCCTAGTCCAAGTTGAATAGAGTCCTTATCAAAACAGGAGATGGGAGCATACGGAGAACCTGGGGCTCATACAGACAGAAAGACATCTGCTTAGGGACAACAGAAAGTGTTCACCTGCAAGCCAAGGAGTAAGCCACCTGATGCTTTCTTGTGGCAGCCCTGGCAAAAAAAAAAAAAAAAAATACAGCAGCCATTGCAGTCAACCGAAGGCTCTTTCGTACTTGTTCTTATCAAGATCTATAGTAAGCATGCCAGTGGGTGGGGCGGCACCCTGAGCTTTTAGAGTTTCCATTCTGATGGTTTCACCTCCCCTTCTTTTTACCAGGAGGGATGAATGCATAATTACAGAACTGGATTCCTATTTAGACAGACTTTCGGCCCCACCCCCTTGTACACTTTAGCCATGACACAGAAAGTAAGAAAATCACAGAAGAGCCCCTTCATCACGTAAATATACATTCTAAGCAGTGGCTTTCCCCAGGCAGATTTGTTTAAGGTTCTGACATAGAGTAAGCACTTGCTATAGGCTGAATAAACAAGAACTCAGTGCTATAAAACCATTGCAGTGGGGCTGGAGAGATGATGGCTCACCGGTTAAGAGCAGTGGCTGCTCTTCCAGACTTCCTGAGTTCAATTCCCAGCAATCACATGGTGGCTCACAACCATCCTAATGAGATCTGGTGCCCTCTTCTGGCCTGCAGGGATGCATGCAGGCAGAACACTGTATACATAATAAATAAATCTTAAACAAACAAAAACACTACTGCAGGATAATGGTTATGTATCTGGATTTAATTTACTGAGTATTATTGATTTAAAATAGTATAACTTTGTAGATCATCAAATCCTAAATGATTGTGTTAGAGGAACAGATAGTTTAAACAAACTGAATATGTATTTATTCAGCAAAATAAAAAGGATTTTAATTTTGGGTCATCATTAGAAAAGGAGCAAGTTGGGCAGTGTCCCAATCTGTCTTTGTTGGTACCTGGAAGTTTCCCAATCAGTGATGATTTAATAAACTTCCATTGCTCACTTGTGTGTACTCTCTGATTTGACATTTACTTTCTGGATGCAAACAGTTTGCCTCTAGCAATATTTTCAGTAGCTCCAAGGTTTTTGTAGCAGCAGTAATTAGCATCCATCAGAAACCACTCTGTCTGCTGAACAATATCCTGCAAAGCTTCTCTGACTATTGGTGGATCAATAATGACACGGCACAGCCGCTATTGCCATGGCAACAGTACTCAGGACCTATCAGAGGAAAATTGCACATGGAACCATTGGATCTCAAGCAGCCATGCCTCAGCTTCCTCTGGAGCATGCTTTTTCTGCAAATCTGGTGTGCTCTAACCCAGTGTAGGTTCAACACTAGAGATAAAACCCAATCTTTAAAAGGGAATAGTGGTAGAAAAAGAGGCCCTGACCTTTTCTTATTAGGTCAGCTGTTTCTTATTAGGGTACAGGTTGGTGATCTTGAAATTGCTGAAGAAGCTGTGCTGGGTTTAAACAAATAACTGGATGGTAAGTGTCAGCAGGTTTTCAGTGTTGGAGGAAGAGGTTTCAGATAAGCAAGGAGTGGGTGCTACAGCAATTCATGCGCCAAAGACCTTTAATAGAAATGGTCAGAAATATTTGCATATGTGCATTGGTGTGTGTATATATGCACATTATAGTGTGTGTATATATATATATATATATATATATATATATATATATATATATATAGGTTAGTATGTATATACACAGAATAGTGTACACATCTTTTTCATCTCTGTTTTGATAGCCTAAGAGAAGCTATCTTGGTACCTACTATGCTCCTTTGAAATTTATTTTCTTTCTTTTTTTTTTTTTTTTTTTTGAGGCAGGGTTTCTCTGTATCGCTTTGGAGGCTATCCTGGAACTCACTCTGTAGACCAGGCTGGCCTGAAACTCACAGAGATCTTCCTGCCTCTGCCTCCCGAGTGCTGGGATTAAAGGTGTGTGCCACCACCACGTTTATTTGTTTTCTTTTCATGTATTTTAAAATTTAAATTAAAACAATCTTATTTTACATAACAATCCCAGTTCCCTCTCCCCCCCACCCTCCCATTCCCTCTACCATCTCCCCATCCCACCCTCCATCCATTCCTCAGGGAGGGTGAGGTCTCCCATGGGGGAATCATCAAAGTCTGTCACATCATTTGGGGCAGGACTGAGGTCATCCCCTACTATTTTTAAAATTACTTTTGATATGTAGATGTGTTGCCTGTATGTATGTCTGAGTACCATGGCTATGCAGTGCCCAGAGGGGCCAGAAGAGGGCGTTGTATGTCCTAGGGCTAGAGCTATATACTGTTGTGAACTGCCATGTGGGTCCTAGGGACCAGATCAGGACCTCTGGACGAACAGCAATTATTTTAAAGTGTTGGCCCATCATTCTATCCCCTAAACAATACTTTTTATCAATGAATGTGCACACATCTTACTGTTGTAACTATCCAATATTCTAAGATAGATTGTAGGTAATAGAATCAATTGTATCTTGAAATATCAAAATTGAAACAACATTTAATATGATCACACAAGACTTGTCCTGGGCTTAACTTCCACCTAGACACATACAAGGAAAAGGAAGATGGGTCTCAGTGAATTCAAGGTCAGCTTAATCTATACATCAAGTTCCAGGTCAGTACAGGCTACATAGTGAGGCCTTGTCTCAAGAAAACAAAATGAGCAGAAAACCAAAACCAAGACATAAATTTATGGGAATTTTTTTTCACATTCCATTTCTTTCTAGCCTATTAATCCTCTGAGTTAAAAGCCTTTTTTTCCTAATGTGTAAGAAAACTATAAAAGATAAACTCTTTCAAAGGGAAATGTAAGTTTTTATTGAAAGATGTCACACAAGAGACTTATAAATGTAACAATAGTTAAGTCATTTATAGAGTGTTAATTCCCAATTTCTTATAATAAAATCTACTGGGGGGGGGATTGCACTGCACTCTGTAAGTTTTTCACTTTTCAAAGACTTCTTTATTGTTTAAGATTTAATTGTATGTGTGTTTGTATGTTAGTGTGTGCCGGGGCGCGCAGAGCCAGAAGGGAGGTGGCACATTCCCTGGAGCTGGACTCAGGCAGTTATGAGCCACTCACTGTGGGTACTGGGAGCCCTGGAAGAGCAGGGTGCACTTTTAACCATGAGTCAAGCCTGAAAGATTCTCACAAGTTAAATTTCACAGCAATGACCACTATATATCAAGGTAAGTGTGGAAATGAAAGCATTAAAAGGATGGAGAAAAACAGGAACAGAGAACAAGTTACCCTGCGGTTCCTATTCAACAGTAGTAGTAGAACTCGGGTCCTGTTCTTACGAGACACGTTTTCTACTGAGTCTCATATTCGGTTTCACAGAATGCCACTAGTCATGTTCCTGAGTTCAATCAAGTTTTGGAAATGCTAGATGGGACAGACAGACTTCAGACTATTTCACATGCATCTCCAGGAAGACTGAAGAACGGAGTGGGCATCACAACCTCAGCCTCAGGCAGAAATCGGGAGAGGCAGGGAAGGAGAATGTTGGAGTGAATGGCTCCATCTAGTGGCCTCACTATTGTACAACTCAGGATGATCATGATGGACGGGGGATGGGGTGGGGGGAAAGGGAGGAGGCGAGGGAAGGGTAACTGTGGTTGGCATGTAAAATGAGTAAAAAAATTAAAGCAAAAAAATCTATAAATCAAGGCTTTCATTGCTAAATATCGGTTTAGATGTATAATTGCCTGAAATTCAAATTGCCCAGCTCCCATTGTCAGAGCAGCAGGGAGGCCTACACTTGAAGAAGGGACGAGCTGTTGGAAAACATCAACCCATCCAGACTAATGTGGTTTGATCAAGCCAGACCACCTGAAACAGAGTACCAGGTGATCCTACATTCAAAACAGCTGGACAAAGCAGCCTTACAGACTACAGCCAGGATTTCTGCATCTTCTTAGAATCCCCCATGACAGTGCCCCTTACCAGCAGAAAGTAGTTTGGAAAGAACAACGCCCAAATTCCCAAATATTGTGTATAAATGTTTGTTTTCATTTAAATGGACTTGGTTATATAAAATAAATAAATAAATAAATAAATAAATAAAAAGAAAGAAAGAAAACATCAACCCAATAGATTAGTTGGTCTCCAAGTTAAACCTACAAGGCTGAGGAAATTGACAGTGCAAAAAAATGGATAGCAAGAAGGATTTGTAGTCCATGTATGTTATTTTGGAGGTTCATCAACTTGGGAAAAATGGAAAAGAAATATCTGGCAAATCGGTAGAAATAAAAAGGGAAGTTGGGCCTTAAAGCCCTTCCAACCCTTGAGATTGGGCAATGAGTGAGTGAGTTACTCCTGCTATGACTTGGATCTTACTTTCCTTCCCAAAGCCCCATGTATTAAAGACTTAATCCCTAGAGTCCATGGTGGAACTTTGTAACAACAAAACAGAAAAAAAAAAAGATTTATTCTCTTGCGTACACGTGTATTCCAGCATGAGTTTATGTGCATATGTGTGCAG
Source organism: Phodopus roborovskii (assembly GCF_943737965.1). Lineage (NCBI taxonomy): Eukaryota > Metazoa > Chordata > Mammalia > Rodentia > Cricetidae > Phodopus > Phodopus roborovskii. Next base: position 1,928,573 of record NW_026125680.1, read on the forward strand.
GTACACACAGAAGCCAGAAGGCATCAAATATCCTGGAACTGGAGTTACCTGATGTGGTGGTGGGAACTAACTCAGGTCTGCAAGAGCAGTAAGCACTTCTTAAAAACAATTCAAGACAGGGTTAATTTGTGTAGCCCTGGCTGTCCTGGAACTTGCTCTGTAGACCAGGCTGGCCTCGAACTCACAGAGATCCACCTGCCTCTGCTTCCTGAGTGCTAGGATTAAAGACACATGCCACTAAGCCCACCTGACAGCAGAAAGCACTCTGAAGCACTGAGCCATCGCTCCAGCCCCTATGGTGGAACTTATAAGAGATGAGACCTAGTAGGGAAAGTAATGTCACTGTGGGCATGTCACTGAAGGTGTTAATGGGACCCCAGCTCTTTCTTCTGTCACTCTGTAGTCCATTACCATGAGGTAAATGGCTTCACCCTCCCACATGATCCAGAGGTCCGAAGAAGCAGGCCCAATTATCAGGGACTGGAACCTCTAAAACTTGTGAATAAACAAACCCAAAAAACAAACCCTCCAAAAATTTTTTTTCTTTTTAAAGTTGATTACCTCAGGTACTTGTTATAGTACCAGAAGGCTGAGCAACACAACTTCGAAAGAGTTGTAATTATATAGAAGAGAAAGTTGACAAATGCTAACTACCTCTGCCAGGTGCTAAGTTGTGTTGATCGATGTGAAATAATAAAAAAGTAATTTACCTCAGTGGTCTGCCTTGCAAAAGTCCATAACCCTAACTGCACCATGAGAAAAAGCAGATGAGACCAAAGTGAGGGACACACAAAATAATCAAATCCAGATTATGCTTGGTGGCAGGTACCTTTATCCAATGAACCACCTAGCTGGCCCACACTTAATTGTGAAAAAATACCATATTTTTGTAAACGTAATAGTAGTGGAACATTGGTATAGGTGGATACGGGTACATTTTTCAACTTCTATGAAAATCTGAAGCTATTTCAAATTTTAAAAAGCATGATGTTTATAAATGCAGCATGGCATCCAGGTTGGATCTTAGAACAGTGGAAAACTGGTAGAATGCAAATAAACTCTGACATTTACCTAATAATAATGTATTGGTGGTGTTCATTTTGATGACTGTACTCTGGTAATATGAGACGAACATCAAGGGAATTTGGGTAAGGAGTGTAAGAGAGCTTTGGATTTTACTAACTACTCTCTCTCTCTCTCTCTTTCTCTCTCTCTCTCTCTCTCTCTCTCTCTCTCTCTATATATATATATATATATATATATATATATGTAGTATATAGTAAGGAGTTTGTGTGCTGAACACACATGTGTGCAGGAGTGCATACCTGTGCAAATATTCACAGACCAAAGGAATATGTTCAGTCTCCTTGTCTACTCTCTGCCTACACCCTTGAGACACATTCTCACTGAAACTGGAACTAGGCTGGCAGCCAGTAAGGCCCACTCATCTTCCTGTCCCTGCACTCTATAGAACTGGAATTGTAGGCACATAGGTGGCCATGCTGGGCCTTTTTATATGGGTGGTAGAACCTGAACTCAGGATCTCATCCTTCAGCACCAAGCACTCTTACACACTAAGGCATCCCCCTAGTGCTATTTCCTGTGCACATGTTTATTGAAAAGTACCGCAGCGAACAATGGAAACTAGACAACATAAACTAGAGAGTAAAACCAAAACAAAAAGGGGCCAGCTTTCAGAAGTGATGGAACGATGCAGTGCAACTGGGGCGTTAGCTCAAACCAAAGATGGTTAAGAGTCTCCGGGAAGCCAGTGCTTCTCACGGAAAAGGGGGAAGGGCCAGAGACTAAGGAAAATGTTGACAGCTTGGGCGAGACTCCATTTTGTATGCCTTAGCTATGTGCCATGCATAAACTCTTTGACCATACTATCCATAGTGCTTCATATGAGCAAAGATTGGTGGTCGCTATGATTTACTAAGGGTAAAACACACAGAGATAGGGAGAGAATGGGGATGATAGATCCAGGCAATAGTCACAGGATAGTTCCAAGCTTCTTGCTTCTGCAGCCATCTTCTCTCCAGAGCGCTCCTTTGGCACATGAATCTGCCCATTTATTTTATCAGCCCAGCGGTTTTTTTTTTTTTAATATGTAGCAGTTACTTAATACACACTGTGTAATTAATGAGCAAAGTGAGAAGCCAGAGGCTGGTGCAACTGGCAAAATTTCTTTCGGAAATTTCCCATGAAGCCAGGTGTAATCACTACACTCTGAGATAGAGAAAGATCAGGATTCAAGACCATATTTACTACTTAGAGAATCCGAATCTAACCTAGGTATGCTGCATAGTGTTGTATCAACTTGACACAAGCTGAGGTCATCTGAGAGGAGGGAACCTCAATTAAGAAACTGCCTCTATAACATTGGGCCTGTATGGCATTCTCTTAATTAATAATTGATGGGGTAGGGCCCAGCCCATTGTGTGTGGTGCCATCCCTAGGGCTGCTGGTCCTGAGGTCTATAAGAAAGCAGGCTGAGCAAGCCAGTAAGCAGTACTCCATGGCCTCTGCATCAGCTTCTGCCTCCAGGTTCCTTTCAAAAGCCAGCTTTATTCACTATCATAGGCTACTTGTGGTAGCAAGACTGTGCTGTTTCTACTTTGTTTTTTTTTTTTTTTTTTGTATTTTTCAATTTTAGTTATTTGTTCATTTATTTTATTCTTTTTTTTCTTATTTTACATATTGATGCCAGTTCCCTCTCACTCCCTCCCATCCCCCCACATTCCCATCCCCCACTACAAAGGGAGGGTGATGCTTTCCATAATGGGTCAACAAAATCTGTCAAGTCATATGGAGTAGGGACTAGGCCCTCCCTCCTGTCTCTAGGCTAAGGGAGTATCCCTCCAGGGGGGATGTGCTCCCAAAGTCCTTTCCAGCACCAGGGATACATCCTGGTTCCACTGTCAGAGGCCCAGGCCTTCTAACTGAGACCCGCATTCGGGGGTCTGAGTAGGTCCAATGCTGGTTTCCCAGCTATCAGTCTGGGGCATCCATGAGCTGCTCCTTGTTCAGGTCAGCTGTCTCTGTGGGTTTCTGTAGCCTGGTCTTGTTCCCATTTTCTTATCACTCCTTACTTTGTTTTCTCCTATTAAAACATTCTTTTATGAGAAGGTGATAATTAAAAGAAAAAGGGTTTGGGTTGGTCCTTTAAAAAAGCCAGCCCCTATGTTAATCCTTGAAATGCCATTGTTGGCTGGGCATGGTGGTGCACTTCTTTAATCCCAGCACTCAGGAGGCAGAGACAGGTTCTTGTCAGTTCCAGGCAGCCTGGTTTACACTAGGCAGGGCCACATAGTGAGGCACTAATTAAACAGTACAACAAAACACCCTATTGTGTAAGTGCCCGTGAATCAATGCATTTAAAAACATGTGCATGCCTGTGCAAATGTTTTGTTTGCTTTAGAAGAGAAATTGAAAAGGGAAGTGAACAATGCACATTTACTGAGTTCACCTACTAGCTAGATCTCATGTTCCACACACACATTATTCATCACTGAATATTTATATTTTGCATTAGCTATTTCCATATAACTTGCCCAAGGAATGTGCTAACAAGGGACTGAATCCAAGTTTACCTGACTCTAGAACCTGCTCTTCCCTAAATCACATCATTCACAGAGAATTTCTAATACTCTATTTTAGGGAGAATGGTGTTCAACTGATCTTCATATACATCTTTCTATTTAGTTTTTTGTCTTCAGTACTGGGATTGAACTGAGGGCCTTCCACATGCAAGGGAAGCACCCACTCACTGAGCTATATCCATAGTCTTATTTTTCTTTTCAGTCAGGGTTGAAGTTTTTCAGACTGGAGTTGAACTAACTTGCTTTGTAGTTCAGGCAAGCCATAAACCTATGATTCTCCTGCCCGAGCTGTGATTATGGGTGTACACACCCTGCCTAGCTTCTTTGTACATATCTTGGTGCTTCCTTTGCAAATGCACTTTCTGACTAAGAACTTCCATGTATTTACACAGTAATCCCAAGTGTCAGCATTATGTCCTCAAGCAACTAGTTTAGCTTTTTCTTTAGGCAGGTTATCAGGAAACATTCCTATAGCAGTAATTTGGTTATCTGCAGCTGAAACACTCAGCAAGTCAGAAGTACTCTGAAAAAAGTCAGTCAAAGCCAGGTGTGGTGGCAGAAACCTTTAGTCCTACCTAGCACTCAGGAGGCAGAGGCAGAAGGATCTCTGTGACTTTGAGGCCAGCCTGCTTTACTGCTCTATGTAGAATTCCAGGATAGTTAGGACTATACAGACCCTGTCTCCAAAAACAAACAAACAAACAAACAAACAAAAAAAACCCAAACCAAACAACAAATAAAAATGAAAGAAGGAACAGAAGGAAGATGAAGAGGAGAAGTAGCAGTAGTAGTAGTCGCGCAGCACCAAGGTACCTCACAGTCAAAGAGATGGAATTAAAAAAACAGGCACTGATCAGCCACACAGACATTAAGACTATAAAACAAAACAAAAAACTATGATTAGTTAGAAAGACAGTGACATAATAATTAAATTTGTCATGTAGAGTACAGAGAGTGAGAGAAAGGGGAGAGGGGAGGAGGAGAGAGCACTATCTAAAGAAAGAGAACAATGTAGGGGAAGTCTGAGGCAAATGACAAGCAATCAAGTAGAGAGCCAAGAACTCTAAAGATCAAGACCACACCGGAAACAAATGCAGAAAGAACCTGTGAGTACAGATGACAGTACTACTCAGTTTAGAAGTCAACTCAGAAAAAGCTTCAAGGCATTTTCTAATACATAATTTAGGGGCTTAAGATCTGTTTGCTTTGAAGTCAGTTTAAGACAAAAGTTTGTTTTTCTTGCATCTCTTGGTTTACTCAAGTCATCTAAAAATAATTCACCCTTAACAAGTGTTGATGACCAACTTTAATGATACATTTTCATTTTCAGAAACATATGCAAACCATCAACAACATTACCAGGGTTCCATTGTCCCAGATGTTATTTCATTGGTACATTATGTTGGTATTTACAAAGCCTTTCAAATTCAACAACACAAAACAAAACGGCTTAATTTTTAAAAACTACAATGCTTTAAAAAAATGTAAACAGTTCATTTTTACATTATTGTAAAAAAGAAGACTCACTCCTTAATGTGGCTTATTTTTAACTGAGCAAAGCCTGGTGCTCATGGATAAAGAAAAGAATTCTTTACATAGAAACATTGTGCTCCAGTGTGGCAAAGAAAAAAATTATATATATATACACATACAAAGTAAAGAATAAGTCCACAATTTAGATCACAAAAAAAATCTTGTCCCCAAATTGAGAAATTTATAAAAAACCATTTACACATGGTTATTGACCTATTGAAAAGCTATATAACATTTTCAAAACAATAATTCAGTCAAAAGATACCACGTTTCTTAAAAACAAAAGTTTGTGCAAAAAAAATTTTAGAGCTAAGAAACAAGACTATCACCCAGTAGGAGGCCAAAAGAGCCACTGAAATAATTTAACTTTGTTAGATTTAGTGCATGTAACCAAAAGGCACGCACATGTGATTAATATATTAATATCTTTTCATGCAGAAACCTGTGCATGTTTATAATTATATAACAAAACATAAACATAACAAAACATAAACTCTATGCTTGGCAATGTTAATCTAGCCACATTCTTTCTAGTCTATCAGTCTAGGGCTTCCTAGATCACTAACACTGCCTGTCAAAAAAATATATATTATATTTGGACAACTTTCAATAAAAGTTATAAAAGGATGTTAGCCTGAAACACTATAATACTTTTCTCATTTCTGATACATATAGAAACTTATGATATCCTTATTTTAAATATAATTTCAAATTAAGATACAGTTTTCCTTTTGTTAATAAACACTTTGATTGCTCCAGTGAAGTCAGCAGAGAGAAGAACTTCTGTGTTATCTGTCTTCATAAGACCTGAAAAGCATGAAAAGGAAGCTATTAGCTGATGCTAATTAAAGGAATAGGAAGCCCATTGCCACAACGCTGCATGTTCAGGACCCTGCTTCTACCTCTGGTGGGAAAGACTGCCTTCCAACTGTCTGTTTTCTAGATTTCTCTAGAATTCTTACATTCTCTGGTACCTTTCTGCCTGACTAAAGTATACTTTCATGTTCTTTTCCTGTCTTAGGGATGTTACAATTCCTTGTATGAGTAAATTACTCTAAAATAGTCTAGGCCTCTAAGTCATCTAATGCTTCCATTTGAATCTCAAGATTGGACTGCTGGAAGAATGTTATCAGCTGGGCAATGCTGCTGTTAAGAGGGGTCTTGGATATGACTGATAAGGCTGGCTTACCTTGGACACACTGAAACTGCCATGAAATGAGTACGTACATTTGCTTTGTGAATGCTGACTACACTCTGCCTTTATGATCTATACTGAATGTCTATGTAGCTATGCTGAATGGCCAAAATGCATAACTTTAACATTTGACAGCGGGGTAAAAACACTGACAAACAAATTCTGCATTAATTAACTTGATTATAGATAGACTAGAAACTGTAGATGTAGGAAGCACTGATTACTTAGTGATAGAAGAATTTAAATTGTCATTGAAAAGTTGGGTACAGGATGACTAAGGCATAATAATATTTTCACTCTAGGTTTGTTAATACCATCTTGTGAGCCTTTGAACAGTCTTCCCAATCCTTCCGGAGTATCTTTTTGTTTGTTTGTTTTGTTTTTAATTATTTTACTTTATTTTTTTCTTATTTTACATATCGATCCCAGTTGCAGTGCATCAGTAGTAAAGAATTTAGAGACACAAGAAAAGCAGGAGAAGAAAATGAAAATTCTTTATTGAGATTCAATAATAGTGCCTGACAATGGCTGGAATCTCAGCATTAAGCAGGTGGGGCAGGGGTTTGAGGAGGCCAGCCTCAACTTACAGTGAGTCCCAGGTAAGCTTGAGCTCCAGAATGAGGGTACTATAGTACATTGTCTTTAATTCTTATTACACAGTGAAAGCCACATCACCCCAACCTGGGGTGGGAGGGAATACAGGAAAGCCCAAACTGTCAAATGTCAGGAATAAAGAGAGAAGGCCACTGGATGTGTTCTATGGTCCCATACCCAGAGTTACCAGTTTAATCTTAGATATACCTAGACAGGTACAAATTTGGAAATAATCCATTAAAAGTTGTAAATCTTCAAAAGGGGTCTAGAGAGTTTATGGAGCCTTGTTAATGTGATTCAGTTTTGAGAGGCTTTTAAAAAATATTCTATGCATTGTCTCCAAACAGGCATTTAGTGCTAGGCCGGAATTCATCATTGTTTCTTAGAGTATTCTTCAGACAGAATAGCATATTAAGTGAAATGGGTAGTATAAATGACATTATTGGGACATTTAATTGAAGGTACTTAAGAACTTTCCAGCAATTCAAGTACTTTAAAAAGAAGCACCCTCTGAAGACAGGCATGGTGGCCCATACATTTAATACAAATATTCAGGCAGACAGAACTCTGTGAGTTTGAGGCAGCCTGATCTACAAAATGAGCTCCAGGACAATCAGGGCTGTGACACAAAGAAACCCTGTCTCAAAAAACAGAAACAAAACAAAAGCACATTTGTACATCCTATTTTATTGCTGTGATTTTATGGCCCTGTAAAAGGTCTCTCTGTAGGGTGCAAAAATGTTTAAGAATGTATTTCTAAGACTGCTTTTCTGAAGACAGTTTACTTTCTCTAACAATTGGTTCATGTATGCATGGTCTTAACCATACTCTGTAGGATTAACAGAGAAAATTTTATATACTTTCTTGGTACAGTCACTCTTATTTTTGACAGTTTCCTTTCACTTTCTCTTCTGAGCATTTTAAACACCTAAAATTGATTCCAGCACTTTGGGAGGCTGATCTCTGTGAAGTCAAGACCAGCCTGGTTTACAAATCAAGTTCTAGGTCAGCCAGGGATACATAGTGAGACCTTGTCTCAAAACAAACAAGTAAGTAAATAAATAAATAAATAAACAAATAACTGAAATTACCATTCATTCTCTTATGTTTTTGGTTGTGAGCCTAGCCTTTAACGGCTGAGCCATCTCTCCAGCCCTACCATTCATTCTCAAAGCAAATGTTAAGAACGACCCAAACTTGCAGGTGAGTGAACAGGTACCTATATGAAGATGGTAGGCATCTGTAGAAAGCAGAACTTTGCCTTCATTTGAATCATTAGTTCAGGCAGCAAATGACTATTAAGCACTGACTAAAAGCAAGCAAACACTACCCTAGGAAGTGACAATACTACATTAAATAGAGCACTTCGAGTCTCTGCGGTTTGTGTAGAAGTTGATTAAAGTTGTATTTACAAAACCTTGTTCTCATTTAAATTTCTGATTCTATCACTTATCCATGGGAAGCATGTTATGATATTCTAAGCAGGTCAGAGAGTCTTTCCCTCTATCATGTGAGTTCTGGGGATCGAACTAAGGTGTCATGCTTGGCAGCAGGGGCCTTTACTGGCTAAGCAATCTTGCTGGCCTCATTTTGGTTTCTCTTCAGGGAATGTTGCCTCCAAAAATGATGAACTCCCAATTTTCCAAAATTCCTAGATGAATTTAAAGGTGTAACCCTTGCAAGAAACATGTTACTGGAATGCTCAGAATGGGTATTTAACAACGGTTACACTGTACACAAGAAATGTTCTTTATATGCATACGATCTTATGGTGGCTAGAAATAAATAAAGAGGACAAAGAAAATATAGGCACTTACCAGTAGATGTGCTCTCCAAAACTTCAGAATCTTCACTTTTATCAGTCCCTTCTAACTTTTCAGACTGCATATCCAAGGATAACATCAAACTTGGGTTTGGAGCAAAGATGGCTGACGTGACAACTGCATTATGTGCTGGGAAAAAATTTATTTCAGGGTAACTGAGAAATTTTATACCAAACATCAAGACAAAAATGAGAATATGAAAAAGATCTTTTAAAACATAAGATTAATTTAAAACCCAGAAATATTTTTAAAACACTGTCTCATATAGGATCTATGCTTCATACTTTTCAAATTTTAGGTAAGGATAATTTTTTGTTGGTACAGAAAAACAAAAAAGTCTGCTATTGAAACACAACCAGTGATAATTGCTAAACTTCTAGTATGTCCTGAAGATCAGGTTGTTTTTCCATGTCTTGATCTGGGTGGCTCCATATTACAAAACAGAGTTGATTTCAATTTGAATAGAAATGCAGAGGCAGGATGACTTTACATCTTATTTGTACACATAGATACCATGGCCCATCCAGCACCAACTACAAACACAGACTTTTATGTTATTAAAGCTACAAGGGTAGCACCTACAAACTCATCAAAGTAGACTGGAAGCATATGACTACAAGAGCTTATTAAAATTATATCAGGGAAAAAATGGGCCCCAGAACTTAGTGAACACATTGAAAGGTGGGATACTCTCATCTGGGTCCTATAAAAAAAGATAGAACCTATCTACCACTTTAATGGCAATGGTTACGAAGCCAGTGAACGGCTATCTGACCACCTGGTCTATGTCAAAAATAGAGAACTCCTAATTGTAAGCTTAAGCTCAGCTTAGTCCCCCTGCTTGAAGTGTCCCACTTGAATTGCCTGCCTGTCACCTGTTTTTCAGTTCTGCACTTTCATAGTTTGGCTGTGGGTTGCTCTGCTTAGCCTCCCTTAATGTATTATCTAACTACCTCAGTGACTCTTTGCATCTATCTGCCTCTGCCCCAGTAAAGATTCCTTGAACTTTGTGACCTTTTTAACCATTTTGTAGCCACTCTATAAGCTACTAATTGCTGTGTCGTGTGCAATGTGTGATTGGAAGACAAGGGTCAGCGAGATGCCCAGTTGGTAAAGGTTCTTGTTACACCAGCCTAGTGATCTGAGTTTGGTCCCTGAAACCCATGACTCCACAAAGTTGTTCTCTGGCCTCTACACTTGGACAGTGTCATGTGTGGAACGATGCCACCCACACTACCCCACACAAGTAATAATTCTGAAGAATTGGGACAAAAGAACCTGTGTTGGCTAAAGGCCAGCTATCAAAGGAAACTGGGACTTCTTGGGAAATTGCAGCCAACAAAACTGTTGAAACTTGTGAGTTTACTGTTATTCTATAAATTCTGACATAGTGGAAAGACATAAATACGTCCATCTATGTTTCCAGCATAGTGCGGTCACAACAAATCTCTACTCCTTTATAATAAGGCGCATATATATAAGTAAGCTGCATTTGCTTACCTTTAATACCTTCCCAGAAGTCATTACGATCTCTCCTGACTGAAGTAAACTTGCTTAGGTCATGGTAAGTACTCCAGATATAAACATATTTATCTTCTGAACCGCTAACGAGGTAAGTAAAGTCATGGCTATATTTGAGCAGGACAGGTCAAAAAATAAACAGAAAAAAAATCAAGGTTTCCTTCTATCAGTGCTTCCTAATTTAAAATATCTAAAACAACACCTGAGGAAGACTCTTGAAAACTAGATCTATCTCCTTACTCTGAAGGTATGTTGGTGCTGAGCCAGGCTTTTTTGATGTTGTTGCTCATTGCTAACTCACTTGTTCTAGTACTGTTATTTATAATGGCTATACTGTCTTTCAAGATAATCAGGCTAATCTTTTCAGACACAGGGATGCAAGCTAATGTTCACATTTTGAACATAATTAGTGCCAAGGACCCAACCCAGGGCCTCATCATGCTATCCAGAACTCTACCAGCATTACTACTTTCATTAAAGCCCTGGTAACTGTGATGTGGGTTAATCCACTCTAGGAGAACTAGTGACTGAAAGGATACCAGAAGCAGAATAGTTTACCAGTTGAATGGCTGGACAATTATTGGGGACTTAAAGAAGAAAATAACTGATTTTTGAGAAGAGTTGATAGCAGAATTAGAAAGAAGAAAAGCCAGGCAGGTAATCCTATTTCAGGAGAGCATACAAGTCCCAAATTAAGAATTGAAATGATAATGACACAGTACTTCACTTTAGGGCGATAAAATGCTTTCTTGTCTCCTGCATCTAAAGGGATCAAGACAATATGTATGTGTGTAGTGGTGGTGGGGTACAGTGGCTGTTAAAGGCTTACATAAAAGTTGAGAAGCAAACATTCTGGAGCTAAGAATTTTCTAAGCATGTCTCTGACAACTATGATTTTAGGTCAATAATTTAACATTCTGGGTTTTGCTTTCTTTATTTGCAAAACAGGGATAGTTTTCTTGCCTAACATGAAAATAGAAAAAGTAAGCACTGTATGATGATACATGTGATACCAGTTATAAAAATGTTAAAGACTTAAAAGCCTTATATAATGAAAAACAGGGAGTGAAGAAATGCCATACTTTTGGGGATTTCTCAATGCCAATTTACCTGAAACTTGCTTTGATCTGGCTGCTGCTATTGACATAACCCTTATACTTCATGGACAGTGATAGGTCTCTGAGATCATATAGTCTTATTCTGGAGTCATTTGAGGTGACCAGTATCTAAAAGTAAAGCAAACACAAAGTTAAAAATATCATCTTGTAATCTAAATTAAGCCATAACACCAAAAAGTGCTAAACTCCAAGTAAATAAATAGCACAACTACAAACAGCAGTATTCTCCTATAATATTGCCCAGATATTAATAGTAACTTTCAAGAATCAATACAAAGTGTGGAGAGATGGTTTTGAATGCCACAGTACCTTATTTTCTCCAGGTAGAGGTTCAATGCCAGTAATTTTTCTTCCAACCTTGTTGCGTCCTCTAGTAGATCGTACATGTATTTGTGTATGGTATTTCAAGTGCTAAAACAAAACCATAAATTAAAAATGTCAGAATTAGAAGAAACCTCAAGGATCATTTTTTCTAAGTCTCAGATATTACCTTTTTTGCCCTATCTCATAGATAAGGCAGTTAAAGGCTAGAGGGTAGAAATAACTTGTCTGAAACTACAAGGTTCTTACCTCTGTATCATAGAAAATGCATCTACCATCATATGTCCCAATTACTGCATATTTGCCATTCTGACAGAAATTGGCAGCTGTGATCAATTTTGTCTGACCATCTACTTCATTCCATAAAGCCACTTTTTTGTCAGGGATGTTCCAGAGGCGGAGCTTTCCGTCCAATGATCCACTGAGAAAGTACCTGTCATCCTAAAATGGTGGTAAAACAGAATGCTTTTATTTTCACAGCAGGGGAAGCTCAGCTAATGAACACATTAGGTGATTTGAAATAATGTTCAAAAATAAAATCTTACTTGAAAAGCATGCTACTGTTATTTTCTTTTTATTTTGAAGGCTGGGTACTAGGGAGTCAGGGCAGGGCCTCATGCATGAAAGCAAGGAATCTATCAGGGAGCAACATTTATACCTAACCACAAAGTACTAGTCTTCAAGCCAGCATCATTTTGTGTACTAAAAATGACAACAATTAAACAAGTCAGCTTTCAGGTTGGTGAAACAGAATTTGAATCACTTCATCATATCCTTAAACTTTTTCCACGATATAGATGTTACTATAAATGTTAGAGTAAGTATCATATGAAATAATGTTCTACAATCATTTAAGTTTAAGGAATTCTGGAATGTAAAAACTTTATAGGATTCTTAACCTGTATTTTGAATCTCCAAAAAGGGGATAAAGTGGGCAATGGCTTTTAATTTACTTCACCCTGGACTGCCTTTGGGTATACTTTGGGAAACACTATCTTATACCAAACATGTTTCATGGACACGTGTAACACTGAGATACAAGGCTAACACCAGTTAGAAATTGGACCTGTATTTCAGGAACTCTGATACTGAATTGCAGATTAGGAGGTTCTGTATCTAATGAAACTGGCTCCAGCAATGTCAGGAGACATTTCTGATTGTCATAGTCTAGTGTAGGGGAAGATGTTACTACTGTAAATAGAGGCCAGAAGTGCTACAATATACAGACAGGGTAGCTATTGACAGACAGGGTAGCTATTGACAAAGAATGTCAATAGAGTCAAGGTTGAAAGATCCTCTGTAAACTAAGCTAGTACTACTACTCAGCTGGGTTGAATTCTGGTGATGTGATAACTACTTACTAGGGGCTGGGGAGATTGCTCAGTCAGTAAAGCGTAAGTACCTGAGTTTGGATCCCTAGCACCCACATACACGGTAATGGCACACATCGGTGACTTTAGTACCGAGGGTTAGAGAAAGGCTTCCCTAGAGCTTCCTGGCCAACTAGTCTAGACAATTTGGAAAGCTCCACGTTAAATCAGAAACTGTCTCAAAAATAATATGAGACTGTACACATATACACTACAGCTAACCCCCCCCCAAACACAATGAATACATATCAATAACTAGGACATTTTCTTCACACAAGACATTTAATTCACTGTTGAAGCCTGTCATGGATGATCTATACAAGATGGACATTCTTGAAGCTATGTTTTAGTAACTGTACTTAGCATTTACCAGAATAGCTGAACAAATTAAAAATATTTCATCTTGGGCTGGGGAGTGGTGCACATGCCTTTAATCCCAGCACTCAAGAGTCAGAGGCAGGTAGATCTCTGTGAGTTCCAGGCTAGCCTGATCTACAGAGTGATTTTTCAGGACAGCCAGAGCTGTCACACAGAGAAACCCTGCCTCAGAAAACAAAAAAATTTTTTTTTCATCTTAGAATTCAAATTTTAAATTTTATTTAAATATCAGCACATGTCTCCAATTTTTTATTCTATTTAGATGTTTGTTACTTTTTCCCCAGGTAACACTAGAGTCACATCGTATAAGAACATGTTAGTGGACATTTTTGAATCATAGCTTTTAGGTTTTCAAAGAAAATTGTAAAAATAATTGACAAACTCTCAATAATAAAAAACTATATAGAAGACTATTGGAAACTAGTATTTCCTTCTGCACAAGCTATTTCAATAGTGGAGAGATTTTGCTCAATTATTGCTAGGTATAAATTCCATCCTTTATCTTATCTAAGGAAAGGGATAAGGAAATTATTTAGAAAGAACATTCTACTAGTTTCATAGTCAAAACTAATAAGATACAAACACAGATTATACCATTTTAATTTTCAAGTGTTCTTAAGTCATTTATTTCTTTATTTTTGTTTTTTTGAGACAGGGTTTCTCAGCGTAGCTTTGGAGCCTGTCCTGGAAGTAGTTCTGTAGACCAGGATGGCCTCAAACTCACAGAGATCCGCCTGCCTCTGCCTCCCAAGTGCTGGAATTAAAGTCATTCACCGCCAATGCCTGGCTATTCTTAAGCCTTTTAAAATTTAGAATTATTAGTGCCGCCTTTTAAAATTTAGAATTATTAGTGCCTATGCTATACTATAGGCTTGCCTAGGGAGAGCAATTTCACCAAGAGGAAAAGTAAGTGATTTCTCCCAATTTGAGGAAAAAGAAGAAATGGGAAAACGACTGAATGTTGCACTGCAAAAGATAATGAGCATTAAACAAATAGAGACGCATGACTCGACGAGAAAGGTAGCCATTCACCAAACTATGGGAGAGAAAGTCAATTTAGAGCCAGCTCAAGTCCTCCACCTATTTTAATCTGACAGTGAGTATTCTTCCTTGTGCTTACATCTGCCAAAATCTAAAACTAATTCAGCTTTAAATATTTATGGCTCTGTACCATAAAGGTATAAGGCATCTACAGTTCCATGTCTTTGGTTGAAATAAAATTACATATTGTTTTTTTTTTTGTCAAGACTAAATTTCATGCTACCCTGAAATTTGTAGCTCAGGTGGGCCCCATATTCATGATCATCTTGCCTCAACCTCCTGACTGCTGGAATTCCAGACATGCACCATCATACTTAGTGAAGTACTCGGTTTCTAGGGGTAGTTATTAAAGGATTTTCTAGATTGAAAATGAATAAAAAGGAACAACAATGTGAGCCAGGATCAGCAACATATGTATGTTGCCTCAACTACTCAAAAAGGTTGAAGCAGGAGGATCACTTGAGGCCAGAATTTTGATGTGAGCCAGAGCAACATAGTGAGACCTGATCACAAAACAGTAAATAACAAACAACAAGAGCTGGGGAGATGGCTCCTTTTGGTAAAGTGCTTGCTATCCAAGCAGGAGAACTTGAGTTCTGATCCCTTCATAAAAGTTGGGTATGTCAGCACAAGTCTGTAACCCCAGTGCTGGGGTAGGGGACAAGACAGGTAGATTCTAGAGAGCTTGCTGGCTAGCCTATCTAGCCAGAACAGTGAGCTCTAGGTTCAGCGAGAGAGACTCACACAAAAACTAAGGTAGGTTTGGAGAGATGGCTTAGCAGTTAAGAGCACTGGCTGCTCTACCAGAGGACACAGGTGCAATTTCTAGCATCCACAAGCACCTATAATTCAAGTTCTGAGGGTTCCAACACCCTTTCTGGTTTGATACATGTGATACACAGATATACATGCAAAAATACCCATTAAAACACACCGTAATAAAAGTTTATTAGTTATTAAAAAATAAGGTAGAGTGTGACAAAGGAAGATAATTAATCTAATGTTGACCTTAGCTTCCACTAGTGAGTACAATGGCAAGTATATCCACACATGCACATGTATACACACAAGTGCACACACATGCATATAAACATACACACATATCACACACACACACACACACACACACACACACACACACACACACACACACTATTAACAGTGTTTCAAGACCCTAAATATTAATTCAGGATATCATATGATGAAATCTTGTCATTACCCATTTCGGTTTTTTGTATTTTGTCTCACTTCCACAATTCTCACCTATATACTTAACTTTACCATTTTACACCTATTGTTTCCTCCTTTTAGGGATGGTGTCTTGTTACATAGCCCAGCCTGGCCTTAAACTAGTGATTCTCCTGACTCAGCTTCAAGCAAGCTGGGATTACAAGCATGCAATATCATGTTTGGCTGCTATTTTTCTATTTCTATCTCCAATATTTCCCATCTCTAGTATATACTGTATTTATATTTCATATGTTATTAAGGATTTGGGATGACTTTTACTACTCTATCTGATTTCCACTTGTAATGCAGATTATTAGAATATTTATTTTACAACAACTGACTGACTGATTGACAGGGTCTCATGTATCCCAGACTAGCCTCAAAGTCTTTGTGTAGTCGAGAGTGACTGTGAACTTCTGACCTCCTCCCAGAATTTGAACACAGGCATATATCACCACACCCAGTTTTTGCAGTACTTACTACTGAAATTAGAGCTTCCTGCTTGCTAAGCAAATACCCTACTAAGCTACATTCTCAGTCCCTTTCCCCATTTTTTGAGACATGGATTCTCTTGGTAGTCCTGACTGTCTTAAAACTTACTATATAGACTATGCTGGCCTCAAACTCACAAGGGTCTCTCTGATGCAGGGATTGAACGCTTGTGTCACAACACCCAGCTTCCTTTCCATTTTTAAAGCAAAATAGAACACTAATTTAAGTTGTTCTCAGTTATGTGGTTACTAAAATTTTTTTTTATCCTGTAGTCCCAACTATTCCCCACAGAAATCAAATCCCTTCATCTCTATTTAGTATGGCAAAGAGTATATAAATGCTTACTTACTCTTGGATGGAAAGCGATGGCAGTGACAAAATCTATATGTTGAAAACAGCAAAGGCATTCTCTTCTAGAAATGTGCCATAACCTGACTGTTTTATCCATAGAAGAAGAGAGCAGAAAGTAGTTCTATGGAGAAAATGGTAACAGTTACTTTATTACTGTGTATATGAAAAAAATGACTTACACAATAAAATTTAACTAGAATAACAGTTTTATTTTCCAGGTTTAGTTTTATATACTGTTATTGCTATCTGCAGAATCATAAAGAACACGACTATTTCAATTCACTTGAAAACTTTATTGTTCTCTCAAATTATTATCTAGTGTATTTCATTGACTCTAAGACATTTTAGCATTACCTGTTGTCATATTACTGTGAATCTTACAATGTATGACAGTATGTCAGGTACTAGCAGATGATTAGGAATACTTTAGCTCTTTTAACCAAATGCACAAGTTTAAACTTAGCTATGAATATATGATATCAATTAACTTGATTATTTCAGTTTAGTTTTCATACCAGAACCGTTGGTGAATTCTAACTTATATGGATACTAACTGTCACTTAAAATGTCTTCAAAAAGATTACTATGTAATGCAGCACAGGAATAAAAAGTTATTGGCTCCTGTCACACTCTAGGCAAGAAAATTGGAGAACAGAAACTGTCAAGTTTCTCAGAATACATCATGGAATTTTCTGAACTAGAAGAAGTAGGGTAACTGACTTAGGCATTATATTGGACCAGTTACCATGGAACCAAGCATCTACCCATCACAAACTCTCAGCTGGCAAAATCCAATAACTTCTGAAACTCATCTGTTTAAAGGGTATATTACACTGAATGAGGAAACTCAGAGGGACTCTAATTTTCTGAAACATCTAAGATGACCAACAAATCAAGTTAGTAACATATCTACTGAGTACATACAATTTGATAAAAGCTTTGTTCTTAGCACTATACAGCAAGTCTATGAGGTGGGCAGATTATTTTCACCTTGTTGACAACTGAGAACAATTAAGGACAGAAAAAGAACTTGCCTAAGATTACAACCTGTCAGTGGTAGAGCTAGGGTTCAAGAGCAAATGGTTTGACTCCAGGTCTAGGCTCTAACTCTGTTTTGAAGAGTGCAAAAAAGCAACAATATGCTTTGTCATTTGCTCAAAGTTATTATAAACACTTAATCTTTATGTGTGTGGCAGCTCGTAGATGTGGTGGCAAAAGAATCAGGAGTCCAAAGTCATCCTTAGTTACATAGTTATTCGAGGATGCCAGGCTACAAGAGATCCTGTCTTCAAAAATAATAAAAAAATCAGCAAAAAGACCAACTGCAAATATTTATTTGGCTATATAAGTATAATGAGCGATTCTATAGAATACATTTAAAATACCCATTTTAAGTAGATATTATACCTTATCATTAAAACATAGAGTTTTAGAGCCACACTTGCAAGTCCTAGCTAGAACTGGCTCTAGGATTGACCCTCAGTATTGAGAAATGGAGAGGAAAACAAGGACGAGAAATTTGAAAGATTTATACTAGACTTTGGAAGAATCTATCAATTATTTTTACTTTCAAAGATAACCTAGTTCCAGACAAGTTTTAAAGAGCATCTATAGTTTGTATTCTAATTTCCTGTGGGTTAATGGCATGAATCTTACAGCCCAATGCTCTTTAATACTAGCTTTCTTTAGTGCTGTGAATGTAGCTCAGTAGCAGAGTCTATGATATGGTTAGCACCCAAAGAAGCCAGCCAGCCAACCAACCAACTAATATAACTCAAATAAAATTTGGCTTTATTCAGTTCTTGCTTTAAGCACATGATATATGATACATTCTGAAAATATTAAATGAATATGCTAAAGTCACATTAAATTTTATTCTACTATTACAATGGGTTTGGTTCAATAGATTCTCACTAAATGAAATTAATTTCTTTAATTTTAATGTGTATGAATGCTTTGCCTACATGTATGACTGGGCACCATGTTCAGATCTCGTGCCCATAAAGGCCTGAAGAGGGTGTTAGATCCCCTGGAACTGAAACATATAGTTGGGAACCATCATGTGGGTGCTGGGAATTGAACCCAGGTCCCTGGGAAGAGCAACCTGTGCTATTAACTGCTGAGCCATCTCTCCATCCCTGAAATAATTTCTTAAACTAATCACTGGCCACAGGCATCAAATAAAGCATATTCAAACTGAAATTCTGTATACAACTGGACTTACAATCCTTAGATGGATCAGGAGATACAGTCCTTTCAGCTACACGATGAAAAATCCTTTTACTACATGGGATTTTTACTCTATGAAATAATATTGTGTTGGCTGGCATAAACAAGTATTTAAAAAAATAGGAAACTCACTACAAACAGAGATTCTGATAGACATGGAAGAGAAATAACAGTAAAATAAGATTTGGCCACTACCCTTTACCAGGTTAAATGAGATCTAGAAATCTATGGTGGTTTGAATGATAACAGACCCTATAGGATCATATATTTGAATGCTTGGTTCACAGATGGAGGAACTATTTGGGAAGGATTAGGAGCTGTGGCCTTGTTGGAGATGTGCCACCAAGGAGTGCACTTTCAGGTTTTAAAAGCCCAAGCCATTTCCAGGTAACTCTCTCTTGTCTCAACACGTAAATGCTAAGCTACTGCTCCAGTGCCATGTCTTCCTACCTGCTGCCATGCTCCCTGCCACGATGAGAATGGACTAAGCCTTTGAAACTGTAAGCAAGCCCCTAGTCAAATGCTTTCTTTTATAGGCTTCCATGGTTATGGTGTCTCATCGAAGCAATAGAAAAGTAATTAAGACAGTAGCAGTTAGGTCTTTCCCATGGAAAAGCACACCAATTTGTTATCCAAAACATAACGTACCAGTAACATCATATTATATTGAGCTGGTTGTATTTATGTATTTAGGAACACACACACACACACACACACACACACACACACACACACACACAGATAGAGAGATAGAGACAGACACAGAGAGAAAGACAGAGAGACAGAAACAGAGACAGAGAGAGACAGAGCATGTAACAACAATAAAAGAAAAAGTCCATGACTGAAATCAAACACAAGACAGGGGTGGTACATGTGGGGTGGTTAGAGGGAAGAAAGGAAACAGGGAAGTGATGTAATCTCAAAAATTAATTAAAAACCTGGTAAGATAGCTGAAGGAACAATTCAGTGAAACAAGTCCATACTCATTTTCATTGTCAGGAAAGGCTGTAGGAGGAGGCAGCATCAAAAGCACCTGATTCATGATGAGTGGGATATGGCCCAATAAACATATTTGGATATAAAACAAAGGTGGATGCTGCCTAAGGAACAATACCTAAGACTGTCATCTGCCCTGCCCCAATGCACATGCGCGCGCGCGTGCGCGCGCACACACACACACACACACACACACACACACACACACACACACACACACACACACACACACAGTGAATAACTTACCCAAAGATTTCAAGGTTTGTTTTCTGTATTTATCTTTTTATGACTAGTATTCATAATATCAAGAATCAGAAACTCTCAGCTTACAAATTGGCACCAATCATAAGGCAAGTATATAGACTGATACTAAGTACATTTCTGTGACCTACAAAATTTGTAAAGGATGCAGGAGAGGAAGGAAGAATTGATGATTCTTAACTTTTTGCAATATGTCCAGCATTTTCAACTTTTGTAAGGTGGTGAGCTATTGTGATATGGGGATGAGGCAAGAGAGTACTGATCTACAGACATGGAGTGTGACTTCAACTCCCTCCTCCTCCTGGTAGCATGCTCCTTAACTCATACAAATCTGCTCTTGCAATTCCTTGTTAACATCAGAGTTCTCACCTGTCTTGATAACACAAATAGAGAACACATGTAAAATACTTAAGTTTGGGGTCCTTGGTGCCTAAAATCCTCTACTGGCACATTCACAGATCATGTTTTTATTTTTAAAATTTTTAACTGAACTGGGGTTGATATGTAAAATAAGAAAAAATAATAAATATATATACATAAATTTTTAATTGTGTGTATGTGTTTGTGTGTATGGGGGTTATTTTGCACGTTACGTGTAGTTGCTCATGGACAACAAAGGTACTGTATCCTGTTAAAGCTGGTTATAGGCAGTTGTAAGCTGCTCCATGTAGATGAAGGAAACCAAACTTAGGATCTCTGTGAGGAGCAGTACTGTCTTAACTACTGAGCCATATCTCCAGTCCCATTCACAGGTAATGTTAATTGGGCATTTACTATGTCCTAAGGAGATACATTTTTTTAAATTTTATTTATGTTTTTGAGTGTTTTGATGTTTGAATGTATGAGTACTGCATACCTATCTGGTACCCACGGAGGCAAGAAGAGGCTGTTGGATCCCTTGGGATTGGAGAGGCAGATGGTTGTAAGCCACCATGTGGGTATTGGAAATGGAACCCAGGTCGTCTGTAAAAGCAGCAAGTGCTCTTAACTGCTGAGCTATCTCTCTAGCCTCATGTAAGTGCTTTGTATTTATTCAGTTACTCTTTCCCTATAACTCTGCAAGGATGCTACTTTTATTATGCCTGTTTTGCAGGTGAGGTATGGTAAAGTTAAGGAAAATGGACAAAGATCCCACAAATAGAAGGGGCAAAGTAGTTAGAATATGAATCCTGGGAGTCTGGCTCCAGAGATAGGCTCCTGATTAGGTGGTTAAGTGAATAACATATATGTTTTGAGTGAATCTGAAATACAGAATATCTAGTAGGCAGATGTTTGTAGGAACTCAGTTGATTCTTTCATTTTAATTAATATAATTAAATCACTTCCCCCTTTTCTTTCCCCTCTCCAAACCCTCCCATTTTCCCTTCAATCAACCCCTCCTGTGCTCCCCTAATTCCCCCTTGAACAGATGGTCTCTTTTTCTTTGACTAAATTACTCCCCCCACCTCTCTCTCTCTCTCTCTCTCTCTCTCTCTCTCTCTCTCTCTCTCACACACACACACACACACACACACACACACACACGGCATGTGTGTGGGGGGGATGGGACACATGACTTGCTGAGTCTGTTTAGTGTTGTACCAAAATGCAATTAGGTTAGAGGAATAAGTTTTTGTATTCCTTAGCACAGGATGGTGTCTGTAATTTATAACAATTTATTGTAGATTTTGTAAATAACTAGAAAAGAGGAGTCTGAAGGCACTGAATTGAAAATGGTAAATCTCTAAGGAGGTAGAGATGTCAATTATCTGATTTTTAATTACTATCTTTTATATACACATATTATGTACTTTATTAATTATGTATAATTGATATGTGTCAACTAAGACATAAACCTTTTTATTTGTATAGAAAAAGGTTCTTGGGGCATGGAGATGACTCAGGGGTTAAAGGAGCTTGCTGTTAAGCCAGATGACCAGAGTTCGATCGCTGGAACACATAAGGTAGGAGAGAACTGACTCCCACTTGTCCTCTGGCTTCCATATGAACACACTGGTACATATGTCCACATATATACATAAACAAACAAACAAACAAATAAATATAATTTTAAAAATAAAACTTCAAAATAAAGTTTTCGAAAAATGGCTCTGTTCCTATTTTGTGTTTATTTGTGTGCATGTAAATGTGTGTGTACATGCCTGTGGAGAGCAGAGAACAACGTTAGGTGCTGCTCCTCAGGTGTTGCTACTTACTTATGAGACAGAGTCTTTTTCTTGAACTTTCTGAGCAGGCTAGGCTGGCTTACCAGAGAGCCCCATGGGTCTATGTATCTCTTCTTATCAGTGCTGCAATTAAAATGTGTGCCATAATGCCTGGCTTTCCTCATTTACTGTGAATTTTTGGGATCAAACTCAGATCCTCAAGTTTGCAAGGTGTTTGGTTTAAATAGCAGACTACCAGAGAAATGGGGGGAGAGGGAGAGGGAGAGGGAGAGGGAGAGAGAGAGAGAGAGAGAGAGAGAGAGAGAGAGAGAGAGAGAGAGAGAATATGACAGATGGGTTATATAAAACACCCAGAACACCTAAAGAGAATCAGCAATTCACAAGTGGGCTGACTCAAAGGTGGTACATAGCAGGCAATGTTGACCGAAACCTATAACCCTGGTACTCAGCAGGCGAAGTAGATAGAAGTGGGGGCAGAGGCAGAGATGGGAGCATCTCAGTGAGTGTGATATCAACCTGGGTCACAGAGTGTCAGCTCACCCTCACCTATAGAGACTCAGTCTGAGCATCTCAGTGAGTGTGATATCAACCTGGGTCACAGAGTGTCAGCTCACCCTCACCTATAGAGACTCATTCTCAACAAAACAAATGAACAAGCAAGCATAGCTTAGGTGCAGCTTGATTTAGTTTACCAAAATATACCATTAATATTTCTGTGCTACACAACGTTTTTTTCTGACATAATTAAAATATATAGGTGTCATTTCTATATCCCCGGTATTACTGTCTAATTAATGCAGTTTATTATTCTCAAGTCAACATATTCAAATACTATTTTCTCTCTTCAATTTTAAATACATTTTAGATACTGACTCCTGACAGAGTATAAGGTACCAAGCAAAAACGCTAAGGTGTTTCATATTTAAATACCTTATTTAAAATTTAAGACATCTTCAATTTTTAGAAAAAGTATTGATGTATTCAGTTGCAAAAATTGTCCCTTTACTGCTGTTACACTATCGCTCTATGGGAAAAATATCACAAAATGAACTTTTAATGAAAAATGAATAATTGCATGAAGGTAGCAAGTTAGTCCTAAGGCAGACTTGAAGATGGAGCCAATTTGAACTTTATACTGAAGTCATATCCATTTTGTGAAGGATCATTTCTTTCTGAAAATCACTGCATATTAAAAGCAAATGGAAAATAATACATAGATGTAAACTGTTAAGCAATATCAACACTTGAAATTACTCGTTGAAGAAATCAGATAAACTATAAATAACTTCCACAAAGTTGACAGCCTATACTCACTAGTGTAACAATCATACAAATAAGACATTTTAAAATTCTAATGTAAAAGTCATATGGAATTAATGCATAAATTAAATATTTTCTTACTTTAGACCATGAAAGATCAAGGAGATCAGCAGTATGTCCTTTATATTTACAAAATGGCCGTTGCCGAAATGGTGCATTTTTGTCATCTGGGTCTTCGTCGGTTCCGCTACATACCTAGTTAGACATAAAACAAACTTTAAAACTGAGGGGCAATGCTATCAAAACAAGAACTTCAGATTTCCCCCACCCACCTGTTCTCTCATCCGTCTGTATGATGCCCAACTGAAATCTCAAGGCACCCAAAGTAGACTTCCCTGTTGATGCTGATTTACTACTTATCACCTATCTTTCTCTCCACGCATTAACAAATTAGAATCATTTCTGGGCAATATACCCTGCTATCATACTCTTCCCTCTCATAAAGAGCCCCCTTTTTTGTCCGTTTCTTAGGATCTGTTTCTTCAAGAGTAGGGGAAGCTCAAGGAAGGGGTTGAGTCATGACTAGGCTAAAACTAATTTAAGATTAGCTTACTTCATTTCCCAAGGATGACCAGTTTAGCCACAGGGTGTGTTCAAACAGAGCTCACTTAAGAGACATTTCTCTTTTTTGCCTCTGAACGTTGTTGTTTCCATGTGATATTTAAGACAGTAGTTGCCTTCTTCCGACCATAAGGCAGGGGAAGGCCCAAGATAAAAGAATAAAAAGCAGAAAGTTGGTGGGACTCTGTGTCCTTAATGATACTACTAAGCTAACTAACCCTGAGAAACCTCACTTCTAGACTCACTGCCTCATTATTTAAGCCATCTTAGTTAGGTTCCTGTTATGTGACAGAAGTGTGTAGAAAATAATGCCAAACATGCATGCCAAATTTAGCTGGTGCTTGTTCTGTGTATTCATCATCTGAAAGAATCCTAGCAACTCTTTGAAATAGGCATAACACTACGAATATGGAGACATTAAGAAAAGTTCTGCGGTCCAAATAACACATTAGAAGGTCACATAGCCACCTATGAACAAGAGAATCAAGGTATAACATAAATTTTGTTTTGTTTTTAGACAGAGTTTCTTTGTGTGGCCCTGGCTGTCCTTGAACTTGCTTTGTAGACCATGCTAGCCTCAAACTCACAGAGATATGTCTGCCTCTGTCTCCTGAGTGCTGGGATTAAGGGCATGTGCCACCACCATCTGGCAGTTATCTAACTAGAAGTCCAGATTTATTTATCTCTCAACTGAATCAGAGCATGTAGCATGAAAGAAAACACGTAGTGCCAGCTAAGCCTTTCATGTCTAGGAAAGAGTGGCTAGGACGAGGATAAAGAGAAAAGTTTACAGAACTATGAAAAGATAGTAAGTTACAAAAGTACTGTGAGACCACTTCATGAAGGACCTCAAACTTGTAGCTCAACAGTCTTGGTGTATGTACAAGGACACTGAGAACCAATATAGAGTTCTGAAAAGGAAAAGGCAAGGTTCTGACTAGAACTTTCAAAAGAAAACTGAACAATTTCAAAGACTGCTTGGATGAATCAAATGGAGGCAGAAGAACAATAATTTTAAGAATACATGTCTAGGAAGATCTCAGCTGGGTTTCACTTGAAAGTCTCCTCCCTGAGGACTAACTTTCATGTTTAAAAAAGAGCTATGCAAGTTGCCAGGGGAAGCAAGCAATCTGAGAAGGCTATGAACCACAATAATAAGTACTATGGGATATCCCTAAGACTGTAACAGTGGCATTCCTAACTTGGCAATAACCAACAACTATAATTGGATTTAAGGCCTACTAAAAAGGAAGGAATTCAAGCCTGGTACTAGAAACCTAGCTAACTATCTGAGTCTTGTGAGGTCATGAATCTTAGAAGAGAAACTATTGCTGTCACTTTACTAAACCAGCATAATTTCTAATTGCATTCTAAATACTTATCCTTTTACCCACAGGTAAGTATAGCTCACAGCCTCCACCAAGGAAACTTCTATTCAAAACAGGCAGAGACCATTACAGCAAATCATAACAAGTCCAAATGGAAAGAAAAACTGATCATAGGGTGCATAGTCCCAGTGGCTATATCCACATCACAACTCCTATACATAAGAGTTAGGGAGCACTGAGGAAGAGGGAGCAGAAAGACTTTAAGAGCCAGAGGACCAGGATATCTTCTGTGAGATCAAATGTACTAGAAATGACAGAGAAGCTTCATTCATGATATCTCTATTTTATTCCTATAAGACCTGAACAAATACCTGAAAAGACATGTAATGAAGAAGTAGGAATGTCATGGGGCCCCACCACACGACAAACAATTACATGCAACTAATAGATTTTGAGAGAGGGAGAATAGTCTTATTCCCAGGGATGAACCCCCCAATTGCTTGTATAATCAAGTGCTCATTCATGTACTGAATTCATGTACACATAAGCAACATTCACCATAATCAGTAGGTTATAGTAATATATTTACCTGTGTGTATGAGTGAGTAAGTGAGAGAGTGTGTGAGAGATAGACAGAGAGAGTGTGTGTGCATGAGAGAGAGAGAGAGAGAGAGAGTGTGTGAGAGAAAGACAGAGAGAGAGAGAGAACAATTAAAAAGAGGCCTGGTACTTGGGTATTTGAGAGAATGCAGTGTGTGGGGGGGGTGGAAGAAGAAAGGGAATTGGGGGAAATGTTGTAATTACATTTAATAATAAAAATGATCAAAGTAATAAAATGCAGTAAAAAACGAGGGCTTGAACTAGGGCAATAGTCATGGAGTAGGGAAAAAGCAATGAATATTATTTGTCTATACTGGAGTGTGGCATTTGGTGCTGGAGATGGAATCCAGGGGCCCATGCATGTTAGACAAAGGCTCTTAATACTGTACTATACTTCCAGGCTTATAGAGAACTTTAAAAGAACTTTGTAAGAATATCTTCACAGCAACCATGCAGGCAGACCAGAACACTAATCTCTGGGCTTTTTGCCAATCACTGCTAGGTAACAACTTCTTCTCCAAATTTTACTTTCAGATTAGTGAGCCCCAATAAAAGACATAACATTAATATTCTTGTCCCATTGCATAAAAGCCAATTTCTTCCTTTGTAATTACTAATTTTTCATTATCTCCTAAATGCATTTTCCCCAGCAGTGATTCCAGGCCTCTTTAAGATTTTTTAAAGATTTATTTTTATTTTATGTGTACGTTTTACCTGGATGTATATATATGTGTGTATGTTGGCGTGTGTGTACATATGTATTGCAAGTATATGCCTTATATCTTGGAGGTCAGAAGAGGGTATTAGGTCCCATGACACTGGAGTTTGGGATGGGTGTGAGCCACCATGCTGGTGCAGAAAATTGAATCTAGGTCCTCTGCAAGGGTAACAAGTATTCTTAATCATCCGCCCAGCCCTCTGCCCTCTACCCACCATCAGATCATTTTTGAAACATGCATTTTCTTCTCCTTGACGTTTTTGTGCTGGAGATCTAATCCAGAGCCATTACACTCTACCTCCAGTCTCTCAACATTTTAAATAATTTTTTGATTGTTCTGGGCTCTCTTGGAACTCATTCTGTAGACTAGGCTGACCTCAAACTCCTATCTGCCTGCCTCTGCCTCCTCAATGCTGGGATTAAAGGTGTGCACCACCACACCAGCTCTATTTTTAATCATCTTATGCCTGAGAAAAGTTTCAAGTCATTGGAACTTTCTATTTGTGGAATCATATTGGTGCTCACAATGTTTCAGATTACAGATTAGATATGTATTCAACTTGGTTTTCTTGACTATTTAAATAACGTCCCCTTGGCCTAAAGCAACATCTCAGAGGTTAAGTATTCAGGCATCTGTACTGGCCTGCCCTTAGAGTTCTGACAGGAAACATCCTCAACTGCATCCACTAAGAGCACCACCTGTGCACATTCACTACCTTCCCTTTCAAAAGGGCCCTGCCCACCTTCCATCACTCTCGCTCCTCTCTTTCTCTGCCTGTCTCTCTGGCCACCTCTGTTTTCTCTTCTGCTGTTCCTGTCCCTGGATCCACAGAGGCTAGTCTCCTGCATCTCCTCCCCCATTTCCCCATTCCCCTTCTCCTCATTAAAAACAAAACAAAACAAAAACCTCCACATGAGCTCTGTTGCCTGGCATCTTTTTCTCCTGGTTTTTGTTTTGTTTTGTTTTGAATTACAATATTAAGAACATTGGCTGATCTTCCAGAAGATCCAGGTTTGATAGTTTGATTCTCAGCATCCACATATTCCATTTTTTTCTTTCTCCCCCCCCCCCCCCAGACAGGGTTTCTGTGTTAACAGCCCTAGTTGTTCTGGAACTAGCTATGTAGACCAGGCTAGCCTTGAACTCACAGAGAACCACCTGCCCCTGCCTCCTGAGTGCTGAGTGCACCACCAACGCCCGGCTCCACATATTCTTGATAATGGTCTAAACTCATACCTCTGTCACTTAATTCTTCCCCTTGTCCTCTTGATCCAGGTACCCAGACTTGGATGCTATTTCTTGAACACAGTAGACCTGCCTTGAAGCTATACTTCCTTCTAGATATAAAGAGGATAACTTCCTTACCACCTTCAGAAGACTTTGCACAAATGACCAGCTTTGGGTGAAGCTTTGCTTGCATGTTTCTTACTCTGGTACCTTGTTTTTTTTTTTTTGGTTTTTCGAGACAGGGTTTCTCTGTATTGTTTTTGAGCCTGTACTGGAACTCTTGCTTTATGTTTTTAATTTTCCTCTACCCAAAAGAATGAATCTGGAGAGCTGGGTGGTGGTGGCACACACCTTAAATTCCAGCACCTCAGAGGTGGATCTCTATGAAGTCAAGTCCAGCCTGGTTTACAGAGAGAGCTCCAGGATAGCCAGGGCTGCTACAGAGAAACCCTGGGTCAAAACAAACAAACAGAATGAATTTGGAGTCTTATTTTTTTGTCCTTCATAAAAATCAATCAAAATTGTAGTAAAGAATCGACTGTAAAGCCTAGACAGTGAAAACTCCAGGAAATACAAGGAAAAATCTTCTAGGCATTGGGTCTGACAATGATTTATTAGTTATGCAACCAAAAAAAATTGGAAAAGGAAAACGACACTCGTGAGATTGCAGTGACCCTCCTTTATTCTCAGTGTAACACTCTGCAATCTCACTTACCAACCATCAAAAACTGTTACTTGTTTGACTCTTTCAAGAGAGACAGAACATTTATATCATTTTATTACAGCATATTACTGTATGTTGTTTCATTATGCATTATTAAATCTTGTATGCCTAAATGTGTAAATTAAGCTTCCTCATAGGTCTACATGTAAAAGAAAAAAAAACATTGCAAATATATGGTTTTATTATACCCACAGTTTTGAGTATCCACTGAGAGTTTTGCACATGTCCCCAAACAAGGAGAGACATCAAAGTCAAAAACTTTTTGCATGTAAAGTCATCATCCCCCAGGTGGTGATGGTGAAAGACTTTAATCCCAGCACTTAGGAGACAGAGGTAGGTGGATCTCTGTGACTCTGAGGCCAGCCTGGTCTACAGAGTGAATTCCATGGCTATACAGAGAAGCCGTGTCTTGAAAACCAAAAAAAAAGTAAACAATTGAGCACATGAAATAGCAACTACAGAAATGGAGGCAACTACTTGTCATCCAAATATCTTATAAAGTTTTATATAGAACTCTACAACTGCACAGTAAAATCAAACTCAATTAGAAATGGTCCAAAGGTCCAATGTGGCTCAGAGTTAGAGTAGTTGCCTAGCATGAAGAAAGCCCAAAGTTCCACTCCCAACACACATGCATGCACATGCACACACACACACACACACACACACACACACACACACACACACACACACACACTCATGTGAAAAGGAAAAGAACAGAAAAATAACAACAACGAAGAAAAAAACATTAAAGGAACTGACAGGCATGCTCCAAAGAAAACATACAAATGGTGAACAGCTATGCACAAAGGCATTCAGCATCACTTATTAGTGTGATCTCATCTGTATCACTGCAGGTAAAATATATAATAATGTATTTTCCTACAGCTGTCACAATGGCTATCATAAAAAATGCAGCTACAAACCCAGAAATATACAATGGTGACCTCCCTGCTAGATATGATGGTACAATAAAGGCATAAAATTAGTGGGAGTAACCAACCTGATTGAGTCTCACCCAGTATAAAAGCCACACTTAAAGGCAGGCCCCATGCCCAGAAGTAGATAGCCAACACAACATGAATTCAATGGTACTTTAGGAATGTTTTTTTTTTTTTTGCATTGATTTGTTTTGGAATTTTTTTTTAACTTACTGGTCTTTTGTTTGTGTATTACAGTTTCTGGTTTTGTGTTTTTATGGGTTTTGTTGGTGCATATGTGTTTCTTGTGCTTTTTAAAATTCCTTTTTAAAAAATTCCTGTTTGTTTTCTAAAGAGAGAGAAAGATAGCATGGACTTGGATGGGTAGTAAGGTAGGGATGATATGGGAGGAGCTGAGGGAGGGGGAGCTGTTAAAAGAATATATTATATGGAAAAATTATTTTAATAAAAAAATACTGGTAAAGGCTGTCAAGAATTTGGAGAAAATGTAACTCTATACACTGCTGGTAGGAATGTTGATCAGTTCAGCCACCAGGGAAGGCAGTATGGAGATTCCTCAGAAAATTAAAAATAGAGCTTCTATGTGATCCGGTAATCCCATTTTCTGGTGTACATCCAAAGGAATTAAAGTCAGGATCTAAAAGATTTGCACTATCATGTTCACTGCAGTGAAGACATGTGAGTAATCCAACTATCCAATGACAGAGGAACAGATAAAGTAAATGGCTTCTACACATCATAGAATGCTATTTATTCTAATAGGAAAATGCTGCCATTTGTTATAACAAGAATGAGCGTAGAAGATAAGTAAAATAAGCTAGATATAGAAGGGAAGATACTATATCATACCACATAAATGATAAATGTAACATAACATAATTCAATTCACAGAAGCAGAATATGGGGTTTCCAGGCATCAGGAAAAGATAAACTAGATAGTATTACTCAAAGGGTATAAAGTTTCAGTTATATAAAATTAGTAACTACTGGAGAGCACAGAACAATGATTATAGTTAAAACTGTATTACACACTTTTTGTAAATTGGTAGTTTTCAAGTTCTTATCACAAAATTAATAAATAAAGGGAATGAAGAAACAACTGGAGTTGATGGGTAAATATTTGGTATTCACTGTGTTTATGCTTTCATGTTTGTACATTTATCTCCAAACTCATATATGTTAAGTATATATGTCATAACTCAATAAAGTATCTTTAAAACTTTTTTTATTACATTACTTTATTTGTGTATGTGTATGAGAACATGCAAGTCAGAGTACAATTCATGGGAGTTGGTTCTCTCTTTCTAGTATGTGGGTCCTGGGAATCCAACTCAGCTCATCAGCTTATTGGGGAGCACATTTACTTATTGAACCATTTTGATGGTCCTCAATAATGTGTTGTATAAAATTATATTCTTCCATAATCCTTTTAACATAGTTTGTCTTCTTTCTTTGTTTACTATTTCTCCAGTTCTTTAAGTAGTAATTAATATATGGGAGGAACTCAATAATAAGTATTTTTGGACTGAATGAAGACAAGTCCCACATATCAAGATGACAACAAGGATACATAATACTTAAGTGCACAGGTTATAGAGATACAGCTAGATATTAATTCTGATGCTATATTTATTAACTGTGAAACTGTTAATTAGCATTTCAAAGCTTTTTTCTTTATAGTTATTAATAGCAGTAAAGTATAGATTTATAAAATGTTATGTACACAAATGTCACACAAATTTTCAATCCCTTCAAGATTGATAGTTCCCTTTATTCAAATTTTAGATTCTAATAATTTCCCCCCTCAAAATTTTAGTGACTTGTTCTCCAAAATTTTAAGCAGCAGTTAAGTTTTATTAGTATTTATCAACATTTCACTAAGTATATTGAACAAAAGTTTATCCAAGAAAAAAACTAGTATCTAGGTAAAAAGGTACCCTTACATCTTAGAGCATTAAGAAGAAATTTTACATAGAATCACCACATTATACTCTTGTCCAACTATGGATTCTTAGAAACCAAAAGACTAAAAGTCCATGCTAATGCCAACACTACAAGTCTTTACGCATTTAGATAGCAGGCCAAGCTAAGCGTGCATCTCTACTGTATCTAGAGTTAGATTAAAAAATAATTCTAGACACCAAACCCCAAAAGATGTGAAATGTAGGCCTCTGTCAGCTGTTTTGAGAGTGACTAAAGTCAAAACAGTATCAATGACCTTTTCCAGAAAATGATAGATTACTCAACTATTTCAGAAGAAAAAAAATCAAATAGTATAAGAAAAATGACTAACATTTGTATTAAAGAAGTTGACTGGTTATCATTTATGATGTCATGTACTCAATTAACATTGTAATTACCCTTAGAATTTGGGGCAGGGAGGCTAGATAGAAGTAGTTATTAATCTATAAGCTGTTAAAAATATACAAGACAGTCTTATGCAATCTAGGTCTTTCAAAAGCGATAAATAACTAGAAGTTTTATAGTAAATGAAACTAATAAATACAGAAACCCCTTTCCCTCAAGTAAAGCAGTTAAAATTGTCACTATGCATTAGTGAGTGAAGGCTTCAGAGAAAAAGTGGTCCATGAATAATGGGCATAGTTTGAATGGAAAGAACGGAGACTAGGAGCATCCAGGTAAGGGAAAAACTTAGACTAAATGCACAGAAGCAGGAGGTCAATGCTGACTGCACATCTATTACAGTCAGCTGTCAAGGATTAGTCCAAAGTCTAAATAGAAGGAAGATATGGTAAGCAATATAAATATAAAAAAACTACATATGGCATGTTATTAAAACACACTGAGTAGTAATTTTGCCTCCTGAATTTAGGGAAACTAATAAGAGGACATAAGATATCTGAGCTGAATTGAGACAGGGCATTCTGGACAAAGGAAACACATAGGAAAAGATAATGATGTGAAAGAGTATTTAGGACACAGATCAGAACTAACAGACACCAGAGTATTAGAATTAGTTAAAAAGGCAATATGATGCAATATTAAGAAGTATCTTTTTTCCTGGAGAAAATAAAAGGACATCAGAAGAATTTAACTATAATTAAACTATAAAATTATTATTTTAAAAATATTAAACCTGGATTGAGGGAAAGTGATCATGTTTTATTTAAGTATGCATCAATAGGTTGGTACCTTGAATAATATTATTTACAATTTGGCAATCTTAAACTTCTTGATAATTTTTCACTTGGGAATACTAATAGAAGAAACCCTTTTAATATTACTATGGTAATTTTAATTAAATACCTTGGTGGAGCTTATTTATAATTGAAAACTATTTTAGGACATCAAATAAATCATAGAATTTAACAAAAGTAACCATAAAACTTGAACATACCCCTGTGTCTGTGTCAGATTTTGATGAACTTAGACTTTCCTGAGATGGTGACGGTGACACACGGCCTAAAAACAAGATTAGTAATTGTTTAAAAAAAGCATACATGTATATACACTAATCTACCAACAAAAATATTCTGAAATAATAATAGTCATAGACTATAATACCCTGGAAAAACATATTTTCTAAATGTGAATGATAACCACACAAGCACCCACACATCAACTTTTTAATTTTGATTACTTTTAATAAAACAGCTTAACCAGTTCCTTAAATTATTAAACAAAGTATCATTTAATATTTATTATCCATAGTTAACACATTCTAACTAGTTACAAAAAGTAGCAACGGGAAACAACAAAAGGCCAAGAAAAGGTCTGAGCTGAGGTCACGTTTCAAAGGCAACTCAAATAGTCTTTTTTGGCTCTGATAGAACAAGAAATGACCAGGCAGAAGAAGAAATGCTCACTCACTCTAAAAGCAACCCCTTTCAACTTGTCAAATACATCACCATCTTCAGTTATGCACTATGACATACATTAAGGCAATTCACAAAGGTTTTCTAAAGAATATAGGGTCCCCAGGGCTAGTGTTGGCACAGCCCCATTATCTCAGATACTCAAGAGCAAGGATATCCTAAATTCAAGGTCTGGCTGAGCTACAAAGGCAGTTTAATGCTAGAGTTAGCATCAAAGTGAGATGCTGTCACATGATAATTTCTTTTTTTTTAAGTGGGAGGCATATTGAGGTTGAGAATATAGCTTAATTATAGAGCTTAATGATAGATGCCTGGTATACTTGAGGACCTAGGTACAGTTTCTAGTACCAAGAAATCCCCAAACAATCACCAGCCTATAATTCACATCACCAGAGGAACTAGGATACAAGGTGTATTCTAAGAGATTCATATAAAGTCCCTCACAGAACCGGGAAGGGACAAGTCCCCCAGAGCACAGGGGAAGCGGGGGGGCAGAGAATGGAGAGAGAAGTAGGAGAAAACCAGGGGGAGGAAAGGAAAACACGTGTGACTAGGAAGATTGAGCCCGGTTAGGAATAGAAAAAAAAAGAGAGAGAGAGAGAGAGAGAGAGAGAGAGAGAGAGAGAGAGAGAGAGAGAGAGAGAGAGAGAGAGAGAACATAAAAGAGGGAGCCAATATTGGTTTGAAGATAAAATTGAACTCAAAGAAAGGTCTAGAGACCTACAAGACTGCTGCCAACTAACAATTTGAGCATCCGTGGCCTTCCTGGAGAGTGAGATCAACAACTAACTTATCCATGGAGCCCTCATCCAATACCTGTTGGAAACAGGAGAAAATACCCATAAATAAACACTGAGTCGAACTAGAACCCAGATGCAGATGGAGAGGACAAGGCCAGGCTGCAGAAACTCATAGAGACAGCTTACCTGAACAAGGAGGAGCTAACGAGCCTCCAGACTGATAGCTGGGAAGCCAGCATGGGACTGACTCAGGCCCCCCTGAATATGGGTCTCAGCCAGAAGGACTGAGCAGTCTAAGGGACCTCAGACAATGGAGCCAGGATGTATCCCTGGTGCACAAAAGGACCTGGCGAACACATCCCCCATGGAGGGATAACTGCCTTAATCTAGAGACAGGAAAGAAGCCCTAGTCCCTACTTCACATGACCTGTCAAATCTACATGACCCCAACTGGATGGCATTCCCCTACAGATGGAATTGTGGTCGGGGGATGGGAGGGGAGGGTGGTTAGGGTGCATGTGAGAGGGCAGAGAGGGTAAAAGGGAGGAAAGGAGGAAGGGAGGGAGAGAGAGAGGGAGGGAGAGAGAACTGGGATCGACATGTAAAATAATAAATTAAATAAAAAAAGGAGGAAAAAAATTCAGAATGATGCAAAACAAAACAAAACAAAAAAGAAAGAAAGAAAGAAATCCCCAAACAAAACAAAACATAGGGTCTAACTATCTAGTTGAAAAAATTGGAAACTTCTGTGTTCATTAAATTGGTGCTTCAGTTGTACTCTATATCCTTACCAGTGGTTAACTCTATTCCTTTTCTCCCATTTCTTTACTTCTTATTTTCAATGATTAGGAAGAGGATGATTTGTGGATAAAGTTTGTTACATTGAAAATTATAAGAACATTAACCATAAAATTAGAGTCCCTACTTAATTAAATTCTTCATACTTTCTTAAAACATCACATAACAAGACTATTTTGTTTAGGTATAGTCAGTGTTTACCATATACTCATAGTATGCTGAGGTTGGTTAATGGGAGATTGCCATTCTGTAAATATGTTTCTCTTATTGGTTAATGAATAAAACACCGTTGGCAAATAGGAAGGCAAGATAGGCAGGACTAAGAGACAAGGAGGATTCTGGGAGATGTAGTAGAGAGGAGTGGAAATGTAGGACCAAGAGGAGTAAGAGTTCCAGACCCTTTTTCCAGTAAGATAAGACCATGTGGAAACACTTAGATTAATAGAAATGGGCTAATATTTAAGACAGATATAGCCAATAAGAAACGCTAGTAACAGTCTAACAGCTTTCTATCAAATACAGTATCTCTGTGTGTTATTTGGGACCGATGTGACTCTGGGACCAGGCTGGTGAGA
Source organism: Phodopus roborovskii (assembly GCF_943737965.1). Lineage (NCBI taxonomy): Eukaryota > Metazoa > Chordata > Mammalia > Rodentia > Cricetidae > Phodopus > Phodopus roborovskii. The sequence continues at coordinate 1,964,162 of NW_026125680.1, forward strand.
AAACTGCTTGTAACAGTTGGTCTTTTTGTCAGTTGACTGTTTTACATATATGCATTTATTTCATATATTCACAAACCTAATTTAATTTTCATGGCTATTTTCTTAACCTTTCTTTACTTAGTGAGTATACATAGTATTTTCATTATTGTTCCAGTTTAATTCAGTATTTTTTCCAGTTTAATTCATTTCATTCCAGTTTAATATTTCATTTTAATTTACGATAGAACTGAAGGTTGCCAGGGGAAACGAAGTAAGATCTAAGTGGTTATATATTATACTTGAAAAGGTATACGTCAAAAGATTTGTGGTATTCTTTTCATTAGGTCTAGAGATTTTTTCATATTACTATTTATGTCATTTTTATTTAGTTTTAAAACACTTTTGCTACATAAGCCAGATTAGCCTTGAATTCTTGACCTTCTTGCCTCAGCCCTTCAATGAGTCAAGATTATTATAGGTACATAACACCCTACCATGTAAATGCTGGCTATTATGATAAGTAGTGATTACTACAAAAAAAAATTCAGAGAGAAATACAGGTGGATATTCTGTATTAGATTTTGGAGCTTGGTGGATTTTTAAATAATTGCATGGTCTTTATAAATTTAGCATACCTAATGTGAAAAGAATAAGACATAAAATTTTCTAAAATTAGAAAACTTTGGGCATTTTCCCAACATTTAATGAGTTTCAGATTACAAAGCATTTTGAATTTGTGAACTGAGGATGCTCAACATGTAATGCACCTAAAATGCAAAAATTCCAGATTTATTTAGATATTTAATGAAATGAATAATACCTTCAGTATTGTATTTCATTCGCATATTGTTGAAATAGTCAAAAGCATTTTTTAAAGCCCATATCCTCACTATATTGTCTTGTCCAGCTGAGGCAAGTAATCGGCCGCAGTGAGAAAATTTCATGGTCCAAACAGCTCCCTATGAAAACAGAAGGTTCAAAATGACTTTACAAGCTTAAAAGACCATTCCTTTAACCCAACCTTTACAGTTCTGCCACATCATACTTAGTAAGATAATGCCTACTTTACTAGGTACAATGGAGCTATACAGTAGCACAAAGGGAAGCTTTCAGAAGAAAGGTCTGTTAGGATGGTTATCAGTTCCCATAGTTTAACCTAACAAATGAAACACCCCAAACTATGTTCACATAGTAATTAAAAGGAGGGACTTTTTTTTTTTTTGGTTACACTTATGCATGCTTCTGTGTGGGGCATGTGTATAGAGATCAGAGGGTAGCCTCAGGTGCCACTTGTGAGAATCCCTAAGTGGCTAGAAATGTTATCCAGAAAAGCACAAGCCATAGCTTCGAAACTTCAGTCCCTTAATTGAACATGAAGGGGGAACAGAAAGCCCTTATATGTCACTAACAAACACTACTAGGCCTAAAAAGAATAAGGCCTAACCTACTTTAGCTGTGGTGCCCACAGTAGACACTTCAAAGTACTTAAATAGTTTGGTCTTATTCTGCTTTTCTCTTTACAGGACATGACTACACTCTATAGAAACTGAAAACATTGGACTAGTATATTTTCAGAAAAGTGTTAAAGAATAGGAGTCTTTAGTAGGAAGGGCCAAATCCTCTTCCAACAAATAAGATTATAACACAGACTTAGGTGTATTAAAAAGACCATCTACCTATAGATTCTCAAGGAAGAAAGATTAAGTTAGAAGCAATAGTTAATTTACTTAAATAGCATTCATTTCTATAAAAGTCAAATATAGTAAAAAAAAATCATTTGGATTCCAATATAATGGGCTTTTTACTTAAGTAGGCAATAAAGGCGGTCTCAATATAGTATAAGAAAATTCAGTAAGTTCCAAAATTAAAACATTGTTGCATGGTTTATTTGCACAAAAATTTAAATTTCAATGTGGCCACTATCTGCAGCTCATAGTTGCTTTGTAGTTACAGCAACACGCAAGCTTTATTTGATTCCTGATCAAGGGCACAGCACAGTTTACTTAGGTTTGAGTTTGACTACTATCTTATTTATGTTCCTGGATTTGTAGAAACTATCTGCAACACAATCTGAGTACTTCTGTCTCACATTGGTAGGCTTGATTTTCTTTTCTTTGCAGTGTGATGGATCAGAGCAGAGTGTCACATAAATGAAGGAAAACACTCTACAACCAAGCCATATCCCCAATGTGGTACTTTTGAAACCTGAAAGAATATAAACCTCTACCTCTCTCTATCTTGTCTGAAATATTTGTTTAAATTGTGGTTGAGAATATTTAAAATATTTTTACAAGTGACAGACTATTTTCTAATTTAAGTTCTGTAAGATAGGTCTCACTGCATAGTTTTCTCAGTAATACAGCCCAGAGCTCATTTATATAAAACCTTGCTTTTATTTTGAGATTGGGGTGCCGTATGAAGCACAGGCTGGCCTCGATCTCACCTTCTCCTGCCTCCACCTTCTGTGCGCTTGGATTATAGGCCCAAGAGACTACACTCAGCCTAAAATGTTATTCCTTAAACAGTAATTCAGAGACAAACTTGGTATTATCTTATTCTTTTAAATATATTAATATAAATTTATTGTTCTTGAGTTTGCTTAGCAAAAGTACATACAGTGGCAAAGAAAAGTTTAAATAGAAGCCTCAGAAAATACTTTACAGTCATGAATAATCAAATGGTCGCTTACCATATGTTCACCGCTAAGATCTTGCACCACTTTGATCTGATCAAAATCATAAGGTCCTTTAAAACCGTGTGCTGCCTTGAATTTAACTGGTCTTGTATATGGCATTCCTTCATCATCACTTGATGAAGGGTCATCTTGATCAGTATGAAACACTGTAGACAAAACAACAAAATTCATTACTCGTTAATATATACCTAACTACAATCATATTTTCAAATAAATTGATCAAGTATACTTTTAGTAAACAGAGAAGCAGAATTTGTCTATTAATATTTAATATAATGCTAGACTGGTTACATTTAAATCCAGCTGCTATTTTAAATCTGCATGACCACAGAGAAGTTACTCAATCTTTTTACACTTTTCAGTTTTCTCGCCTATAAATTGAGGATAGTGATAATACTCATTTCATTGAGTTATGAGATTAAATTAATTAAAATTTAGGTAATTCTTAGAAGAGTACCTGGTAGTGTGTGAGTTCTAAATGCACTTATTTTATTAATAGAAACAAAAGAGTACAGTAATGACAAAGGCACAGTTGATTATGATCTCTGCAAATTAAGAAAATTATTTTGATGTTACTTGTTGTGCATACATGTGCATGCCATGAGACACATATGGAGTCAGTCTGTCCTTCTACCACATAGGTTATAGGGAGTGAACTCTGGTTGTTGGATGTGGCAGCAAGCTCCTCTACCCACTGAGCCATCTTGCCAGCCCCTAGATAGGCGCGTGTGTGTGTGTGTGTGTGTGTGTGTGTGTGTGTGTGTGTATACACATGAATGTAAGTGGGTGGGTGAATGCACATGCAAGAGTAGAGATCAGAGGACATTTTTTAGGAAGTGGTTCTAGCTTTACACCTTCTTTGGAGCAGGGTCTCTTGCTTTTTTCTGCTGCTGTGCTATATGCTACAGACTAGCTGGCCTGTGAACTTGAGGGTAATTCTCCTTTATCTTCTATATCATCATAGAAATGTTAGCATTACAGATGTACACTATAGCATCTAGATTTTTACCTACGTTCCAAGGAACCCCATCCAGCTAGCATGGAAAGCGCTTTTACCCAGTGAAATAATTCCCTAGTCCCAAGTTTACCCAATTGAAAAAAAAGTTTTAAAAGTCTATTTTTATGGGTATGAATATTTTGCTTCCATGAATGTCTGTGTACTATGTGTGTGCCTGGTACCCATGGAAGCTAGAAGGCGGTTTCAGATCCCTTGAAACTAGAGCTACAGATAGCTCTAGTCTGCTATGAGAGTACTGGAAGATTATACATGGATTCTCTGGAAGAGCTAGCCAGTGTTCTTTACCACTAAGCCATTTCTCCAGTCCCTTAAAAAATTTAAAAGCCAAAGAGACAAAAGCAATTACACCTAATCATTGTACAGTAAATCCTTCAAGGCTGTTATAATCACAAAACACTGAACCAATTCATATTTAAAAGTATACATTTATCTTTCTTCATACTCATAAAAATAAGTGAGACACTTGCGATTTATTAAAATACTAAGATATTGGCTATAAAAGTTTATACTTTTTATATTCATTGATATAGAGTGCTTCTTGTATGTGACTAGTTAACTTTAGAAAATATATATTAATGGACTACTCATTTGAAATGTCCTCATTTTACTGACCTTCATCTCTTACACTTTTAACCTTATTTATAGCACGTTCACCATATTCCTCAGCAAGATGCTTTGCTCTCTTTACTGATTTTCCAAGGAATTTCTTTAGTTGAGTCCTGAAGAAAAAGATATAAAAATGTACTGGCACAATTGTACAAGGTGAACTATCCACAGTCAAACTTAACAAGATTCTTAAAACATTAATAGTAGGTATGCAAGTTTTCAGTTCCTTTTCTTTTTATTTATTTTGTGTACATTAGTGTTTTGCCTGCAGATGTATTTGTATGAGTTACAGATACTTGTGAGCTGCCATATGGGTGCTGAGAATTAAAACCAGAGTCTCTGGAAGGGCAGCCAGTGCTCTTAACCACTGAGCCATCTCTTCAGCCCCACCAGATTATTTGTTTTATTAAATGAACATATCAAGTCAATATCCTTCAAAGAAAATTTATATGAATATAATTTCTAACATACCTTTCAAGTGAGAATAATAATTGACTGGCAATGGGGGCTGGGGAGGGCATGTTTAAGCAGATTTATGGCCCCATCCCTAGATAATCTGATTTGGAGAGTTTGTGGTGAAGCCATAAATATGCAGTTAAATAATTTTGAAAAAAACGGCTTTAGAGGCTTGTCCCTAAGAACACATTTGAAAACGTGATTTATCTACAAAATAGAATGTCTGGGAAGTCTAGAAAGACCTATTGTGTTTTCTTTTTCACCTGTGTATTCAAATACAAAGCTACACAAGTATCAAAGCTTCTATAAACATGATTTGATTATTCTCTTTTCAATTAAAAAGATATTATAAATGTCTATCAACAGCAGAATGAATAAATAAGTGTTAATAAGTGTTGGTAATAAAACAAACCCGTTCTTTGAATTACCAAGCTCTTATCCACCCCATGGCCTTTCCACATGTCATTACTTCTGACTCAAACACTCTAGCACTGATTACAATTTCTATTTGCCCTTTAGGTCGCAGATCAAATAATCTCTCAAAAATGCCTTCCTTAAGCAAAAACATGTTTTTTTTTTTTTTTTTTTTTTTTTTTGGTACAGACTTCCATAGCACTTTGCTTTTACAGCTCCACTTTTGTGTATTACTATATATTCAGTATCTGCCCCTTCATTTAAACAGAGTCCATGAAGGTATGAGTGTAACTACTGTATCCACAGTAACTACTTTCTACGTGTGGTTCATAGAAAGACTACAATGTATTTATCTTTGGTGCTAACATGAAGAGATGTCCATGACATATTTGATTTATAAAAATAAAAACACAAGTTAACAATCTACAGACATAATGCGGTTTCTTTTTGTGAGAAAGAAAAAATTCTAGGCTATGAGTAGGGTGCTTGATTAGCATGTGCTGGTCCCTAGTTATGATTCTTTAGCACTGTGAAAAAATTATAGAGACTCTTGATAATGTGTGAGATTATTAGAGTACATTTCTGTTATTATGTTCAATCATCAGAAAACAGAGATGATAACCTATTTTCATAATGCTGGGAATTGAGCCCAGGACCTTGTATATGGTAGATGAGCACTTTACCATTGAGCTACATCCCCATCCCTCTAAAAACCAGTTTCTAAACCAAAATAAGCTGTCTACAGATAACTATAGGTTCACTACAATGATGTTTAGTTGTAATTGCCAATTTGATAGGATCACCTGAGAAGGGAGGTTCAATAAGGAATTGTCTATATTGGGCTGGTATGTGAACATGTCTACAAGGGATTATCTTGATTAACTGGAAGACTGTGGGTGATGACATTCCTGGGCAGGGGGTCTTGGATTGTTTAAGAGTAGAGCATATGAGCTGAGCACTAAGTGCAGGTATTAATTCACTGCTCTTCTCTGGTCTTCACTGTGGATGTATTATGACTAGCTGCTTCAAGTTCCTGCTGCTTTAACATTCCGGAAATTATGGGCAGTGAGCCAAATACACCTTTTTTTTTTTCTTAAGTGGTTCTTATCAGGGTATTTTATCACACCAACAGGAAATGAAACTAAGATGACTACTGTTTTTTTTTTTTTTTTTTTTTTGGTTTTGAGACAGGGTTTCTCTGTGTAGCTTTAGAGCCTCTCCTAGATCTCATTCTGTTGACAAGACTGGCCTCAAACTCACATAGATCCATCTGCCTCTGAGTGCTGCGATTAAAGGCGTGTCCCACCACCTCCTGGCTTCAAACCCTTACTCCTTTTTGTTTGGGGGGGGGGTTATTGAGCCAGGGTTTCTCTGTGTAACAGTCCTGGCTGTCCTAGAACTCACTTTGTAGACCAGGATGGCCTCGAACTCACAGAGGTACTAGCCAAGAAGACTTAAGTCATTATAGATGTGACTTTCTAAAATACAGACTTTGTGTTTTATTTTTTCAAGACAGGGCTCCTCTGTGTAGCCTTGGTTGTCCTGAAACTAGCTGTATAGACAAGGCTGGCCTCAAGCTCAAGAGATTCTGCCTGCGTCTGCCTCCCAAGTGCTGGGATTAAAGAGTGTGCCATTATGCCCAGCTATAGACTTACAGGCTTACATGCTAACTTCTATGTCATGGTTCCAGTTTTTCTGTTGCTTTAGAAGCTCAGGCACTAGATGACTAGGTTTAAGAAATGATGTAAGAATAAAGAACAGGACTGAATAAACCTGAGTATTTTTTCTCCTAGAAAAGTTAGTCTTAACAGGGCATAGTGATGTATACCTATAATCACAACACTCAGGATAAAGAAGCAGGAAATTGTCGAGTTCACACCAGCCTGAGCTGGTGTAGAGAGTCACATAGTGAGAACTTGCATAAGAAAACCAAATTAGAACATAAATGAGCTTTAGGACATATGCTGTCTGACAACTCGCCTAGATGTTTATGTTTCCCAAACAATTCTTAATTCTGTGGATCCTGACAGTTGTCACTATTAGACAGCCAAGTTTCAAATATCTGGTATTAACATGTTTCTACATTCTTGGCACATCTTTTCTAAATAGTCTTAGTTCCCTTATTATACACAAGGGAAAAAATCAGACTTAAGTGGATCATTCACTTTGGACTTTACTTGGCAATATTGCCAATTTAGTGACTCATGCATAATCAGACACAATCCACATGACCACCAATATGCTATGTATTTGTGGGGTTAACAGAAGAATCACATGGTCATAAACCTTTCATATCACATTGTTTAGCTATTTACAATGTGTTTGCTTTTAGCTCACCTTCCTTCAGGACCTATAGACAGCTAATGGCTCCTAGAGAGAAAAACACTTCCTCAGTGTAGTCACTGATAAGTTACCCATACTCTTATAAGTAACCCTTATTAAATTCACTGGGTAATTTAAAGCAAACAAAACAAAACCAGCCAGGAGGTGGTGGCGCATGCCTTTAATCCCAGCATGCAGAGGAGTCAGAGGCAGGTGTATCTCTGTGAGTTTGGGGCCAACCTGGTGTACTGAGTGAGTTCTAGGACAGCCAGGGCTACATAAAGAAACTCTGTCACACAGAACACACACACACACACACACACAAAAAAAAAAGAAAGAAAGAAAAAAGAAAAAGGACATAAAAGTAGAAGGGAAACAAGTTAGCAAGAGAGTCAGCAGGAGTTGGGGGAGGTTCAAGAAAAGGTAAAAGGGGTGAACATGATAAAATACATTCTATACATGTATGAAAATATAATGACCAACAGGTGAAATATATGCTGATAAAATGTTTTGTGTTTAAAATTAGAAAACGACATTAAGATAATGTGCTAAAGAGAAAAAATTATGTGGCTATACACTTGAATCTCACATACTTTATGTAGAAATATAAATAGGGTTTAGAAAGATGAAGAGAAAGGGGAATCTAGCACCTCTGATGGAAAACAATACAAGGATGATACAAAATATACTGGTCATTTGCTTTATGTCAGATGAATTCACACTGCCAGAAAAGCTAGGAAATAAGGAGGACCCTACAAGCGACATACATGGTCTCCTGGAGAAGAGGACAGGGACAAGATCTTCTGAGCAAATTGGGAGCATGGAGGGAGGGGAGAGGGAGTTAGGAGAAAGAGAAAGGGAGAAGAGGAGGGGAGAGGTGGGCATGAGGGAACAGGAAGATTGAGACAGGGAAAGAATAGAGGAGAACAAGAGATACCATAATAGAAGGAGCCATTATAGATTTAAGGAGAAATCTGGCACTAGGGAAATGCCCAGAGATCTAAGGATGACCCCAAATAACAATCTAAGCAATAGTGGAGAGGCTACCTTAAATGCCCTTCCCCGATAATGAGATCGATGACTACCTTATATGCCATCCAAGAGCCCTCATCCAGTAGCTGATGGAAGCAGCAGAAGCAGACACCCACAGCTAAATACTAGATGAATTCCTGGAATCCAGTTACAGAGAGGGAGAACAAGACTAGGCTACAGAAACCTTCCACCAAAGAATGGATAAGGAAAATGTGAGGGAGGAGTGATAGCAAAGGGGTCAAGACCATGCTGGATAAACCCACAGAATCAGCTGACCTGAACAAGCTCATGCACCCCAGTCTGATAGCTGGGAAGCCAGCATAGGACTGACCCAGTCCCTCTGAATGTGGGTGTTAGTTAAGAGGACTGGGCAGTCTATGGGGCCTATGGTAATGGATCAGTATTTGTCCCTGGTATATGAATGGACTTTGGGAGCCCATTCCCCATAGACACGTGGGGGCAGGCCTTGGCCCTGCCCCAAATGTTATGACAGACTTTGCAGATTCCTCGTGGAAGGCCTCACCCTCCCTGGGGAGCAGAAAGGGGATGGGCTGGATTTGGTGGGGGTGATAGGGGAGGATGGGAGGGTGAGGGAACTGGGATTGACATGTAAAAAACCGTGTTTTGAATTTAAATAAAAAAAGGGGGAAAAAAGATGGCCTGTACAAAATCATGAAACTCAAAATCAACTGATAGATGGGAGGGGATATTGTGGGGTAGATAATAACACGATTGTTAACATCTGGAGGATGACTCACATATTTCATTTCAAAACAACTCTCTCAACTTGAAAGAAATTATGAGAAAGAAGTTACTGAAATTAAGTGGTAGCAGTTATGTCCAAGCAATATGGCAAGGATTGATATTCTTAGCAATTTTCTGGTAGATCAATGTGTGGGAATGGCAATTACTAGGGGGGAACAGAACAAACGAGGATGGTGATAATATAAAGTAATGATATAGTATCATGTTGGAATGAGTTTAACTATGAATTTAGCAGATAAATCTCTACATCGGACATGCTTTACTGTAATGTAAAAAAGTGGCTAAGAATAATTTTGTATTATATTTTTCATTAAAAAGTAACCTGGCAATTTTCTCACTTTTCTAATAAACTATTAGGAAGAAGAAACAACATGCAGAGTAACTCACGTTCTCTGTTTTAGCCTTCCACCATCAGTATCTGTTTGCTGTGACTGTAATTTTTCTTCATCATCAGACTGTGTGGCGTCATTGCTACAAGAATGGGAAGTCATTTGAAAAGAAACCATTTTTCTTCTTAAAAATGTCTTTTATGTTTATTATACAGCAATTAATCAGAGTAAGAAAAGCAATCTTGATACGTTTACGTAACTTCAAATTCATGAATAGCCTGAGAATTACTAAATGGTTTCCAATATTAAAAACTGGAATCTTAAAGCAAGATGCAATGTGCTAAATTTAAATGAATGGAATTCAATAGCTTATAACACCCTACTTATAACAACGTTGTGTATATGAATAATAAAGTAACCTGGAAAAAGCTTTTCCTTGGCACAACAGGTATAACATTAAATTTAATAAAAATTCTTGCCATTTTAGAACTTATTCCTTAAGGCCCTCATTACATCTCATAACAAAAATCAATTGATTTGCTCTAAAGCAATTTTCTCATTACAATACATAGCATAAAGACTTAGAAAGCAAAGTTTTAGAAGACTAAGTGCTCCTCACACATGGCTTACACGAATTTTTAGTCTTAATGTTCTGATTCTTCTGTCTCCACCATTTTAAATGACAAGAAACTAAATACTATGAGATTTAAGAGTTAGAATATTCTACACAAGTTACTACGAAATATGACTATAACAGAGATCAAAGGTAAAGATTACATACTTGAGCTAATTTTACTTTTAGATGAAAATAGAGTGAGTTTAACTAAATAGGGACAGTTGTAGTTCAGAAAGCTAAATAATAATCATCACACTGAAATGCTGAAATGTTAAATAACATTAAGTCATACCTTACATACTCCTTTGTCCTTCTCATGATGTGTAGAGTGAGAGGATTAATACCTGTTGGCAACTTCTCTTCAGCAAGACTTAGAGGTATTTCTTCTCCAGTATCCAGGTTCTTAATCATTACACTGGCTAAAATTTCCTGGATGTACAATATAACATCAAGATGGCTTGCAACTTAATTTTAAAATTTTAATTACATGCATATATGTACATAATTGTGTATGTGTGTGTGTAGTCACAGGTAGTTGTGAGTTGTAGTCCTCTGGAAGAGCAATAGTATTCTTAATGGCTAAGTCATCTCTCCAGCCCTTAAACATGCAATTCAATGGCTAATAAAATATTTACAGTTCTTTATCATTAAATTATAATATTTGATTACTCAAACAGGAAATCACTTGTATATTAGCTGTCAATCACATTTAATTTTTTTATTAGTCTCAGGTAATTGTTAATGTACTCCCTGTCTCATTTGCCTTTTTGGGACATTTTATAAAGTCAATCAAAAATATATGTATAATACACACACACACTGTATTTGGATTCTTTCATTTAGCTTGCTATTTTTAAGGTTTATCCAAATACCAATACTGTATTTCTTTTAGTTGCTTCAAGGACATAATACATTTTATTTAAGGATTTATCCATTAATAATATATGTTTGGACTGCTTCTATTTCTTTTGGTAATTATGAACAATGATGCTGTGAATATCTGTGTACATTTTTATGTGGATATGTTCCCATTTTTATTTAGTATAAAAATAGGAATGGAACTGTTCGGTCATGGTAACACTGATTAATATTTTGAGAAAATATTAAACTGTTTTCCAAAGTATAATTTAGGAAAATATATTATTTTATTTTAACATATTAGAAAAGGGTCTAGCTATGTTGGTCAGGATGACCTCAAACAAATGATCTGCTACTTCCAAAGTACTGAAAATTATTATTGTGTACCACCATGTCTGGCTTCATAAAAAATGAAACAAAATTAAACCAGCCTACTTTGTTTTATCTTTCTTCTGAATAAATTGGCCAATAAATACATCTGAATATTTATTTTATGTGTATGGGTTTTGCCTGCATATATGTCTATGCACCACATATACGTAATTCCCATAGATGCCAGAAAAGGGCATGAGATCCTCTGGAACTAGATAGAATTACAGACAGCTGTAAGCCACTATGTGGATTCTGGAATCAAACCTGGGTACTTTAGAAGAGCAACCATTGCTCTCAACTGCTGCACAATCTCTCCAGCCCCTCATTCTAAAGTTTAAAGGTAAGAAACCCTTATAGGTTTAGGGAAAAGGCTCAGCAGACAACAGCACTTGTATTCAAAGCCAACTCAAATGGTCTGAGTTCAATTCCCAGGACTTACATAATGGAATGGGAGGTCTAAGTCTTACAAATCGTCTTTTGACCTCCACATAGGTATTGTGGCATGCATGTACTCGTAAACACACACACACACACACACACACACACACACACACACACACACACACACACACACACACACGTCTCTGAAATACTAGGTTTATTTTAAAGCTCACCTTTTAGAAACCAGATCCTGCTTTTTGTGCTGTCTGTGAATGTGATGTGGAATCTATGACTATGAATACTAACAAATATACAACTGAGTTACAGCCCCACATTTTTGCCTTTTCCTTTCTGTTTTAATGTCTCAAAAAGTTACACGGCTGACCCTGAACTTACTCTGTAGCCCAAGTAGATCCCAAACTTGTGATCCTGGGAATTTTAGGCCTACTTTATCATCAGCCCATCCTGGATTCTGCTTTTCATAAAAGTATTTCACTTCGTATGTTTGTGAAATGGCAAGTTTCCACCAGAGATTCAAACTTCAATATATAAATCAAATCCCAAATCCCAAACCTAAGATATTCTTAATGATTGTGTCCTAAATGTACTTCAGTATATGTCAAAATAACTAAATGTGTTCAGTGTTCCCGGCATTGAAATAATGTTCAAAAAGGTGGAAATGCTGATTTCCTGGATTTAGTCATTAATTACATACTGTATCAATCTATCAAACTGTGATGTTACAACCCCTAAATATGTATAAATGTGAGGTATCAATTAAAAATGTTAAGTTATAGGTAACATGAAACAATAGTGTATTAACCATTTTAAAGTGTAGTTCATGGTCATATATATACTTATAGTGTTATGCAACCAACACCACAATCCATCTCTAGAACTCTCTCATTTCCCATTATGTTTTTTACATTTTATGTTTTTAAGAACAAAAAAATTAAATTCTACCTCATCAGTGAGCTCTCTCCCAGAGTTGGATCTAGGTCTCTGAGGGCCCATCACTTCACCTGCTACTGTCTGCACATCAGGATCTTTTCCATTATCCTAAAATTGTAATTGCATAAACAGACAGACTGAATCAATTTCTATACATTTTAATTATTCATGACAACTCTCACTTCTACAAAATTCCACAAATCAAAATAGAGTTTACTGAAAATTTACATTAATGATTCCATTTTAATTCTTTATTATTATCTGTATGTTGATAGACACCAAAGCTACCAAAGGCCATGAAATTGTGCCTTAATAGTATCATAAACAAATAAATGTTTTATTTGAACCCATCCAAAACAATTCTCTATTAAGACTGTTAATTAATTTAGGCCATATGTGGATATTGCTAAAGAAGGGTTAGGACAACTTTTGTTTATATTGATCCTACAAAAACAGACTACACTGTTACAACAAGATTGTAATGCTCGCTCTCACTGTCTCTCTCTTTGTCTCTCTAGCTCTCTCTGTCAATCTGTCTGTCTCTCCCCCTCCCTTTCCTCTCTCCTGCTGCTCTGGTACCTGGAGGCCGGTCTCCCCCCTCCCCTTTCCCCTTTTTATGAAAGAAAAATAGAGATGGTAATGTCACATTTCGAGGTCTGTTAATATATAACATTACCCCAAGTTCCAGAATTCTGCTGTGGTAAAATGTTAAGCACTTTTTTTTGAATAGCCCACAGCCTAGTACATGAAGTGGTTTATGTCTAGGAAAAGAACTTGTAATATTAAAAATAGAAGCAGCTGTTTTTAAAAATACCTGTAATCTGCCACACTCTTGGCATGTATTAGCACATTTCATTCTTGCAAAAAACCTTCAAAGCAGATACTTTTCCCTCTGGGGCATCTTAAGAATCAGATGCTAAATAGCTAGCTAATCTCACTAGTTAGTAGCCAAACTAGAAAGAGGGAAGTGAGGTGGTCAGGCATGGGGGACAAAGAAATATTTGGCCTAGAGAAGAAAAAGGACTTCAATAATTAAGTCAGCTAGTTGTATAAAGGTTTTAATTAGCCTATATCAAATATAATAGTAATTCACCAACCTGGGCAGTAACTATTTTATCTCCACTTGTAGCACTTGCCAAATCAAGAGAAGGCTGGGAATCTCTAACTGTACTCTCTGAAGCCACATTTGTAGCAAGGAGAGAATCAGATGGAATATTGTCTTTGGGTACTGCATGAAAATAAAAAGAAGAATAGTTATATCAGTGATGATAAAAATATTAATAACAACAAGAATACCAACAATTTTATATATACATACACAAAAATAATATGGAAGTGATTGACCTTAATTTAATTCTTGTGACAAGCCTGTGAGAACAATGGCATTTATTATTCTTGTTTTCTTTATTTAAAAACATTGGTTCAAATGAATCATTTAACTTCAAGACTCCACAGTTTATACATTCAGAGATCTAGGATTCACATTTAGACTTTTTTAAGTCTTCCACTTCCATTTTCTTTCTAGCACTGCCACACCAATTCTTAGAGGGTAAGAAATGGGAAAGTCTGAAGTAAAATTATTTTAACTTATGACCAGTATAATACCTTTTGTCTACTTACTCAAGAAGTAACTTATATATCCTAGCTATCATAGTGGATTTTCTTTAGCACAAACTGAAACAAAAGCAGAAAATTAGTTGAGAATCAACAAATGCCTCTGTTCCAGGTCCATGGTAGCCTGGATGACATAAAAGGACCCTATCTTACCTCTCCCCAATCCAAAGCAGAAAAGTTAAAAGTTTCAACTCTCATATTTCCCAACCAAAACATTTCTCAATTAATACTTGCCATCCAGATCAGGTGTTTTAAATGCATCCAACTCCAGTTCACTTTTCTTTTTTCTTGGTGGTGGTGCAGGTCGGGCTGGAGGTGGGGGTCTAGGAGGTGGGAAATTAGTTGGTGGTGGTGGGCGTGCAGGAACAGGCTTCTTTGTACTGGCTACTATGTCAGGTTCTGGAGTAAGGTGCCTTGGGGGTTTGGCGGGAGCCACTTCTTCAGCAGCAGCACAATCTTTAGTAGACAAAGAGTCTGAGGATGCAGGATCTAGAGCATCACTTTCTTTGACTTCCATTGCTTTCTTGCTCAACATTTCGACTTCTAGCTCAGAAAAATCAAGCTGCTCTGCTGAACTTACTTCAGTTAAATCAGCAGTTTCCTCCACTGTCTTCTCACAGGTATCATCAGAAGGCAAACATTTTTGCGTTTCTAATTCAGTTTCTTCAAATACATTAGGGCTGTCTGCCTGTTCAGAATCTTGTAGTTCCTGCTCTATGGATAATAGTCCAGTTACGTTACTAAAGTCTGTGCCAGCCATAGAAGTACTGGCAATAGCCTGATCAGAGAGTTCTTTTCCTTTGGAATCCAAAGAGTCATCTTCTAATTGTAGTACTTTCTGACTTTCCTCAATAATACTTTCAATTATCTAATGAAAGGTAAAAAAAAAAAAATGCAGTTTTAAGAATAATGAAGCGGTTTACAATAACAAAGTAAAAACTAATTCAATATATGACAGGCAATGTCTGTAACACTTTAGTGATTTTAATCTTTACCACAAAATATGAAGTTTTGCCCCTTTTGTCAACATTTTACAAATGAAGGAACTAAAGCATACATGGATCAAGTGATTTGTCCAATGTTTTCAAGTTAGTGAGTGATAAAAAGTGGCATAAGCCCGGGAAATTTGCTTCCAGAATCTATACGCTTACACATTGTAATAGGGCACCTGTGTTATTATATAGTCATAAAAGTTCAATGAACCCTGTAAGATGAAGGCATATGTCTTCTCATGAAGGCTCCAAGTGTCAAGAGTTTGTTTACATAGTTCTGCCAAACTAGCTGCAATAACTCCCTGCTGTCTCTTGTTAACAAAAAAATGAGAACAAAATCCACCCAGGATTAGAATTTAACTTGTTTCAATCTGAACTCAAGGCTACATCAGAAAAGTCAGCAGATGCAAGGCAATGAATACATGTGGATCAATTATAAAGCTTCATTCCTTAGACTGAGGGCAGGTCTATGAATAGAGCTCAGAAATCTAGCCCACATCGCTCCTTCTCCCCATATTTCTTACATCGAAGGGGAAAATACA
Source organism: Phodopus roborovskii (assembly GCF_943737965.1). Lineage (NCBI taxonomy): Eukaryota > Metazoa > Chordata > Mammalia > Rodentia > Cricetidae > Phodopus > Phodopus roborovskii. The sequence goes on from NW_026125680.1 coordinate 1,980,104, forward strand.
CAGAGGTGGTCTATGTCTTCAAGTAATATTTAGAAGAAAATATATCTTCCCTGATTTATTCATCCTTCTACCATACCAAGCCTGGATTCTGCTTTCTTAATTATCCAGATCCAGTAAGTTAATAGAATGTGTCACAGACCTGCCCTGCTCAGCATTTTATAATTCCATACTAGCAGAACTGGCTGTTATTGCTGTTCTGTGAGATTTGCCTTTTATTTCACAGAATATTACAAGCAATAGTTTATCTTTGTCTTAAAAATTTTAGTGATAAAAATTACCTCATTTTTCCACATATAATATTAACTAAGGTCCACAATGTTTATCATGTTTGGCATTTAATCAGCATTGGTGACTTCAGTGATAAGTCAGATGACAATGGGTATGAAAATGAATAAAAGGGATCATTGTGAAAGAGGAAGTAGAAAGAGTGTAAAAGTCAGAGGCAGTAAATGACTACAAGGAAACTGACTTCAGGATACAGTAGCAGGACAACTCAAGTATGAACAATGTATGCATATAAGACCAGTACAAGCTCAAGTTAGAACAAATCCTAACATGAAGAGAGGTTGTGGGCACAAAGCTCCACCCCTAGACGAGAAGCTTCTGGCAACTGACAGATGTGTGAAGAGGGAAGGTGAGTTTTCTCAAGAGTGTGGCCCCTGGTAAGTTGACCATGTTCCAGTAGAAGACCACACATCCAAGAATATATGAACAACACAAATAGGATTTGGTGGTTTTCTTTAAAGGACACAAGTTTGATGGGAAGGGAAGAGGGTGGATTTGGGAGGAGCTGGGGAAAGGGTGAATATTTTCAAAACATGTATGCAATTTTCAAAGAACTTAAAAAAACCAACTAAAATGTGAAGACATAGAGTACACATATAGGATACAGTATAATTTTTAAAAGTCTGGTAGTTGCTTAACATTTACTAGGACCTGGGTTTGATCGTTAGCACCAAGGGTAGGAGAAGGGGTTGGATGTAAATAGAAAAAAAAAAGCAAAACTTCAAAAAAGTGACCCAGCATTAAGCTGAAGGGAAGTTAGCCACAGAGAGAAAGAAAACAGATATAGTTCTAAAGTTCTGGGAAGAAAGCCTACTGTGTACCACATCCAGTATACATCATCCTGTGATGGTCTCAGTGGATAGCTGGATTATCTTGCTTTCAGAAGGTGAATCTGAGGTAAAAGCATTAGGAAATTTGCCCAAATGCCCCATAGTTAGTAAACAAAAAAGCCCGAACTTGAAATCCAGGTAATCTTCCACACAATATTTTGAATAGGTTAAAAAAAAAGAATATTTAATTCCCAGCAACAGATGACAGGAAATAGAAGTAAAAGATGAAAATAAGTTTGCAAAAAGGGAAAAATAATGGAAAAGGGGGCGGGGTTCAGGCTTCTCAGCCTCCTATGTCTATGTGCAGAAGAAAACAAGGGATGCTGAGTGGCCACAGTAAGAGAAAGGTTATTATAAAGGTTTGACATGATCACTGTGAGTAACAAAAAGGTTCATGCTTTAAAAGTAAGGGGTCAACAAGGAAGGCCTTACCCCCTGAGGAGTGGATGGGGGTGAGAAGGGTGGGAGGCAGGGGGTTGGGAGAAGGGGAGAGAGGAGGAACTGAGGTTGGTATGTAAAATGAAAATAAATTTTAAGTAAAAAAAATAAGGGTTCAAAATGAAATTGAAAATGATGTCTTCCCTAGTCTGTACATGTAGTCTCAGTCTTCTCAGACTTTATCATTCATTACAACACAAATAACAGACGAAACAGGTTCTCTCTGTATATTCACTTTATTCACACCAGACCGTCAGTTCCTAGAGAGCAACACACATTTTTTCAGTCTGTTGATGATGGATGCCTTTCATACCTATTTATGGTGCTGTCAATTTCTTATGGATTTGGAAGCAAAGAAAAGGGGAAAAAACACAGAACTAAAAGCAACAAAGAAATGATGCTGTTGTACTTTTTACAAAGTGTGCTGCTTTCTTAGTGATTATAAAATGAACCTTGGACTTATTAGACTCCTCCTCAATCACTCTGCACCTTTCCCATCTCCAAGTCACTGGTAATGTCCTTCCTCTTATATCTCTGCCAAAATTTTATCTATTCATCACAAATCAGGTAACATGATACTTTCCCCATAAAGTTATCTCCATTCCTACTCTCAAATAAGAGACTGTTTCTCCTTGGGTTTTTATATTTTGTAAACTTAGTAAAACATTTATGACATCTATTTTCATGCACTTTCCTGATGGGAGAGGTCATTCTGTATGTTTCTCATATTGGCCAACAGTGCTTTATTATTAGCCAGTATGAGAAACATACAGAATGACCTCTCCCATCATCTCCTCTTTTCTGTCTAAATAAAAAGAAGGGTTTTATAGATATGGATACTTTGTATTGGAATGGATTTTCATTTATTGATACAATTTAAGGTCAATGTTGTATGTGTATATTTCTCTTCTTGTTTATGTATTGTTTATATAGCTCATTTAGAAATGTAATGTATAATGTACTGCAGATTATAGATAATTACCTATGATAGTCAAAACTTAGAGTTAAGTTAGTTAGGTTTTCAAGATACACAGAGATATATTTGAGATAAATAGACATTCTTCAAACCTTTCAAAGACCTACAGAATATGGCATTTAAAGTGGTTTAGGGTTTTCGTGACAGTGAGACATAATTGCTCTTGGCAATACCCCCTGCACCAGAAAGGAAGATGGACATCGAAGAAATGCATTATGAAGTTTGCTTCCAATATGGCAAGACTAGCCATTTGGACAAGATACTGCTCTTGTCTGGACTGTTTGACTTTATGCTGTATATACTGGACATGCAGGACCCACAGAAAAGTGACTGCTGATTCAAGATGGACATTGCTACAGAGATCCTGCTTCATGGAAGAGTCTGTGAGACAGTATGCAGGACACAGAGAAAAGTGACTGATAAACTGCCAATACAAGAAGACAGTTTAAAGTTTCCTGCGTTGCTGAAGAGTCTGCTAGACACACTATGGCCTATGGGCTGAAGATGGAAGATTACAAAAGAACTTCGGGTGACCAGGCAGTGAGTTGTCTCTGTCATTTCTAGAGTTTATATACTATCCTTCTGTGGTCTTTGAAGGAGTTGAAGACAGATAGTAATGGTTATAGTTTTCATTAGTTAGGATTAAAGATAAGTAACCTAGACTTTAGGCACACAAAGATAGAATAGATGATGAAATATTTTCTTCAAATCTTGCTATATGTTAATGGACTAAATATTGTTAACTGTGATTCTTACTTGATAACTGTTGTATAATATATTTTGCTATGTTAAGGTTAAAACCCTTCTTTTTATTTAGACAGAAAAGAGGAGATGATGGGAGAGGTCATTCTGTATGTTTCTCATACTGGCTAATAATAAAGCACTGTTGGCCAATAGGAAAGGAAGATAGGAGGGACTAGGAGACAAGGAGGAAATAGGAAGTAGTAAGGAGAGTCAAGATGGAGAGACTGAAGAAAGCAGTATGCCGCCGGCTCCCCGGTAAGAGAAATACATAGATCAGCAGAAATGAGTTAATACTTAAGACAGAGCTAGCCGATAAGAAAGTAGTAACTGGCCAACAGTATAATATCTATACAGAGTCTCTGTGTATTATTTGGGGCTGGCGCAGCGGCGGGACAAGACCAGGCGGCGGCAGAAAAAACAGTACGCGATACACTTTCCTTATTTTCTTTTTGACATATGATTGTATGCACGCTGGCTTCAAATTCCTGATGTAGCTGAAGATGAAATTTTCTGATTCTTTTGCCTCTATAACCCAAGTGTTATGGTTAGAAATTTGCGCCACCATGTTTCGTTTGGTTATGTTTAATAAAATTCCTCTACTAAAATGTAACATACTTCCGAACAGGGTAGTTAGTATTATATGCCTATCGTCTTTAACAATTAATGCTTAATTAATCTTACAGTGCTAAAACTCACTTTATGTTCCACAGAATTTTCTCACTACCTTTTCAGTTTCTACTTAAACTCTCCTACAAATCACCTTTTGGGTATTAACTATAGGCAGGATAAACTGTAAGTAAGTAAGTGATTTTTTAAAAGGGGGGGGGTAATTAAAAACTGGAATGGTGATGAATGCCAGTAACTTCAGTGGCTGGAGGAAATAGAGGAGAAATATGGTTAAAATGAACAATTTTCAACAATAAAAATGGCTAAATATAATTTAAAAGGTTTGGAGGAAGCACAGTAATGATGAAATATGAAGGACATATAAACATGGTAAAAATACAATGTAGAATAGAGAATTCTATCTACAGTGTAACTGGCAAGAAAATAAATATATACAAATGGTTGAGAACTGAGAATGAGTGATAAAAATATATAAAAAAAATCTGTTCCACTGTAGAATTTTGAGGGTTTTTTTTCTACTTTTAAAAACAATTGTATTTCTTCTCAATATGCTTATATACAAGAACACCTCTTTTCCCTATAGGGGTTTTTTTCTTTTACAGCAAAAGGTATGATAAAAATTAAAATTCACAGTTTGTTATATTTATAAATCTTTTAAGGGTAGAATAGCATTCTCCATTGACAGCAAATTTGCCACAAATCCATTCCAGATATGGAGACATCTTTAGTTGTTATGATGGAGGAAATTCTATTGGTGTCCAGGTAGGTAGAAAAATTCTATAGTGTACACAATAATTGCTGTTTCTCTTCACAACAATGAGTGAGGAATGCTACTGTTGGAGAAGCTCTGAGGAAGAGAATGAGCTGTTTTGCTGGGTTACAGAAACTTACTGGCTAGTACAGTCCTCATGGCCCAGAAAATACTCAAACTTTGCACAAGAGAATGAATACAAATCATTTGCTTTGGAATTTATGTTGATACCACAAATAGCCCATTTTGCAATGCTCAGTTTTTAAATTGTATATATGTGTATACTACATGCAGAGGCTAGATAAGGATATCTTGTGTCTTCCTACATACTCTCTACCTTGTTCCTTTGAGACAGGGTTTGCCACTGAACCTGGTTTGCCTCCTGGCTTACAAGGCCAGGAATATCCTGTTGGAGTTAACCTGTCTCCATCCTTGCACTCCCAAACACAAGCACACATAGTCATTACTAGCTTTTTGCTTACATAGGTTCTGGGGATTTTAATTCATGTCCTCCAAGTTTAAACAGCAAGTGTTTTGCCCACTGAGACATCATCCCAGCCCAAGGCCCAAAATAATGTATCTTGCATTCAGTCTCTCTTCTTGTGAGCTAACTTCTGGAGCTTCACAGCACTGATTATATAAAGGTATCAAGGACTCTATCAGTGTAAGGACTTCCTAAATATATCATAATTTTTTGCAATGAGCCTTTCAGTATCTGTAAATTCTACTTCTGTTATTAATGTTTTAAGATAGAGTCTCACTATGTAGCCCTGGCTGTTCTGGAGCTCACTATATAAACCTGGCTGTTCTCAAATTCAGATATCTGCCTGCCTCTAACTCCCAAGTGCTGGGATTAAAGGTATGCAACACGATGCCTGGCTCAGAATGTGTGACTGTTAATAGTAAACTCAAGACTAGGAACTTGTAAACCAATAGGTACAACCATATTTTGCTGCTGGTGTTATTGTTTTGATCTTTTGAGACAGACTCTCCCTTTGTAGCCCTGGCTGACCTGGAACTCATTATATACATCACATTCTCTTGCCTTCTAAGTGCTGAGATAAAAGGCATATGCCATAGCCATGTTAAACAAACAACTGTTTTAAGGATAAACTACCAAGTAGATGATGACATGACTTCTAAAAAGCCCAATGTGCCTTTCACCATAAAGCTGATGATGCAAAAAACATTTGCTAAAACAATTAGTATGTACAGAACACTATGCTGAAACAATAGAGAAAACATTCTATTTTAAATGCATCATGCAAATTTGATATCCTCTATAAACTAAAGTTGACATTATATCTTTCCAACCTTTTTAGATACATCTTGTCTCAGTTCTTGTACAGGGGACTCATTTTCAGCTTTGCCAGCTTTATTCTCTGTTTCCTGTTTAAAGGAAAAAACAAACAGACCAAATGATGACTTTCATTTAAAAGTCTCATCAAAAATGGTGGAAAAGGGAAACACAGCATTCATAAACCACAGAAGACATGAGATTGTGTTTAAAAACTAAAACAAGAAAATACTACTAAACAAAGTAAAGAGACAAAAGATACCAATAGTATGTATGCCAACTATGACATTGTGATTTACAAAAAATAAAAATCAGCAATTTTTTTACTTCTAAATGTGAAAAACTGAGCCTAACTTTCAGCAAAGATGGAAAACAATAAACACACCAAAAATACATATAAACCTATGTATACATTTATATACACATACATATATGTGAATTTATAAAGTCAGACATGCATATTGCACTGCTGCTAGAAAAATTAGAGTAAAATAAGTAGTGAAAAAATTAGAGTAATATTTGAATGCTACTACTGTTATAAAGGAATAGCAATTCATAATTCTTATACATCACAGAGCCTATTAGTGGAAGTCTGCTATAATAAGTTTGAGACAAGTGATAAGACATGTAGGATTATATATAAGTATTAAGATGACACTTATACAAGTATCAAAATTATTTGTATAAGTACTAATTCCATGATGAAGTTTTGCTGAAGATTACTACTGATTAGTATAATTAAGTCAATATTCTACTGAAAAATTTTATAGCCTTGAAACATTTTCAATCTTAATTCTGTTTCTTTGGATTCCTCTTCAATATTTGGGGAATACTATTATTTTATAATAGAATCTGATAAAGTATCACGATTCTCCCATGGAATCTTAAGTATTAAGTAAAAATCTAAACTCTCCCACAGCTCATGAGGGTTTGACATGATGTAACCTCTTCCTCCACACTTGACAGCTCATGAACTTCTCACTCCTCCAATATCATGCCATTTCTCTAGCCCCCATCTATCTCAGTACCAGAAACAAAAGTTTGAGAAAACTCATATTCACAATTAATTTGTACAAAACTGATCCATATTCAAGGAAATATTTGTTCTTATCTATGAAAGAACATTAAGCTAGGAGCCAGGTGTAATGTTTCACACCTGTCATCTCAGCCTTTCAGAGACCAAGTTAGGGGGTTGTTGGCAGTACAAGGTCATCCTTAACGACACAGTAAGTTCCAGGATAGCCTGGGATATAGAATATGAAGCTATGAATAGTAGATACATAAAAGAAATTCAGAAAAAAAGGTCATGAAGATGAAGGTAGGCAGGAAGGATATATGGAAGGGTTTGGAGGGAGGAAAGGAAGAAATATAGTAATTATAATCTTAAAAATAAAAAATGACAAAAGTTTAATTCTGTTGACTCCTATTTTCTATTAATGAAAAGGGAGATATTTAATAGAGATTAAAGTTACAAAACTAAGAAACGTGACTTTCATTCACTTTCTTCTGAGAAAATAAAAAAGAAACAACTCTTAAATGGCTACTGTATCCACCCATCCATTCCTTTCAATGTTATTTTGATTGTCTATTTGTCAGAGGCAGAAATAAGCTCAAATTCAAGGCCACTTGGGCTATAAAGTGAGACCTTGTAATAAACAAACCCACAAAACACACGAGACTTAACAAATCACTAGCCAGAGCAGGGCAGTGGTAGCACACCTTTTATCCCAGCACTTGGGAGGCAAGTGGATATCTGATTTTGAGGCCAGTATAATCTTAAAAGAGAGTTCCAGTTTCCAGGACAGCTAGGGCTGTTACATAGAGAAATCCTGTCTCAAAGAGCCAAAAAACAAAAACCAAAAACACAAGCCAGAATAGCTGGAACATATATACAAAGTGAACCATATGTCTTGCCTCAAAGATTTTAAAGGCTAGAGTTCGAAGGCTCTAGTATATACATACCACACTAGTGTTTTCAATGCTTCCAGCAAATGCCATACCTAATGCTTTGCCAATCATTCTCTATCTACCCATGCAGTCTCCCAATTTTCAAACCCTAGCACAAATTCTAGCTTCTTTTTTGAAATGTGTGTTTTTTTTTTTTTTAATTCTGCATCTATTCCTACCTTCTACATAAGATAACAGTATTCTCATGTCTGATGCATTTTGTTTTCATTCCTTCAACTTCTTGTAATATTCATTTAGTCTGTTGTTCTATAAAAGCCAAGACTTTTTGTCCCTTTGCATAGATATCTATAATGCGAGACTGTTAAATTATCACAAACCAGGACCTTTATTTGTTTCTGCCAATTAAGAAATTTGTAGATGAGGAACTGGAGAGAACTTAGTAGTAAAAAGTACTTTCTGATCTTCCACGGGACCTGAGTTGAGTTATTTGCACCCATATTTGGTTGGTTCACAACTGTCCGTAACACTAAACTCCACGGGTTCCAATGCCCTGTTCTAGCCTCTGTGTAGTATATTCACACACAGACATGCACACATACAAAATAAATCTTTAAAAAGGATATTGGTAGATATACCACCTATATATAAAACATACTCAATAGCCTCAGAACATATATATATATATGTACAATACTAAGCAATGAAAATGAACACAATCCTGATAAATACACTGTGGTATCTCAATACTTTCTGCTATTTTCATTTATAGACTATCTTTCAAAATGACAAAATTATAGAGATGGAGAACAAATCTGGAGATATGTGGGGTGTTGGGAGCATGTTAAATATAAAGGTACCACAAAGCAGATGATGACAGTTCTGCATATTGGTTGTGGTGGTTACACAAACATACACACATATAATACTGACATAGGATTATATGGTCACATTGGACCAATGCTAAATTCCAGGTTTTGATACTGTTCTATAATTAAGTCATAACCATTGGGAAAACTGGCTGAAGGACACACAGGACTTCTTCACACTATATTTGTAGATTTCTGTGACTCCATACTTACTTTGAAACAGAAAGTAAAAAAGGGACAATATTCAATCTCATATTTATTTACTAAATATGTACATAGGCTATTTAATTTTAGCCAAGTAAGAACAGTCTTTAATTACTGACATAAAGTAGATTCTCCAAACCTATTTTTTATAACCTATAAATACCTTAGAGCCAAGTGGCTTTGAAAACCTACAAGTATAAAAGCAATCACTTCCAGATATAGAAAGTAGGGGTGAGGAATAGGAGCGAAGGCTCTTCTCACCATGTATCTTTTGCTTTATGGACATTTAAACCATTTAAATGCATTATTTTTAAAACATGTTTTATGGAAACATTAAGTACAAAATATTTTTATAAAACACAAGGAAGAATTATGATAGAATCTTTCTTAAGCATCCAGTTTAAGAAATCAGAAAGAGCTTTCAAGTCTCTTGTACATTATTCTTATTTTACTTTATGATCTCTCCTGAGAAATGATAGCCTAAATTTTGTTTATGATTACTTTGCTACCTTTTTAGTTTGGCCATGTTTATGTTTCCTTTTCATTCTTTCTGTTTGATGGAGACAGGGTCTCACGTAGAACAAGATGGCCTCAAACTTACTGTGTAAACAAGAATGGCTTTGAGATTTTTTTATTCTCCTGCCTCCACATCTCTAGTGCTGGGATTATAAGCATGAGCCATTGCTGTGGCATAATCCTTTTGTACACTGTGAAGATACATTGTTCTCATTGGTTTTTATAAAGATCCAATTGGCCAATAACTAGGTGGGAAGAGGTTAGGCAGGAGAGGTGGACTGAGAGAACACTGGGAAGAAGGAGGGTGGGGTCACCAACTAGATGCAGAGGAAGCAGGAGATGAACATGCCATGTTGAAAAAAGGCACCATTATATGGTAGAGCATAGATAAAAAAAATATGGGTTAAAATGTAAGAGCTAGTTAGCTACAAGCCTAAGCTATCAGCAGAGCATTTATAATTAATAAGTCTCCTTATAATTATTTGGGAGCTGGCTGGTGGGACAGAAAACCCTGCCTATTAGTCATCATGCCCAATTTTATGGGGTACTAAGAGGATTTTATCAAGGGACTCAGGTAGAGCTCATGATTATATTTATAACGATACATTCTTTTTGGTATGCTCTTGAACTTAGCATAATCATATAATACACATATATAAATACTTATATATGATATATTTAATGTAAGTAAATTTTTATGATGATATTATTGTACCTAAAATGGGTATCTCTTAGGGGTTAGGATGCAGTTCAATGATGGAGCACTTACCTAGCATGTGCTAGGCTCCAGGTTTGATCCCCAGCGACAAAAACAAACAAAAAAGGCTACCAATGACATACTTTCACAACAGAAAATCTCTTTGTTTAGAAATAAGGCCAGTATTAATTTTAATTTATACTAATAGTGTCAAATATATGTCAATAAGAAGCATACAAGTGGTTACTCTATATTTTTCTTTAAAACACTAGGGTTTGAACTTAAGGCCTAGTATATACTAGGTAAGTACTCTAGCACTAAGTTTATATTTGGTCCTTTACACTGTTCTTTTATTTTTAAAATTATAAATCAAAAATTAACAAAAATCTAAAAATTATATATAGACCTGTCCTTATAACATAGTATTCACATAGGTATTTATGGATTATCTAAGTAATTGGTAAGCCAGAGTATAATGACAATGTTCTTGAAGAAAAAATAACTAGGAAAGCAGTAGCAAGAAGGTAACAAATACCAAAACATTTGAGAAAACACAACTCACCTTGACTGATGAAAGTCCAACTTTTTCTGGAGACCTGTTCAGAAACAAAAGAAGGTATTAGAAAAATAAGAAAGACATGGACATATTAACAAAGGTAATGTAGCAAAAATAAGAAAAACCCAGAGACAGTTACTGGGGTTCAAGTTGAAGATCAGAAAAGCAAAGCAGCCTGATAATCCTCTCTAGTACAGGATTAAAGGCATGTCAACCCAAGTGCTGGGATCAAAGGTATCACCTCTGTTTCTCTTTCAGGCTGATTCACTCTCATGTAGCCCAAGGTGGCCTTGAACTCACAGAGATCCATCTGTTTCTGTCTCCTCAGTGCTTGGATTAAAGTTGTGGTCACCACTCCCTGTCCCCTGTGGCTAACTAGTGGCTCAGGTATTTGTTAGATTACAAACAAAATATCACTACAAAGACAAGCTTGCATTAAAAAATAGGTATATATTTTGTTGCTGGAAATGCAGAAAACAAAAGAGCAGGGAAGAAAGCCAAAGCAATTATTAATAAGCTTACCATGTAACTTCATACACATATAGTATATGTATATGGGGTTCGTATATAAGAAACTATTGAATTCCACAATAAACTTCCTTAAAATGATTTTTCTAAATGTGAAAATGTGAGTCAAACTTATAAAAACTTCAATTTTGCAGGAAGCTTTCAGATCGACACTTGTAATGACCACACCAGTTCATGCTCTCACTGCTTTAAGAATGCCAGTTTAATACCTTTACCAAAATGAGTGCCATTTACAATATTTGCCAATTTGATAAGCAAATGTACATATTATTTTTTGTCTTACGTTGTACTTCCTTGATTTCTAACATGGTTGAAAAATTTCAAACTCATACTGATTTTGGAGAGAGAAATCATTTTTATTTTGACTTCAGTTTTCCTACTGAGGGAGGACTCTACCCTCACCTGGTGTAAAAACAAATACCACAGGTCTAGAAAAATAAAAACATGTAGTGACAAAGTAACTCCTAATGATACTCTGCTAAAATCATAGATCAGTGCCTTGTTCAGCCACCATCAGAGAAGCTTCCTCCTACTGTAGCAGATGGGAATAGCATAGAGACCCACAGTCAGACATTACAGAGTGTGAGACCTTGGATCACTCAGTCCTAAATGAGATGTTTCATTTAAATCCTTCTACCTCAGGGCTCAAGGAACCACACAAGAAAGGAGGCAGAAAGAACAAGAGGGGATGGAGGACACCGGGAGAACAAGGTCCTCTAATCAACATGATCAATGCTCACATAAACTCAGAGACTAAAGCAGAATGCACAGTTCTTGCATGGGTTTGCACCAGGTTCTTTGTATATATATTATTGCTTCCAGTTTAGTGTTTTTATGGGAATCCTGAGTGTGCAAACAAGTGGCTCTCTGATTCCTGTGCCTTCTCTTGGGCTCTTTTCCCTCTGTTGGCTTGTCCTGCCCAACATCAATGTGCTAGTTTTTGTTTTTATCTTATTATGTTTTATTTTGTTATATTTTAAATTTCCCCTTATAAACCTGTTCTTTTTTAATGATAGGAAGTGAGCAGATATGGATGAGAGAGGAGGTAGGGAGGAATATAGGAGGGGAAACTGTAATCAGGATATATTATGTAAGAAAAGAATCTGTTTTCAATAACAATAATAAATTAATAAAAATTATTATACCCTTAAACATAGAATACTCTAGATATAGCAATTTCTTTTTCTTTTTTTTCTTTTTCAAATTCTATTTATTCCAGATAATGATAAAATTCTCTTTCCAACCCCTCCCATGTTTCCCCAACATCTTGCTTTCTTTTTTAAAAAATAAATTTTTATTTAAATTAGAAACAATCTTACTTTACATTTCAATCCCAATTTCCTCTCCCTCCCATCATCCCAATCCCTCCACTAATTCCTCCCCCCCCCCCCGAGGGTGAGTGAGGCCTTCCATGGGGCTCATCAAAATCTGTCATGTCATTTGGGGCAGGGCCTATGCTTTCCCCATGTTAGATATAGTAATTTCAAAAGTAATTTCTCACCATTTTTTTAATGATTCCTTCCTCACCCTTTTGCTTTTTGCAAATAAGAACAGTTTAATATTTGCTTGAAAGCATAATCGACAACACATTTATGGCCACTAATCATTATACCTCAGGGATACACAGCAACAGTGAATAATTAATATGCCATTCCTAGATTTTGAAAATATGAAATGCAATTATCACAAATGATATAACTTTGGGTTGAAAGGCAGTTTCAAACCAAAACCATTTAATCACAGTGTTTTTGCAGAGATACAAAAACAGTTTAAGAGACTGGGTGACTTTTTCTCAAAGTCATATTTACAAGAACCAAACTACATACTGTTTATATGCCAAATTTGGTATGGTGTTGTTGTTATAGGAATCCTCAAGCTCTACTTAGAATTTAGTGGGAAACAAAATTACTTTCAAATAACACACAATCCCTTCACTGAACAAACATTTCTGGAATACCATTATGTGCTAGTACTAGAGATAAGAAGATGAATTAGACCACTGTTTGCTTTTCTAAGGTGACTAAAAAACACAAAATTAACTGTCATAAATAGTTCCCATTTAGGTGGTTTGGGTCAATATAAATTTGTATTAACAAAGGACAATTGCAAGAAATAAAAACAGGTTTTGTTTTGTTAAAACAGGGACTGGATACATAGTCCAAATTCAAGATTTTCCTGCCTCAGTCTCCTGAGTTCTGGGATTATATGTTTGGTGTGGTGATATATTATTCATGATCTAATAAAGCTTGCCTGAAGATCAGAGTGCAAAGCCAGCCAAAGCCATAGAGGCCAGGCAGTGGTGGCACATACCTTTAATCCCAGCACTCAGGAGGCAGAGGCAGATGGGTCTCTGTGAGTTCAAGGCTACCTTGGGCTACATGCATCAGTCTATCAGGGGCATAGTAAAATAGTCTTTTAGGAAGGCTAACTATGCTTGAACACTGTTTAATGATACCCCATGTGTGATCAAATCATTTAATGATTCAGTTTCTTAAAGGTGCTGTTTTGTCCTCTGCAAAAGGGGGTAAAAACATATCCCTTGGACTGATGTGAGGATTCAGAGTGCATGAAGACATACACAGTGCATGGTAGTTTTTTTTTTTTTTTTTTTAGCAAACTTTCAATTGCTCCACATTTTTCCATGGTACTTTGGCAGCTATCAATAATGAGGAGCCAAAAACTAATTTCTGTACACAAAAAGGGAACTCTACAGCTTATAAAGCTCCAGCTCATTTAAAGAGTGAAAAAAAAGCCAGAGTATACTGAGCTGGTGATTCAAATGAAATCTTACCAATAGGAGACAGTATTAAACAAAAACCTGGTAACCAAAAACAATTGGGTTTGAAGCATATTTTAAGTACAAAGTCATTAAGAGTTTGGTGGGTAGCAATATTTCAAACTACCATGCTTTCTTCTCATGTGTTGAGCTTTTATCAGAGTAGTATGTAAGGCTAGAATTCTTTTGTTATACATTTCTGATCTATTTGTAGTGCTTCAGTGCCCAGTAAAAAGTAAAAAAACAAAACACACACACACACACACACACACACACACACACACACACACACACACACTTGTAAATGACCTTTGTCAGGTGCCAAAATGAGAAAAGTACAAATCATTCCCGCATAAGCAGCAGCAAATGAGACTGCAGAGATTGCTCAATGGTTAAGGGTGCTTGCTGCTCTTGTAGAAGACTGACTTTTGTTTTCAGCATCCACTGGCTTGAAACTACCTGCAACTCACATATGTGCCAAAACAATGCTTACATACTTCAACATTTTTAGTCCTTAAAACTCTCCTACTAATGATATTATTTTCACAGAACAAAAGTCTAACTTGGATCAGACTCAATCATTTAAATTCTATCTTTAAAATGCAGGGGCTGGAATGTGACCTTAGGCAGCCTCACTCCAGGCTCTCAACCACTTTGCAATATTGCCTTCTTTCTGGGCAAGGTCTTAAAACACTGCAAAAGCTGAAGATTCAAAGGTTTCATTTCTCTGGAGATCTTCCATGGTAATCTTTATTTCATTGCTAGGCTACAGCATGTCAATTAGACATTTACTGTAGCTGTTAAGGGCCAGTGAGAATTCAAAGCCTTAACTATTTTAGTCCAACTCAAGAAGCACCATTAATTGCCTTCACTTTGCTGCTCATGCATAGCACCAGCTACTGAATTTTCCTAACCATTGTCTTTTAATGGTTTTTTGAACACTCTCAAAAGTACCTTGTATATAAATATATGAGTAAGCCTTGCAGTTTCAGCATCTGTCACTTAGAAATATTTATTTAAATAAAAGATATGTAATTCTCTCCTAATTAGTATGCTCAAATATAATATTTTTAATATAACAATGCCCTCCTGGAGATGATAAAGCATAGGGAATTTATTTGCTTTCATGCCAAAAATTCTAGCTCGGAATATCTGTGTTTTGTAGTTTTGTTTCTTTTTCACCTTAAAGGGGTCACTTCTCACAGCTGGCCATGTTCCTGTGCTTAAAAGCTTTCTTGCCCTTCTAATTTTGCTTCTTATCTGTGCTGAACAGAGGAGCCAGGTTTTTAAAAAACTGTAATTGCAAGGTCACAGAAAAATAGGGATTCAGGGGCACTGCCAAAGAGCCTTTATGATTTGATTTTATTTTCCACTTTGTGCCACTTTTCCAATTGTATAAGGTTTTTTTTTTCTTCTTCTTCCCTCATGTTCAGCTCTATTTGAGAATTATCATTATTGAAGAAGTAGTTGCCTAATAAGTGTGCTACTAATCTTCAGTATCCTGGGACCATTCAGCTTTTCTACATATCTCAGTCTCTGATTTCAAAGTGAAGATAAAATACTACTGTGGTCAGGCTTAGGGATGGGAGGGAAAAAAATAGAGGACCAGATGTCAAAAACATCTTTCTTCCACCATCAACTAGCTGCAAGATCTTATGCGAGGATCTGTAAAGTTTCTGTGATTTTAGAAAATTTTTTAATATTCCAACAAAATTATAATGAAAATAGTTAATTATTAAATAAATCTTATCTTTACAATTATTTCAACAGGTTAACAAGCCAGGCCAGATTAGGATCTTAATATCATCTTATGAGCTTACTAATAAAAGAAAACAGTATGTTGGTATAGGCAGAATTTGTGTCTATTCACATATTTAATGCATGTTCTTCATATGACAAACACAGTTTTATATTACAATAGTACATATGCAAAGACACTATGACACATCTACAATATTTCACAGAGATTTGAGGCAAAAGAAATGGTCTTATTTGGCCAACTCTCCATGAGATTGTTAAAAAAAAAAAAAAGAAAGAAATTGACAAATAATGCTCCTAATTATTGGTAATAATTAAACAATTTGATATATATGATTAAATCAAGATAATTACCCTGTCAGCTTACATATTCACAATGTGTTTCTAAAAGTATTTGAAATTTACACTCATAGCAATTTTATTTGGATACCAGGTATCATTTAACCTAGACAGGCCTTAACTCACTACATACCTGAGGATGACCTTGAAGGTCTTAAGGTTTTCCTGTCTCTATCTTCAAATTGCTGGGATTAAAGGCATGTACCATAAAATCCAGTTAATATAGTGCTAGGGATGGAATCCAGTGCCTTGTGCATGCTTTAAAAGTACTCTATCAACTAAGCTACTTTCCCAACCCAACATAGCAATTTTTAAATATATCTTATTTGCTATTATCATGTTACACCATAGATCGTAAACTTTATTCCTTCTAAACCTTTTGAATAAAGCCTTCCTATACTGTTCCTCTTCTCCAGCACCTGATTAACTTCTACTTTGTTTTTCTACAGGTACAACTTATTTTAGATTGCATAGATAAGTGAGATCATAAAGTCTTTGACCTTTTGTGCTTGGCTTGTTTTATTTAACACAATACATTTTAGGTTGAGCATGTTGCTATAAATTATAGGATATTCTTTTATGGCAGAATAATATTCTATTGTGCATGGTTATCTACTCAGTCTCTAATAAACATTCATCTTGCTTTTGTACCTTGGTTGTGAATAATGGCAGAGTAAATGTAGAAATTCAAATATTCTGCAGACTATTGATTACATGCTCTTTGGCTCTATATCCACAAGTAGAATTACTAGTTCATATGTCAGTTCTATTTCTAGTTGAGGAACCTGTATATTGGTTTTTGCAATATGGCTATACTAATTTTTAACCCTTATACTAACTTATATCCCTACCGATAATGTACAATGTACCAAATTCTTATCACTTACCTTATTTTTGACAACAGTCCAAACAGGTATCTCATTATTTTTGGATTACCATTATAAGTAATGATGTTGAGCAGTTCATATACTTGTTCACTATCCCTTTTTCAAAAATGCCTTCTCAGTTATTTATTTTGGGTGTAGAGACAGGACTTAATGTAGGATAGGCTACCTCAAACTCACTGGCAGCTGAGGATGAACTAGAACTTCTGATACTCCACCTCCTGAGTGCTAGAATTAGAATCATGTCTCTTTGTCCATTTAAACCAACTGTTCTATCATTTCATATGTATGGGTGTTTTGCCTATATGTATGTCTGTATAATATGCTTGCTTCGGCAGCATATATACTAAAAATGTATGTCTGTATACCAAGTATGTGCCTGGTACCCTCGGAGGCCAGAAGACGGTGTCAGATGCCCTGGAACTGGAGTTACAGATGATTATGAGCCATCACATGGATGCTGGGATTGATCCGGGATCCTCTGGAAGAGCAACCAGTGTTCTTAACCACCAAGCCATCTCCTGACTCCTGCCCATTTTTAAAATGGGTTATTGTTTACTTGCTTCTGAGTTGTTTGAGTTTTTTAATATATTATAGATATTAATCCCTTATAAAATACAAGGTTTGCAGCTATTTTTCGCAGTCTATACTTTTTCTCCTCTGATAACTGTTTCTTTCCTGTTCAATAGGTTCTAAATGTAATGTAAACTTATTTGTATATTACTGTTGTTGCTATTTGAGCATTTATAGTCAAATACAAAAAAGTTAACTGACTGAATCAATGCACACATTAAAACTTTGACTTTGAAGCATATTGAAAACAATGTCTATTAACGTGCTTTAGCTATAAATGAAAGAAAAAGTAATTTCTGAAACAGCTTCAAAATAAAAGTATTTTGAACAATTATTGTGGTTTTACTAAAAAGGAAAAAAACACGATTTTCATGTAAAAATAGCAAAAAAGTAGTCTGGCTTTCACTTAGGATTTGAATATAAAGGTAATTTTCATGTTAGCATCTTAACAACATTCAACATATACAGAGTATTTTTATTCATTATAACTTGCTTTTATATTTCTGAGATAGACTCTCAGTATATTGCCAAGATTATCTGCAAAGTTCTGAGCTCAAGCAATACTTCTTCCTCAAGTCTCTCATGCACCTCCATACTGGCTATTTATTTTTGCACATTAGCTACAGTTTACACTATTTACAGTTATAAATAACAGTTATGTTTGAATATTAAAATTATACATTACATCTTCTCTAGCTTCTTATCTAGTTAGTATTTTGATCATGAATTTTCTTTTTGCAGGCAGCACACTGGGTGGGTACAGTCTGTATGTATTTTGCTATCTGCATTATAGTCATTTTAAAAAATTACACAATTTGCTGTGGTGGTGGCACACACCTTTAATCCCAGGGCTTGGCAGGTAGAAGAAGGCAGATCTCTGTGAGTCTGAGGCCAGCCTGGTCTACAAGAGCTAATTCCAGGACAGCTAAAGCTGCTGCACAGAGAAACCCTGTTTCAAAAAAAAATGACATAACTTAAACATAATGCTCTTTTGTTTTGTAGAATACTGGAGAAATTTTTTTTATAATTTCTAATATAATTTACTGATAACCTTAAAATTATGAAGATATATATGTATATGTATACACTTATATATGTATGTGTATATATATATATATATATATATATATACATATTATATATATATATTTCATGACATCCAAGCACAGATATCTAATCCCTGGATTTAAATTTGATGACAATATCTGTAACTTACCTAAAAGATGTTCAAAGACTGTACAGGTTGTAAAACCAAACACAATTTCAGTAAAAGGTGCAAATATGATATGTAAGCAAATAAAATGTAAGCAAAGCAACATTTTATCAATTCTCTGAAAGATGGACTTTGGAACTTGCTAAACCTGACTCTGTTGTGTGTTGAGAATAGCATTTACTTTCTTTAATAAGAATGAAGGCCTGAGCAGTCTACGGGACCTCATACAGTGGAACCAGAATATATTCCTGGTGCACCAAAGGACTTTGGGAGCACATTCCCCATGGAGGGATACTGCCTTAACCTAGAGGCAGGAGGGAGGGCCTAGTCCCTACTCCAAATGACTTGATAGATTTAGATGACCCCTCCTGGAGGGTATCACCCTATATGTGGAGTGGGGGAAGGGATGGGAGGGTGGTCGTGGTGTATGAGAGGGTGAGAGGGAAAGAGGGAGGGAGAGGAAAATGGGATCGATATATAAAATAAAAAATAAATTAATATAAAAAGAATAAATTATTCCCCAAATATTATAAGTGCCTATTGTGCACAAAGACTGACATCTCTAGCACACTTTCAATAATATAATAAAAGAGAACCAGGTTATTGTTTCAGAGATTTAGGTATAACAACCGTCCTTTGTTTTGCTATCATAGTTAGTGGGAAATGGGAAATACTTATTCATTTCTGGTGGTAGTACAAACTGGAGCAGCAACTATGGAAATCAGTGTGCAAGTTCCTCAAAAAACTAAAAATAGACCCATCACATGATCCGCCTATACCACTCATGGGTATATACCCAAAGGACTCCATAGCGTACTCTAGAGATACTAGGTCATTTACATTCATTGCTGCCCTATTCACAATAGACAGGAAACGGAAACAGACTACATGTCCATAAGCTGATGAACAGATAATGGAAATAGAGCATATTTACACAATGGAACAGAGACAGTGGAGCAGCTGCACATAAGAACTCACAGTGGTTGTGGCAATATACACAATAACATCTTGCAAGCTCAAGCCATACCAAATCCCAGCATGAAGAAGGGAATTTGGTACCAACTCCCACCCTTAGTCATGGAGTTATAGACAACTGTTAGATGCTGCTGTAAGAGAGAAACCATTTTCTCTAAGAGCACAGCCCTCGTTAGTCAAGCACTCTCCAGTGAAAATACCACATATAAAAGTTTTTGAGTATCAGAAATTGGTCTTGATGGGTTTTAAAAAACAGACAAAAAGTTGAGTGCGTAGGAAAGGGGATGTGGATCTGGGGAGAGAGAGGGAATGAATATGACAAAATAATATACAAAACTCTCAAAGAACTAATAAAAATTTTAAGATTTAGCATACTACCTATAATGCTTTTAAAAATTAGTCTCAAGGCAAAAACAATTTTCAGTTTGAAGGTATTATAGGAATCATTTCCAAGCCTGGTGAGACTGCTCATGTGGTAAAGACAGTCAAATTACAAACCTGAAGACCTGAGTTCAATCCCTAGGAACCATGTAAAAGTGGAAGGAGAAAACCAACTCGACAACGTTGTCTTTTTACCTCAGCATCCCTGCACACACTCACAAACACACACCATGCACAAAGCATTTTTTTTTTAGAAAATAAAAGTCAAAGGATTAATTTCCAGAAATGTTGAATCTTTTGTCATTGTGATTGATGTTGTCATCTACTTGTGTTGGTCCAAATTCAGCTATCATGGGATACATGCAGTCCATAGCCACAGGCTTATAATTACATCATTTTTTTAAGTGTGAAAATAACACAAAAGGCTAAATTAAATCATTTAACATCTATTTACCAAATAGCATGGTGCTTGCTAAGCACTGAGTATAAAGTAGGAAACAAAACAGACACTGTCCCTGCCATCCTAGAATTTATGCTGAGGTCAAAAGGCTTGAGATATTAAGTTAATGATAGGGAGTGCATACCGAGTGTGCGTGAGGTCCTAGGTTCAATTCCCATCATGAACCAACCCAAACCTAGTTCGAACTAGGGATGGTGTGAATAGTTTCTTTTCTGTTTCCAACAAACATTACCTAATCTTCAATTTACTTTAATAGGTAATATGACCCTTTATAGTTTCACATGGGTAGGAATCCAGCTAGTTGAAACTTTAGCCACTTATGTATTAAAGCTTTGATTTATCTAGAAGCAACATCAACTTCCTAGGTAAAGCCTGAGACTGGATCCCAGAAACTAAAATCAATATGATATCAATCTATAAATAAAAGAACTCTAATTTTAGCCATGCAATAGAAGAATATATAAGTTATAATCAGAAAGAGCCTTGGACCAGAACCTGCAAATAACTATCTACATGACAATAAAAATATTTGGGGGAGAATTTCTAAGTTTCCATTATGAATATACACAAAACTTGGAGAGTGACATGATAAAGCTACACCATATATGCTGACCATGTTCAACAATGATAGCTCAACACCCCTCTCTCCATTCTGTCAGATACTTTGAAGCAAATGACAGAAACTATTTCCCTTTTATCCATTAAGCATTTCAATATGCATCAAAAACGATAAAGACTTTTCTTTAAAACACAACCACGATATCATACAACTTACCAATTCCTAATTATTTTTATTATTTATATCTCACTTTCAGATTTCTTAGGTTGCCTCAGTCTTTTCTGAAATGCATTTAGTAGAGCGGCGATGTGTGTTTGTACACCACAGTGCCTGTGTGCAGGTGAGAGGACAGTGTGCAGGAGTTGGCTCTCTCCTTCCACCTGGGGACTGAACTTAGGTTGAGGGCATTATCTTTTACCCACTGAGTCATCAGTTGACATGTCTCTTTAAACCAATCAGTAGGTTCTCCTTTGAATATTCATTTCTTATGATTCATGTGCTGAAGTAACCGTGTTGTTCATCTTGTAGAAATTCACATGGTTTGAATTTTGTTGATTGCATCATCATGACAAAACAAGAAATATCATTTCCCTAGGGAGCTTATTTATTTCACTAAATGCTCAGGAGGGATGCTTCACAACAGTTGGGTATGAGGTACAAAGGGAACCTAGAGTGGCTGCAAGGACCAGTACAGTGATCCTAGGATCCTAAGAGTGCTGTGGTCATACTGGAAAAGTGTTTGGCTCAGGTGCACAATGTCAGCTCCCATCTAGGGGACTGTCCAACTAGTGGTCTAGCCTCAGCCATATCTGGGGAGTCACAGGGCCTGGTCCTAGCCCCAGCAGCATGCTGTCTAGCAGCTGTAGCTTGCTGTCCCTTTCCCTGTAGGTATAGCTACAAGGACAGGCATCTCGGGATGAGGTCATAGTTTGGTGATGGGCCAGCTCCACACTAATGGTGTGCTGAGGAGGATTTCCTTTTTGTATATGCCAGACAGCTGGCAGGTGGTTTCATAAAATAGGTTGTTGGCTACATGTGAAACAGCGGGGTTCCTTTAGTTTCCTTTCCATAATGATAATTTCCTAGTTCACAAAGTCTCTTGGTAGACAGCTTTTCTATTTTCATATGCCTTTTTATTAAACCATCCAAGGTAGCCTACAGTTCCTCACATAGCATCTGGAGTTTCTTATCATGTTCTGGAAAGAATATATATATATATATATATATATATATATATATATATATATATATATATATATTCTTCTTTTTTTGTTGGAAGCTGGAAGCTAGGCTGCTGTTCTCTAATCTGATTTCGACTTTACTGAACAAGCTGATTTTCAGGTTGGCAATGTTATGGGCAGTAGTAAAACCTGAATCACTGAGGCTTTCCCGCTTCACGATTAAATTATGTCAATCACCTTTATTGTCCTTAATTGTACTTCTACTGACAGATACAAACAGGCTTGGGTGCTGCAACTGCAAGAGTCTTTGCTTTTTGAGGTCTGTAGACGTCCCTGGAAGACCTGAACGAAGCTTCGCATAGAGGCTGAAAGCACATTATGAGAACTATTTTAAAGAAAAACATTCAGGAGGTCTAGGAGGATGGAATGGGTACATATCTTAGGAGAACTGAAAAGAAAAAAGCTGACGAAAAACTGTCAGAAGTTTGGTGAACAAAGTGTGCAAAAGTTTCAAAAACTATGAGGAGATGGTTTTCTCTAATTTACACACTTAAGAAGAACAACAAAAAGAGAATGCAGGTTTGCTCACATGTGGATGTTTCTTCAGTTAACACCATTAACAGTCACAGAAGAAAAACAAATTGTAGAATGAGGAAACTGGGACCTATAGCATTCAAGAATAATGTTCCAGACTGTTCTAAAGTTCAGCTTTATTGTGCCACACATATTATTAGTCCCTATGTAAAACCTCAGGAAAACCAAGGAGAATGAAAGAGGACACCATACAGAAAACACTCTAATAGTCAACACTGGAAAGCTGGTAGATATTACAAATTATAAACCGATTTACTACATATAAATCCCAAACAAATTTCTGACACACACTATTAAACTGTTTAAGAGCCCTTGGCAAGGAAAAGGTGTACCAATTAATAGTCAGCAAGCATTCACTGAAACCAACCATGCAAGATTATCCTGGTTTTCCTTTTAGATCGGGTTACTCACCCAGCATATCAAAGTTAATACTGTACAAAAAGGTCTAGATTAAAGCACTGTTCTAGTTTGGTTCCTATTGTTAAGATAAGCACCGCAACCAAGGCAATTTATAGAAGGGACAAATCTGGGTTACAGTTCCAGAGGGATAAGAGGCCATCATGGCAGCAAACCATGGCAGCAAGCAACAGGCATCAGCAGGAGCAGGGAGCTGATGGTCCTTATCTTAAACCTCAAGCATGAAGCAGACAGAGAGAACTGCAAGTAAGTCTTTTGATTTCAAAGCCTGTCTCCAGGGACATACTTCCTCCAGCAGGGGTGTATCACTTAAACCTCCCTAAATGTTTCCAACTGGGGACCAAAATGTTTAAATGCCTGAAACTCTGAGGAACATCTCTCATCCACTCCACCACAAACACCCATTTCTTTTTTTAAAAAAAATTTTTATTTATTATTTTACATGTCAATCCCAGTTCCCTCTCCCTCCCTCCTTTTTACCCTCTCTGTCCACTCACATGCACCCTGACCACCCTCCCTTCCCATACTCCCACCTCAATTCCACATGTAGGGCAATGCCATCCAGGTGGGGTCATATAGATCTGTCAGGTCATTTGAAGTAGGGACTAGGGCTTCTCTCCTGTCTCTAGGTTAAGGCAGTTCCCTCCATGGGGGATGTGTTCTCAAGGTCCTTTTGTGCACCAGGGATACATCCTGGTTCCACCGTCTGAAGTCCCTTAGACTGCTCAGTCCTTCTAGCTGAGACCCATATTCAGGGGGGCCTGAGTCAGTCCCATACTGGCTTCCTAGCTATCAGTCTGGGGGCCCGTTAGCTCCTCCTTGTTCAGGTCAGCTGTCTCTATGTGTTTCTGCAACCCGGTCTTGTCCTCTCTGTCTGCATCTGGATTCTAGTTCGACTCAGTCAAACACCCATTTCTTATCTACTTCAAATTCTTAGTATTTTAGATAAATACATTGATCATATATTATAAATTTTTAGATGAGACAAATCTGGCCAGATAACAATCTGGCTAGAAGGATTCAAAAATATTCAAATGAACTAGAACAATAGTTCAAATCTTAGCAGGATGGAATGTAACAGGAATAAATACAAAGTGCATGATAAGGGCCAACTGGCGGTGGCACACGCCTTAATCCTATTGAGGGAGGCAGAGGCAGAGACAGGCATATCTCTGTGAGTTTGAGGCTAGCCTGGTCTGCACAGTGAGTTCCAGGACAGCCAGAGAACTCAGTCTCAACACACACACATACACACACACACACACACACACACACACACACACACACACACACACAAAACCACCACCACCACCACCACCACCAAACAAACAAACAAACAAATGAAAACTGCATAAGGGTTCATGGTTTAATAAGATGCCAAGTGAAACCTTACATGGTATCTGCTGATTGCTTACATCAGGTAAAACATCAACATTGCTGCCAACCTTGGCTGACTTAACATAACACAGGAGGGGAGGGGATGCTATATGCACATTCTAACTGATAAGAGCATGTTGGAACTATTGTACCAAGAGCATGTGTACTATCTGAGAAATAACATTTAAAAAAGAACATCGGCAAAGTAAAAGAGGAGAAACCAGTTTGGTGAATGTTCTGAAACCCACATGAAAAGATATAAAGAAATAAGGATGATCAACTGAGAGAAGACAAAAAAAAAAAAAAAAATCAAACAAACCTGCCAACCTGCCTTCATATGTTTTAAGTACTGTGCATCAGAACAAGTACTAAGAGCAGAAATCCCCAGATGGAATAGTCTTTTTTTATCAACTTAATAAACAACTGGAGTTTAGAACCTTTCTGTGATAAGGTATTCAGACAGAAATTTTGTGATAAGCTTAACAAGGACACTACAGAAAGTTGGGACAGATGACCCCTGTGGTTTCTTGTTTCTACTTCTTAAAGTCACAATCTCACTAAACCCAAGTTTCACACTTTTAAAATTAAGGAGTTAGATAAACTGGGTTCTTGGGTTCCTTCATTTAATCAACAAAGCATTGTTGATTGTCTACCACAGGTCAGGCATTGCTAGGCAACAGGGAGAAAACAAAGATAAGAAAGACCCAGCCTTTGCCCACAGAGAGGTCATAATATAATAGGTGAGGCAAACCTATGAAGAGACAATTTTAATTTATAACTGTACCCAAAGACACACATGCTATCATGAAAGGGGTACTCAGGTGTGTATGTAAAGGGAGAAGGATGTTTAAAAGGCTCAGTGGAATAGCCTTTTAGCCATTTCTTCATTGGGGACTTATAGAAGGCTAAAGAAAATGAAAGTGTTTTGAAACACTAAACATAAACAAAATGCTTCGGCTGTATGTATGAAACTTATTTATTTGCTTGTACAATCATCCATGTGTATATATTGTGGTGTTGGAGGCTGAAGCCAGAGCCTTGCAGTTGCTAAATAACCAATCTACCACTAAGTTGTATTGTCAGTCATTCTTGATAGTTACTATAGATTGTTCAAACACAGGCATGACTCAATTAACAACTAGGACACACTCTAAGAAATGTGTGGAATGCAGTTTTGTTAGGTGAATAGCAATTAAACAAAACTAAAATGGCAATGATGTCATCTGGGATGATATCTTACAGGATCGCTGTCCTGTGTGCAAACAGGTATTAACCAAAAATACCATTATGTATCACATGGTTGTAGTTCTTATATGGGAATAGTCTGAAATCTAATTTTTAAATATTTATAAAATACAGAAGAGGTCTGTGTGATCTTGTTCTAGGAACCCTAATACTTTTAGCTAGGTTACTTGAACTAACCACAAGCTCTAGAGCCCTCCTTAACACAGCTGAACCATTCATTTTTCCAAGTGAAACATAAACTGAAGCTTTGATGGTAGAGATAGAATAATGAAAACAAATAATAAAGCTAAAACACAGGGGTTTAATTCAGACATATTATAATAGTTGAGTAGTAGAGGGGCTGACTTTTCTTTTTGCATTTAGTTTGTAAATTACATGTAAAGTTAGCCGCCCCCCCATAAAAGTTTCATCAAACATTCACGTTTTTATTCCTAACAATACATGAGTTTTTACTTTGTTTGCTTGTTTGAGATAGGGTTTCTCTGTGTAGCCCTGGCTGTGCTGGAACTCTGTAGACCAGGCTGGCCTCAAACTCAGAGATCAGCATTCCTCTGCTTCCCAAGTGCTGGGATTAAAGGCGTACACTACTACCACCTGGCTGAAGTATTACAATTTTTGAGCTTTGTTTCAAGTAATGAACTTCCAAGGGAAAAAAAAGCACACTAAAGAAACAAAACAACAAACTAACAATAAAATCCAGCACTATACTAAAAACCTTAGTATTTTGTCAGACTTTTGTCACTATTTTGCCACTCTTTTCACTGTATCTCTAGTCATATGTAAATTTCACAACCATGCCTATATCCAGAGATGTCTCTTCTTCAACTAGAGTTATCATACTTAGAAACTGGAAAAAAAATAAACAAACCCCAAAATGGAACACACAGCTAACTTCCAATAACAAACAATAAATACACTTTAATGTATTTATCTGTAATTAGAATACACTTTAATGTATTTATCTGAAATTAGAATTTAAGTGGGAGCATATAACTTATTTAGTAATCCTACTTTCTCACCTTGTTAATTATGTAGTCATTATGCTGGGGTGTGATGAAAGGCCATAGAAGGAATTGAATGGCTAATGTCATTATATAAATATTCATAACTATTTAGTAGCATTCACTCAATGATGGATGCTGCACATGTGTGTAGCCAAAGTTCTATCAGAGTATATTCAGTGTGTATGCCCAAATGTAAATACCATGTACTATCCACATGGTATTATGTGCACTTAGCAAAATTGCTTAGTGAAGAGTAAGAAGGAAAATTAACAGCTGCACTGTTTCCTTAGGTTGTTCCTACTCCTAAAATGCTCAAGATGGCAACTATAAAAACCTGGCACAATGTCAAGAGAGCCACTATTACTCACATATGTATATGAAACTGACTTAAGTCAACATATCCAAACAGGGATAATTCAATTCATTTAAAATGGGGTAATAGGGTAGGACAAATAGACATCAATAGTCAAATTTC
Source organism: Phodopus roborovskii (assembly GCF_943737965.1). NCBI lineage: Eukaryota > Metazoa > Chordata > Mammalia > Rodentia > Cricetidae > Phodopus > Phodopus roborovskii. The sequence goes on from NW_026125680.1 coordinate 2,007,538, forward strand.
TAGTTAAGTATCAACTAATATTATGTTGTCATTAAAAAAGAGACTCATCACATACAAAAAGTCATTTGGGAGTACTCTTCTTGTTTTATTAAAAAGGGTATCAGTAACAGTTCAGACACATTATTCTATATCAATCACAAACTGGTGAGCCATCTGCAATACACATAGATTTTGCTTTTTTCACCTAACAATCCTCCCACAACTTGAAGTACTTAGCTCCTAGATTTGAACAGCAATCAATACAAGTATGTATTAACTCATATACGTATATTAACCAAAAAAGCTGCCTTTCTCAGTAAACTGGGGGACCCTCATTTTGAAAGCAGCTGTTGACATGATCATAATAGCAATTTAACTGTCCCCAGCCCCGTGCCAGAGCTTCAGTGAAGGGTTCCTTTAGAGAATCAAGAGTATCCACTTTTTTTGCTTCCCTAGGCCACACCGGAAGCAAAACTGTCTTTGGTTACAGGAGGTGTTTCCAACCCATTTCCCTGTGGGCTGTGAGAATATACATACATTTATTTTTCATGACACTGTAACAGTACTATATGTACAAAGTTCAAGCTCAAAACGCACATGACCAAGTTACAAAAAAAAAAAAATAGTCACAAAACAATCACATAATGTTCTAAGTAAGTTTACAATTTTGTGTTGAGTTGCATTCTTAGCTATACTGGGCTGCATGTGGCCTGTGTGGGTTATACATGGCAGCCTATAGACAATTACTGTTGGGTCATCTTTTTCAAATTTTAAGATCAGATATTTAATGTTCATGCATTATAAAGCCTTAAAATCTCAGGCAAGAGCTAAAAACCACTGTTTTTATAAGAAACATTAAATGTTATCGTATTTTTAGTTTCTCACCCCTTTAGCCACAGATAGTCTGCTTTGCTGGGCTGTTATTTTTCTTACCTGAAGGTTATCTGAAAGCAAACAACCGCTAAGTTTTTTGCAAACAAAGAGGAATCAGTAAACAGACTAATCCTACATTTGCCACCTGTTTTATCTTCAATTAAAAAAACAAAAAACCAAGAAACCAAAAAAAAAAAAAAAAAAAAAAAACCTGAGAAACTCAAAGGCCACTTCCTACAGGACAAAAACAAAATTCAAGAGCTATCTCATCCTTAACATTGGCAATTCGAAATTCTCATTATGCTTATGAAAATATATTAAAACAACTAGCCAAAAGCTTTTTTAGTGGTAGAGCATCTGCCCAGCTCAGGATAAGTCCTGGACTCAAATCTCAGGATTGTAAACCAACCAACCAACCAACCAACCAACCATCCCACCCACCCACCCCATCAATATCACCAATACCACTGATACCACCAATACCACCATCACCACCAACAACAAACAAGCAAAAACCAAATGAAAAGAAACCCAACTGCAACTCCCCAAACCAAAAACCCAACAGGACTACACACTGAAAAGTCAACTAAGAAGGCATTTTCTTTTAGTCTAAAAAAAAGCTGACTATTTTAGTCTTGAACAAAAAGGATGGTTGATTCTTAAGTAGCTAGTCAGGCTGCAAAATCCCCGACAGAGTTCTGAAAAGGTAAAAGGGGCAATGACACAGAAGGAAAGTGTCTGGAGTGAGTCAGCTGGCTGGAATAAAGCTGGTTGCTCAGGAAACATTTCTTATAGGAAGATGACTACAAAGGGCTGTTAAACAGGAACCATCTTGTAGCTTCATTTTGCCCTTTATCTCTTCTGCTTTTTGCCATACAGAAAATATAAAAGTAAGACAAGGTAAATCGGTGTAAGAAGCAACTGAATTCAGCAGAGTGAAAAGACAACTTGCTTCTATAAAGAAAGTGCTGGGATCCTAAGTCCCTCAAGGTGAACAGGACATGAGCGCAGAGATAAGGCCTTTGTTAGGCATTATAGTAAGAAGCTAGCTCAAGGGTTTTTGATTTCTAAAGCCCAGAAAGCAGCTGAAACTGTAAAATCTGATAGCAAACAAAGACTGACACTAAAATGTAAAGTCTAAACAGGAACTTGGAAAGCTTCTGGTGTTCTGAAAACTAAGATGATGATTTATTTTCTGCTTAGAGGCCAGGCAGGGAAAAAAAGAGGAAGAAGCTAGAACTAAGTAGATAAATAAGCACAAATAAAACAACCAATCACAAGTTGAAAAAAAAAACCCTGAAAACAGGCATACAAGCAACATTATACAGACCGAGCAGTGTGTGTGTGTGTGTGTGTGTGTAATAGGTATATGTAGGTGACAACAACTAATAAAAAAGATATTAATATTAATTTGAAAGTCAAGAAGGAGGTGTATATGGGAAGGCTTGAAGGGAGGAAAGGGAAATAATGAAATTATACTTATATATAAGTATATTATAATTATATAATCAGCTATATAATTGTATCTCAAAAATAATAAAAAATAATTTAAAAACATTCAAATTTATAGAACATGATACTGTCTTGTCTTCCTTTTTAAATCTTTGTGTATGTGAAGTTTTAAATTTTTGATTCGCAATACTGGATACTGGCATTGAAATAAATATAATCATTCTTTGTTATAGTCTTATAAAACATGTTACTTGATCCTATGCTAATAAGGTTTTTATAAAAACTGGGAATTCAAAAACATCAAACTGGGAATTCAAAAACATCTCCAACTTAATAGTACTAAAACTAAAGAAATGGCATCTAAGAAAAAATGACTTGCTTTTTCCTTTGACATGCAAACCATGACCATCCCCACATGGTCTCATGGTCCTATTATAACTTTGCCAGTATTAAAGGGAACATCAAGAAAACCTATATAATCTAGGAATGACAGGCTAAATTGGTGCTATACAATTATAATCCACTCCTATTTTCTTAAGTCATTTTTAGCATGTGTGTGGAGTGTAGTGTATGTGCATGTGGTACACGGACCTGAGTGTGCAGAGTCCAGAGCAGAACATCCGGTGTCTGTCTTTATCACTTCCCTCCTTATTGCCTTGAGACAGGAACTCACACTGAACCAGAAGCTCACTGTTGAGCAAGGCTAGCTGACTAGTAATTTCTCTGTACCTACCCATCTCTGTCCTCCAATGCCAGGATTACAGGCACACATATCCATGTCTGGATTTTAAATGGGTGCTGGGGATTCAAACTCATGCTTGCAGTCACCCATTAAGCCATCTCCCCAGGCCCAGAAATGTCATGCTTTAACTAAGTAGTACAAAATAATTATTATTCAGATTTCTCTGAACACAAAATGACAAAAATCTGAGAATATAGCTACAATAACCAAATAATAAGTATTAAATGAATTCTAAAGATGTAATTCATTAGTTTTATTATTCTTTGGTAATTTAAGGTTTTAACCTTTTAATTTTGATATTATGATTTAATTATACCATTTTTCCCTTCACTTAAAGTTTTAAATACTATGAAATCCTTGAACCAGTGTATATATAACTAATAGGATTTCATCAATGATATTAATAGATAGTGAGGCAATTTGGCACAATGCCTAAATATTTTTTGAGGGGAGGTTTTGTGGCATTGTTTATTAATAAAATTTAGTTAAATCAAAGGGAACTGTAAGCTTAAAGTGGATCATTAAACAACTATATCTTGTCTAAAAAGCCTGCTTTTGCAAAAATATTTATGTTCTATAGTTTTATGCCATATCCCTAAAAGAATAACTTAGTATTTATTGACAAAATAACAGAGAACAAATAAGCAACTATCCTTCACCTACTTAAAATTCCAAACTAAGTAAATATGTTCCTGTATAAATTGCAACCACTGAACAAACATGCACATTAAGGTAAAGTAGCATTACCGCAATATCACTGTGTCAAAGTAGTTGAGAAGAAAACTGAGATCTATTATTGGTTGAAACTAATTTCTAATAAATCTGAGATATGCCAGGTACCTTTTTAAAAAGTAAACCAACAAGCCATATTTCAGGTGCGTTATCAAGTTAATATGCTAATATGATTTTATGCCATATAAAGTATTCAATGGAGTTCTAGTCTTGATAAGTAAGAACCAGTAACTTCTAAGTAAAAATTAGGACTCTAAAACACCTGTCACAAGCTCCTATTTTTAAAAACTATTCTAGGGACCAAGGAGACAGCTCGTTGGGGAAAGGTTCTTGCTGCCAAGCTGGATGACCTGAGACTGAGGTGACAACTGACTCCAAAAGTTGCCTTCTCACTTGCTCACTTGTGCACCTGTGCCATGGTGCATGCCCAAACTGACAACCCCACACACTGAATAAAAAAAGAACTATTGATAGTGATCTCATTTGTCAGACTGTCGATTCTTCTTCTTAGACTTTAGTCATCACCAGAGATGGGAAGAGAAAATTCAAACCAAATCTTTTTTTAATGTTACTAAGGGTTGAACCTAGAGCCTCCACATGCTGAGCAATAATACCTTCTCCTTGATTTTTATGTTTAAGACAAGGTATCATAGCTTTCCAGAGTGGCCTTGATCTCCCTCTCTAGCTTTGACAAGCCTTGAACTTGCAATTCCCCTGCTCTCTTAATAGCTGAGACTATAGGACAGGCATCATAAAACCTAGTCCTTTGGTTTATTTAGAAAATCTGTTATACTCCAAGAAAAGGCTTGGCAAGAAAAGGAAGTTAAAGAAAAAGAATTAAGATCATGTTGTAGCTGGTAGCTTTTCAGTATATATATTTTCTAGCAATATGACTAATAAGAAAAACTGTATTTCAGGAAGAATTCAATTGTATTTTTATGAATTCAATTTCTGTTCTATATGTTTGAATTCCTATTCCTATATATCTTTAAAATATGTCTCAACAATTAACATTCTAGAAAATGCTTAAACTACCTACATTTACTTATGTAAAAGATTCCACAGGCCAAAGTTTAAGTCCTTTATTATTTATTATAAGGAAGACTATACAATCTTACTTGTATCTTTAATTATTTTTCTTCATGTACCTTTTCTAGTTAGATGTCAGAAATGTATTTTCCCATTTATTTAACAGTTAATCGAGGATTGATTAGGTGAAAAAATGTTAATAATTACCACATAAATTCATTGTGACTGTTAGAAAACACATCTGAAGGGGAAAAAAAGAAATACTGTATGTATTTCTAATTAGTGGCCTGTGGCCAAAAAAATGAATCAGAGTTTAAAAAAAAAAACACAGAACTGTGCCTGACTAAACAAGTGACCACAATCTACAAAACAATTAGAGAAAAATTATGCATAGAGAGACTCTGATGAGGCACTGGCAACCCAAGTCGAGTGGCTCAGACTCTGAGTGAGAGCTCCCCTGGAAACAAAGAATATATTCTTTGAAAGTTAGTGAGCAGGGTCTGAGATTCCAACTTTTTCAATAGCAAAATCACTTTTGGACTTGGCTTTTGGCCAATAATTAATTGGAATAATGTATAGGAACAAAAATAAAATGCTATTTATCTTGTTTTTAATAGCATATATATGTATGTGTGTGTATATATGTGTATATCTATATATATGCAAATAGTAAGATTACCTTTGTTATTCTAACAAATCACATGTAAAACACAGCACAATGCTCATTCTTTAGAAAAAATAGATACCTAGACTTCTCATTTTTTACATTTATTTTTGTGTGTGCTCACATGTCAAAGCACACATGTGGATGTCAGAAAAGAACTTGCTAGAGTTGGTTTTCTCATTCTACCATGGAGACCCAGGGATCAAACTCAAGTGTTAGCCTTGGCAGCAAGCATCTTTATCTGCTGAGTCATCCTGCTCCATTACAGACTTTTCATCTAATGACACAAGTTAGTGAAGTTTTACCCCTTGGATAACTATGCAACAAGTCCTTTATCATACTGATCTCTCAATAGTTGTCCTAACCACCTCACAAAAACCGTCCCATCTCACAAAATTAGAAGGTCTGAAGTGTCTTCTGAAAATGAATAGCCAACACACTGTGTCATTTGTCATTATTTGTATGTAACAACATGTAGGATTATACATCATTTCTTTCTTATTTTGAACACATTCACACTGGGAAACAAGGTTGATAATGAGGAATTGATTCGTGCAGGATAACTGTCAACATCCAAGACTCCACTGTAAACATTTAGTATTTAGTGAGTAGAAGATATCCTCAGGTTACAAAGATTCCATAAATGCAAAACACTGTCCTCATCTCAGCCCTCTCCCTTACCTGGTTCCTCGTAACTAGTGTATGTGGGCTTGAATGGGAGGAGATTTGACAGAGCTAGGAAATCAAAAGTAAAAGAAGAGAAGTGGAATGTAAGAGAACTTAAACATTCTTTTACATATCAACTATGGACATCTTTCCATGCCAAATAAATAAATAAATTGAAGGTTAAAATGAAAGTGAAGAGCTATGACTGGGGCATAATGGAAAAATTCACCTAAAGGAAAACACAACATAAAATGACTAATCTCAGTCATTAACTCCTTAAGTCATTTTGATAGAGATCACATACCTAGTATAATATATTGACAAATGTATTTTCTCTTATTCATCAAGGTACTAATCTTTACACAGGTACTTAAATCACTTGGCTTGCCCATCTCTCACTAGCCCAGTAACTAACTCCCAGCTGAGTCCTCAACCAATCCCATTTATCAGTGTATATATTATATCCACTTTAACTAAGTTTTACCTTGCTTCTTCCCATAGTCCCCTACCCTTTACATTTCATCCATTACTTTTCAGTTGTAAGGGACAAGGAGTTATGTTAGTAAATCCAAAACAGTAATGATACTGACTAAACATTTTAGTTTGATATAAGCACATCCTTAAAATAGGAACTTTTAAAAAGGGTGCCTAGAATGTTCGCAATACTGTTGATAAACAAAAAGGTGATCCCCTCAGTCTCCTAGTTTTATTAAAAACTTTCAGGGACCAACTTAAAGGAAGACTATTAAATTAAGTTTTATCTGCAACTACTTTTACCAACTCAAGAAGGAACATTCCCAATCCTGTTTATTAACCTACTTAATGACCAAAGTGCCTGTTTTGAACAATATATATTTGAACACAGCACATCTATCATTTCTCTGGAAAGTTTAACCTGTAGTTCAGAAGAATATTCAGGGTTCAATGAGTTTTGTACTAAGAGAGCTTAAGGAATGGGAAAACCTTCAAAAATAATGCCAAGAATGATGGCATATGCTAGCACTTAGGAAGTGAATGAAGGAAGGGCAGATGTTCAAGGTTATTTTGGGGCTATATAGTGAGTTCAAGGCTAGCCAGGGAGACATGGGGAAAAAAAATCAAGAAAATTTCAAAGATATTATGCTTTAACCCTAGGATTTTAAAAAAAGTAACTCCCCTTTCTTTTAAAAATATAGGGATCAGAAGGCTCTTTGGCATTAGCAAAATTTTCTGTGCCTAAGTCTATCTGTGAAGTTAAAGTTTTCTTTGGGAACATTAACAGAATCCCAGAATAGTTTTAGATATACAAGTACATAAATGGAACCACATGAATCATGATTTAAATAAAAAACTAAAATCAGGAAAATTTAGTAATTTCACATCCAAAAGAATAACCTAATGAGTTGAACTCCAACAATCTTCTAACTGGGAAAAGTGCATTCAATATAGTAAAAGTTAAATTCTAACAAACCATGGTGGCACATACCTGTCATCCTAGCACTTGGGAAGTGGAAGCAGGAGAACCAAAAGTTCAACATCATCCTCAGCTACATATGGATTCAAAGCCAGGCTGTCTTATGTGACACCTGGTTTCACAAGTAATTGGTAAACATACAACAATTAGTTGTGTTGCTAGATACTAAGAGTGGATTATTTGGAAAGGAAATAAAGCAATCCCATTTGTTAGAGCTACAAAAACACCTAGGAATACATTTAAATAGAGCTGAAAGAGATCTTTAAGAGGGGCATGGTGATAGGAGGCACGCCCACAGGGTGGGGCTGTGTGATGGGGGGGGTGGGAGGAGAGATGGGAGGGGGAACTGGGATTGGAATGCAAAAAGTAAATGGAAAAAAAATGACTGGACTCCCTGAATAAGGTAACAATGGTGCAGCTGGGACAATATATGAGGCCACTGGCAGTGGGTCCAAGATCTAACTCTAATGCACAAACTGACTTTGTGGAGCCCATTCTACATGGAGAGATACTTTACTAAGCCTAGGTATGGGGTGAGGGGAGATGCCTAGATTCTGCCACTAGGAGATGATGGAACAGACTTAATAGACTTCTTAGGGGAGGTCTTACCCTCTACGAAGAGTAGATGGGAGGTGGGGTGGGGAGGAAGTGGGTGACCAGGCAGAGAGGAGGGAGGGGGAACTGGGGTTGAATTGTAAAAAACAAACAAACAAACAAACAAACAAACAAACAAGAGGGACATGGTGGCTTGTCTGTAATTCAGCACCTGAGAGAGTAGCAGGAAGCTAGAAATTCAAGCTCATCTTCAGCTATGTACTACATCAAAATGAGGACCTGTCTCAAAAAAAAAAAAAAAAATTGCACATGCTTCAAACTAACTCTACCATAAGAACATAAAACAATGCTGATTGAGGAACAGATTTATGATGTTCATGAATTGCATGAATTGATACTGCTAAAATGTCCATACTAAAGTGTAAAGTACACATTCAATGTAATCCTTACTAAAACAACAGTGACATTCTTCACAGAACAAGGGAAAAAACACTCATGAAGTTCCTTTGGAGCCAACTGTGATGAGTTTCTTCTGTGATTACAACACTTAGTGTATCACTGCACAGAGTAGCGACTATAAATATAAGGTATTATATGTTTTTAAGCTGTTAAGAATGTTTAATGTTTTCACCATAGAAATAATAAATGAAAACACTACACAATATATGTGTATCAAAACATTATAATAAGCTAGTCATATGTATATTTCTACATATGTGGTTTTGTTTTGTTTTTAGTTTTTCTAGACAGGGTTTCTCTGTGTAAGAGTCCTGCTTGTCCTGGAACTCTGCAGACCAGGCTGGCCTTGAACTCAGAGATTCAGCTCCCTCTGGCTCCCTGAGTGTTGGGATTAAATGTGTGTGCCACCATGCCTGGTTCACGTCAATTTTTTAAAAACAAAAATTTCCTTTGACCGTAAAAAGTGGATTATGTCATTATGTGGAGAGAAACCATTTATATTGGTACAGTCATTGACAGAGTAATCACCTAAAATTCACTCAGCACTAGAGAACAACTGTACATATTCATAAATTATTACCATACTTTGCAGTACTAACAATTAGTACCAAAACCATACATTAACAGGAACAAGTTGGATTTTCTAAATATTCCTTATATTTCAGCAGGATAAACATGTATTTTAAAGCTATTTTAGTGATATAAGTTGTGACATTTATAAAAGATGAAATTTATTAAGCAAACGGGAAAATTTTAAAGAACCATACAATTATTCAGGTTTTTTTTATTTTTGCTTATTCAAAGGTAGCAAAAAAGTAACATTTTGTTCAAGTTAAAAAACATTAATCTGAAGGCTAAGCATTCTTCCTGTAGCCTATGCAAGTCAATTTTTTAAAGCCAGATTATTTATTTGGTGAACCAAGGTGCTTTTACTTAAGGTGCTTCAGCTATTTAATTAATGATAATGTATACAAAAACCTACTGGTAAAATTTTCTGAATGGTCAACTCTGGCCTTGAAATTCACTCTTACTGTTATCACAAAGGGATAAACATGGATGATAGTGATGCAATGCATTCAGTCTTCAAGACAATGGCTAACAATGAAAAAGGAAAATAATATAAGGAACATTTTTTTTTTGCTGTTGTTAATTCTATATGTTTAAAATGTTTGTATGTTTGGGTACAAAAAATATTTAGTAAACTTGAGAGCAACCAACCCTGATGGAATGACAAACTATAAACTGCTAGACAGCTGCAGTTAGTAATGAAATGCTGAGACCTGAAGCACATTTGCAGAGCCTAATTATATGGCAAATCCCAGTATCTGAGACAAGGCAAAACAGCTAGAATAACTGATAGACTGGTTGCTATAGTAACTGAGATAAATTTGTATACTGACTGGGGAGGGGGCCAAACACTGAGGTTACTATAAGATATGAAGTCTATATTATGTTTTAATTGTTATTCTTTTAATTTTAAATCATGGCACCACACTAATATAAAGACAGTTTAACTGGAAATAAAAGAATAGACAGAATTCCACTTTGAAAATCAAGAAAGCAACCAATTAAGGATTTAACATTTAGCTGTTTTTAGCTAAAAAAAAAAAAAAATATCTCAAAGCATGAGGGGAAACAAACTGATGAAAGATCCTGTAAAATAGATTAGATGTTTGCAAATAGAATAAAGAAGCAGGTATCAATTCAAGTAAAATCTCAGTAGGACATCATAAAGTGGGCAGAAATTTTATTATTTTAAACAAAGCTTAAGCTAGTATTCATCTCTAACAGAAAGGGTTACTTAATTTGTACTGCATATGTGTATCCTTATAACAAAATGACCTTAGGAATTATATATCCTATCTCAGTTACCAGGCTGCATAATCTGGTCCCTATATTAGGTGCTTAGGGTGACATTCGCCTCTTCCACCTCCAGTACCACAATTATGATCTCAAACTACTATCCCGTATAATATTATCTACACTTCCAGAAAGTAGGTACCAAACTGCAGTAGAGGATACAAACACCACATCTGATAAATTTATCAGACTTTATCAAAGTTATAACAATGAACCGAATAGAATATATTCACTATTGTGCCACTTACATATCCCAAATCATAAAATATTTTCTGTCCTATCAGACTACCAATGAGGGCTGAAGGAAAGGATTCAGTCCTTAAAGTACTTGGATCCCAGGACCCTTGTAAAATAGACACAGGGCTGGAGAAATGGCTCAGTAGTTAAGAGTATTTGCAGAGTATTTGCATGTGGTTCCCAGCACCCACATGGCAGCTTACAACTATTGCAAACTCCAGTTCCAGAGGATCTGATGCTTTTTTGTGTGCTCCACAGATACCAGACACACATGGAGTTCATATTCATACATGCAGGAAAAAACATCTAGCACATAAAATAAATAAACCTTTTAAAAAGACAAGTAGAGTGATATGCAACAATAATCCTAGCAGTAGGGGAACAAGATCACTGACTGGGGCTTTGTAAGCAACTAGTCTTGCCCAATAATTGAACTCCACTGAGCAACTCTGTCTCAAAATATAAGGTAAAGGGTGATTGAAGAAGACACATGATATTAACAACTAGCTTCCATAAGCAAATGAACCCATATGAGCATGCTCATTTTCACACACATGCACATATATTCTTTTAAACACTACCAATAACGTGTTCAAGTTAGCTGTTATGCATGGTGAGTTCCAGGCCAGTTAGTGGCTACATAGTGAGACCTTGTCTCAAAAACAACAAAAAAGTAAGAATTTTAAAATGGAAATTAAGGAAAAAGACCACCAGCGAACACCTTATCTTATAACAACTTGTTTTTAATATTTTAGTTTTGGCATTTTGAAACAGAGTCTTGGTATACAGCCTAAATTGATCTTGAAATCATGCTTCTCCTGTCTCCATTTCCTCAAATACTAATATTACAGGCATACACCATATCTGATTTTTAGAATTTTTAAGAAACCATGGTTTATGTCTTATTTTATGAAATAAGTTATCACAAGATAATAAAGTTTTCAACTTACATGAATTTGTACAGATTCAAATTCAGTCTCTAAACTGCCATACTGCTACCAACTGTCCCTCTATGAGTCACTAATTGACAGTTGGAGGTCACTAAATTTAAAACCTAAATTTACTAATTAATATGTAGGTTTTCCCCACTTCAATATGTTACATGAGTATGGTGAAATTACACTGATAAATATATTTCTATCAATCTACAGAGCCAACAGCAATCAATATAATCTATGACTGAATGCCAACTCAGAAACAACTAGTCATTTTTTGTTGTTTTCAGACAGGTTCTTGTGTAGCCAAGGTTGTCCTGAAACTCAACATCCAATTGAAGATGAATTTGAACTTCTGATCCTTAATGCCTCCATCTCTCAAGAGCTGAGATTAGAAGTCTATTATTATGCCTAACTCAGTAATTTACAATATTTTTCCTTGACTTATAACACACTAACATTTTGTAAGTAAAAACATGTGCTAAGGTGTGTGTGGCAGAAGAGGCCAGCAATCCCAGGACTGGGGACGCTGAGACGAGATCAAGGGTTTGAGGCCAAGCAAGGCTATATCGTAAGACACTGCCAATACACACACACACACACACACACACACACACACACACACACACGCACACGCGCACACGCGCACACGCGCACACGCGCACACACACACACACACAGCCACCACCAGCACCAGCACCACCACCAACAACAACCTTAACAGCCACCACCAGCAAGAAAAAGCAAGTATGAATTTTCAGTTCAGGGTGGAATGCTTCTAATGCCTAACTAAAGTAACAAAACTGAGTTTTCAACATATGAAGCCATGCAATTTGTGGGTGTTTTCAGATCTAATAATTCGTTTATTTTTTCCTCTATGTATATGTGTATATCCTATGTATATGAGGATTTGTTTATGTACAAAGTCCAGCTGGTGTTTTCCTCTACTGCTCTTTTAACTTTTTTTTTTTTTTTTTTGACACAGGTTCTGTCACTGTAAGGTCACCATTTTGGCTAGGCTGGTCTGCCAACTAACTCCTGGAATCTGCCTGCTTCTGCTCCTAATACTAGGGTTATGGCAGGTACAGCCAGGCAGGGCTTGTATGTGGATGCTTGGTATTCAAACTCAGATCCTCCTGTTTGCATAGCAAGTGTTCTCATGGAGAGCCATCTCTCTTGCTCTTTTTATTTTTATTATTTTTATTTTTAAGAATTATTTATTTTTATTTTGTCTGCATTGGTGTTTTGCCTGCATGTAAGTCTGTGTGAGGGCAGTGGATTCTGGGGTTAGACAGTTGTAAGCTCCCACGTGGGTGCTAGGAACTGGACCTGGGGACCTCTGGAAGAGCAGTTAGCCATATCTCTAGCCCCCCCTTTTTTATAAGACAGGGCCTTGTTATGAAGTCCTGGCTTATGCAGACCATGCTGGCCTCAAACTTGGCATGATCCTCCTGCCACTCTGCTGGGATTACAAGTGTGAGTGAGCTATACGCTTAGCTAGACCTAATAATTCTTCCAGATACTTTAATATCTGTTCACATGATTCAGTCCATAATTTATTTACCGTTACTCCAACCTAAACATGGAAAAATGCAGTTAACACTAACAAGACCAATGAAAATGAAACAAAACTACATAATCACTGTTCATAGATAAGCTATTCAAACACTGGTTTTCATTCCGACTTAAAGGAAATTAGTGAGCCATAATTAAAATCCTAGAACAGTAAATATCTTTTGAAAGGTAAAACAAGAAAAGTCATGCTAAATATAAGTGGCCTTAGTGGTCTGACTTAACAGTGCATGTGCCATAACTCTGTAGCATGACTACCTGCCCTTATTTTCTCTCCATTCAAATGTGGCAGCATCACATAAAAGGACTCAAAAGACTTGGATTTTAGTTCGAGCTAAGATGTGTCACTTCCTTTTCTAAGTCTAGGTTTCACTTTCAGTTAAATGAGAAGGATGAGCCAGATTATGTCTAGTTAATCCCTAGACTGAAAATGCATGATCCTATCATTTCTAAGACTTGAGACCTGGGAAGTCTAGGACTTTCTCTGTCACTAAAAATATGGTGAAAATACTGATTTTTATAACATGTTCTCAGTTGCAGCCTTTAGAATATATATATATATATATATATATATATATATATATATATATATATTTCACATTTGGAAGAGGCATTCAACTCATATAATTTATATAATAAATAATTTGAAATCTATGGATTTGGAACTATGTATCAAATCCATCAATGTTTGTTAAAATAAGACATTATAAAAATATGTAAGCCAGGCCTGGTGGAACAGCCAGTAAGGCCAGCTACTCAGGAAGCTGAGGCAGAACAGAATGTTCAAGGCCTGTCTGGGCATCATGGCAGGGTATACATTAAAATACAAACAAAACAAAACAGTCTGGGAATACAGTGGTAGAGTGTATCTAGCATAAATAAGACCCTAGATTCAATCTACACAACAAAACAACTCAACATCCATATGTGTGTGTGTGATATATATACAGCTTTCTCCAAGAACAAAAGTTTATTAACAAAAGCACACTGTACTGAATCTCAATAAAATGACAGAAATTTAAATTTCAAAGGGTTCTCAAAATGTAATTTCAATTTAAAGTTGATGGAATAAGATGAGTCATGGTGTTGGACTCTTTTCTACTATACCACAGTTCCTCCAGCCTTTCCTGCTGTATTAAGCAGCAGAACAGAAAGAATGTCACATTATGAAACTCATCTGGGATGTAGTTTTGCTATTAATTCACTATGGCATCATGGATAAGCCACTTTCTCTCTCTGGGCTTTAGTTTTCATAACATTTTATAAGAGTTAAACTAATTGCCATTTCTACGTATAACATTATGACAATATAAGTATTATATAATAAAACAAAAATATAGATTCTAGAGAGTGCAAATGGGAACTTGCAGGCAAAAGAAGCGAAAGGTTTGCACTGGTGGCTTTAAATAGATTTATCAATTCAATTTAGAAGGTTGGTACAAAAGTATTTTACTCTTGTATCAACTGGGGGACGATCCCTTCTCCACACAGTGCAGAATAGCTATGATGTATTAGAAAAAACACTGGGCTAGTGTTTGATGAGTTGGTTTCAAATGCCAGGTCTGTTGCTTGTAAGGTGTTTCTCCTACACCAAAGTATTTAACTTCTCTAAGATCTTTTTATGTAAAAATGGAGAAAGTCCCCATCAAAAGAAACCACTATAAATGTGGTACACATTACAAATTGGGTAAGAGATGATCAGACACCATGGAAATGTGACTGCACTGGACTCAAACTCTAATCAGTGGCTGTTTATTAAATTTTCTTTCAAGGCATAGATTAACAAATAGGTAAGAAGTGTAAGGAGTAGATCGTTATTAAGCAACAGACTGTGTATTTGGATTCTGTTGATTAACAAAACATCAGGTGTCTCAAGTGTCCACTCAATTTAGTACAATTTGGTGAAATGTTCTGTGTATTCCCAAACACACAAACATTAGGAAACATTTCTTTAAGTGGCCAAATTCACTCAATTAGCCTCTTAGGTGCTTGTATGGTGTGCCACTTCAGTTCATGTCAAGGAAGGAACAGAATACATTTCTTATGATCAACTAGTTAGTGATGCTACCTGTTTTCAGAAATCAAGATTTCTCACTGAGTTTTAAAGCTCTTAGCTGCCAAGCTAAGTCTGCTCCCAGTACCTTCCATGTCTGCCACAGAGGATGGAGGAAAATATAAACAAAGCCACCCCTTTACTGCTCTCTCAATATTGCTAACTGTTTCAGATAAGTCTATTTTTTCCCCAATTCTCTCACTAATAGAGTACGAGGGAAAGCATATAATCCAAACAAATCTCCTCATTTTTTTTTTCCATAGAGCTCTCAACATGCTCAGTTTGGGGTTAAGCAAGAGTTAAATTTAGGAAGCTGGGTCCCAAAGGACTTTTAAAAGAAACAAACTTTTCACCTACTATCAAAGTTTAAAGTTCTTGAGAAGCTATATCATCCTAAGGGGAAGAAGTGACTATCAATTCTATCATAATGACTCATTGGATTCAGATAAGTAAAACAGTATAAGTTTGTATCCCGCCTCCCAAAGTAAGCATTGTATAAAGCTAACAATGTAATGCCAAGAAACAAGGAGAAGAATTCACATTTGAATATGATTTCTGTGTTAGGTATTGAATTTAACAGTTTACAGAGGTCCTGGAATAACTGTGCTTTCTAAACTAAACTTACTTTATTCAATGAGGAAGAACAATATCCACATGGCTCTAAATTGCTAACATAGTGAAAAATGATTATTCCCCCCACATAAAAAAGGAAAAACCAAAAGAAAAACCCTGCATAAATATTTCCTAAGTGATTTTTCACTCATTTAACCTGAGCTGATGAGCTGACAGTTCATTACTTTGAAGGAAAAACCATACAGACTTTATTTCAGGAGAATCCATTCTGTTTGAAAATCTAAACACATTTTCTACCCTCTTCTACCAACTTACAAACTTAGATCAGATACTGAACTTGAGGGAGATTCAGTGGTATCTCAAGGCAGATCATTATCATCCTAAAATCTCACAGTAGTCACAGACAGCTTCCTGGAAACACACATATTAGTAATCTACCAACATACATTTCTTTCTGATTTCGTTGCTGTAACTTTTTGGGTATAATATACAATGTGTATAATACATAGCAGGTTTTTAAAAGGACTTCTAAAATGTACTGATAACTTTATTTCTACCTAAGTATTTCTTCCTCGGAGACAAATGCAAAAACTGAAGAGACTTCAACTCCAAGAATCCTACACTAATATACACATTTTACCAAGTTTCAAGATTTTATAGTCTGACAATATATTTCACTGCTAGTTCCAGACATGTCAGAAGAGTTCTGAAATCATTTTAAACGCTATTTTAACTCTGAAAAAGTAGAGGAGTAAAATAAGTAAGTCCAAATCTTGGTCAGAGAAGCTGTCCAACTAGTGAACTTCCTACTCAGAGCTACCCATATTAATCACCAGTAAAACATCTTGCAAAATTAGATAAAGGGCACAAAGCTGGGCTCTCCTTCCAAGGACCAGATTACTCAGCACTTGTTTGTACATCTGTATTCGGCTGTGTACATTTATGTCCGGCTGCCGTTTCAGACCACATCATTCTCTCTAATGGTAAGGATCTTGTCTACAATTTCCTCTCGTGCACAGTAAAGGGCTATTTCAGTAAAACACTGTTGATGTCGAGCACATTGGCTGGAGGTCTTCCTTGAGTAAATACCTGCCTTATCCCCGCTTCTTTTCCCTTTTCCTTTCTTATGCAAAAGAAAAGGTGAATGGCAAATAGTACAGAATTACAGCCACTTCAGAAATGAATAGGCAAACTAGAGGTTTTTAACTAAAAGACCTAGGGAAGTTCAATTTCTCCTGCTACCGCTCCTTTTGGTCCCTGAGAGTCGAAACAGATGCTGGGAAGGTAAGCTTTGAACACCGCAAATAACAAATCTTTGCCTCTTAGACCCAAATGCCATCCACTGAATGGCTGGCCAAGACAAGAAAGGGGTTCCGAAGGAGTCCCCGGGCCGTTCACTAGGGCAAAGGGTGGAGGAGGATTCCCTGTCCCTCTTCCAACTCATCTTGCCTTAAGGAGTCCCAGGTTTGCGTTCAGAGGCGTCCAAGTGAGACTAAGAGGAACAGCGGTGACGGACACAGCGGCATTTGGGAGAGGAGTAGAGAGGCACGGGAGAAGCAAGGGACTGGGATGTCCGAGTTCTGGGCCCGGGCTGCGATTACTTACCCTACAGGATAGCCACCCCCCAGGTGCACATCTTCAGGGGCATCATAGAATTCTTCAGTGTCGCTTTCCGACGCCATTTATAGGACACACCCGCGGGTGAGGGGGCCGGCTCCGCCTGGAGGAAGGGTGCTTCTCAGCGTCTCCTCCTCGTCAGTTAGAGTGTGGAGCGGTGGGTCCCGGGCGACGCTGAGGAGGGCACAGATGACGTGGAGTGAGAAGTCGGTTAGGGACAGGGGACGACCCTCAGTTGCTGGGCTAAGGGGATGACCTGCAAAGCGAATGCCTGTGGTGGCTGCAGTGGGTCTGGGACTGTTGCCGGCGTCCCGGGCACTAGGTGTATGAAGAGCGCTAGAGAAGAGGCTGTGGCTCTTCTCAGTCCGGGAGAACAGGCAGCGGGCGTGCCGGCGACAGCAGCTCCAATTTCTCCCGCAGCGGCAATTACAGCTGCTGGGAAAGCTACTAGCCCGCAAAATACCGACGCGCACCTACCCTCGCGAGATTTCGGGTCGGGCCGGTTAAAGCGTGGGCGGGGCGGAGAGGTGGCAGGGGGGCGGTCCCAGAGAGGCAATGTTCTGATTACTAATACGGGAGAAGCCTGTCAAAATGGCGCAAGCGCGGTGAGGGCATTTGGTGGAGGCCGGAAGTCGCGGGGAATAAGGGAGGTGGCTAGACTTCAGAGGGGCGGGGTCTAGGACCTGCGCAGGAGCAGCCCGGTGCCAAAAGGCTGAGGCGCGCCCGACTTAGGTGGGATCTGGCTTTTAGCGTTTTAGTCACTAATTCTAAGTGCAGTTCGAAGGAGAAGCTTTTTGAGAGGGATGGTTTTGAGTCCTTTCCGTTTATCGTGAGAGAACGGTGTGGGCATTTGGGGTTTGTATTTTACTTTGTCGTCCTAGCCAAGTCTGAAATAGCCCACCATATGATTTTGGCAGTTTTACCATCTCTAGTCTATAGGATTAGACCTGTCTTACTCACTTACTATGAGATCTCTAGTTGACATCTACATATGATCCAGGTGGCCAAAGGGTAAAGTCCATAAGAAATAGATAGCTGGGGAGTGTTCCATTTCCAAAGAGTAATTAATGATGAATTTATTGCTGGAGCTGACCCAGAATAAGGCTTCCAATTACTTTTCCTCTATACTTATCTGTCGTCGCTGCCCACGATGTTGAGAGAAATTCTATACTGCCCAAGATGTGTGTCAGCCAATTACAAACACACACACACACACACACACACATGTTTATGACAGAGAATGCGTTACCATTGCAAAGCTAAGACAGTAACTTAATTCTGATCTTCAGTTGCCCAATGTCCAGTGACTAAAACAGAAAGATGCTTTTTGAAAGACTGAAATGTTCTTTCTGAAACAAAGCGTCATTCATTGCCCATTAAAACGATAATATTGACTTTCAGTGTTTTCGTGAGGGACATCTATTTCTTCCACTGACGTCATATAGGCTCTTGGAGTAGTTTGTGCTGCCTCAACTGTTAATCAAGATGGCAGCATAAAAGCTTGGATTGGTACCAGGGACATAGCCTTAGAGAGATTAGAAATAGGATTCTAAAGTGTGAAGCAACCCAACTCCAGGCAAGATCTACTGTGCTCTGGGGAATTTCTATTTATTTTTCTCCAAAGCTGGGTTTCTTTGTGTAGCCTTGGCTGTCATGGAACTCTGTTGGCCAGGCTAGCCTCCAACTTGGAGATTCACCTGGCTCTGCTTCATAAGTGCTGGGATTAAAGGCGTGCCACCACCACCCAGTCCATGGATTTCTATAAATTTAAATGCTATAAACTATAGATTCTGTAACATCCCAGAGGAGTTAGGAAAAACACAACATAATCAAATATGTTAATATTTTGCAGCAGAACATATGTTAGTTTATATGAGTAAACAAAAAATAGTGTATAGCCTCATTCAATTCAGATAACTACTGCCAAATAAATTAAGATAGATAATTTGATTGTGAAATAAGTACCTTAAAACAAAATTGTGTTCTATATTTACATCATTTACCAACCTCTTCCTTCCAACTCTTCCCATGTCAATGCCACCCCCCAAATGATGGGTCTCCTTTTCTTTAATTATTATTGAAATATATATATATATATGTATATATATATATATGTGTGTGTGTGTGTGTGTGTGTGTGTGTGTGTGTAAAACCTACTGAGACCTGTTTATGTTGCTCACATATGGTTTTATGGCTGGCCAATTGGTGGATATATGAAATTTTTAAAATTTCAAATGAAGGCTTAAAATTGAGCCTTTTAAATTAACATGAAAATATCTGGATTTCAAGAGCTTTATGGATTTCCAAAGTGCAGGCAAGGGAATTGTGGGTTCTTCTGAAAGTATAACTTTATCAAAAATTACTATTAGATTTCATGTGTTTTAAATGTGCTAAATAGACTTGTTAAATAAGCTGGTGAGATGACAAATGTTTATTGAAAATTTCTAAAATGTTTACACTGATCAACATACACACTGCTCCAAAGCCACAGAGAAACCCTGTCTCGAAAAGACAAAAACAATAAAACGAAACAAACAAACAACAACAACAAAAAACACGCACACTGTACCCTCCAACTATAAGCAATTATTTGTAAATTGAAATGAGTTAATGGTACTGTGTGCATTGGTGAATGTCAGCACTAAGAGCATTTGAGAGGTGGAGGAAGGAAGGTCAGTATTTCAAAGTAATTTTAAGCCAAATAATTAGTTTGAGGCTATTCTAGGCTACCTAAGACCCTTCTTCAAAAAGCCAAAAAAAAAAAAAAAAATTCTCAAATTGCAGCGTTTTTTTTTTTTGTTTTTTTTTTTTTTCTTCTACCATGGAAAACAGCCTTTTCCTTTTGGATTATGGAAAAGGATAGTCTATGTTTACCAAAATATGTTACATAAAAGGTATAACCCTATAAATTTATTTTCTTCCTAATTACTTACTCTTGGTTTTTTTGAGACAGGGTTTCTCTGTGTAGCACTCATTCGGTAGACTAGGTTGGCCTCTACCTTACAGAGATTCACCTGCCTCTACCTCTAGAATGCTGTGATCAAGGGTGAGCACCACTGCAGACCAGCCCCTATATGTTTCTTAAATTTTTTTTTTTGTTTACATCCTGGATCTACTGTCAGAGGTCCCTTAGACTGCCCAGGACTTCTGGATGTATCCCTGGTGCATGAAAGAACTTTGGGAACGCATTCCCCATGGAGGGATACTCCCTTAACCTAGAGACAGGAGGGAGGGCCTAGTCTCTACTCCAAATGACTTGACAGATTTTGATGGTCCCTCCTGGAAGAAACCGCCCTCCCTGTGGAGTGAGGGGTGGGGATGGGATGGGAGGGGGGTCGGGAGGCATGGGAGAGGGAACTGGGATGGATATGTAAAATAAGAAAAAATTATATATATATATATATATATATATATATCTTTTTGGTTTATTGTATATGAAAAAGTATTTGAATGCTATGTTGCTATGTGGAATATATAGCAATTCAGTGAACATGTACTACTTAATGTCATGCAGTATTCTAAAGTGCTAAAGACAATTTGAATATGAATAAGGCAACTTAGTTCCTGTCTTTCACAGCACAAAGTCTAGTATTGGAGTCCCAGTTTGAATGAAGTTTTATTTGACTATTCCATGCCAAGTCTCTTGGAGTTTTCAAGGTAAGTTAAACATTAATATCTCTGTTGAGAAAAAGGTCATAAAGGGTAGTAGGAATGATAAGCCAATGACATCTTAGAGTTATTATAGTTGTCTATTTAAATTCTTTTATAATTGTATGGAAATATTAATTGTTGGGAACAATAAAACATATCCTAACATTCATCATTTTTAAAAATGTTAAAAATGTGTTTATTTTGCCCAAATATCAGTTTTTGAGTTTTAAAGCATTTAGATTAAAGCAGTGGTTTTAAAAGTCTTCATTATAGCTGGGTGGTGGTGGCACATGCCTTTAAGTACTACAGTCAGGAAGCAGAGGCAGATGATCTCTGTGATTTTGAGGTCAGCCTGGTCTACAGAGTGAGGTCCAGTATAGCCAGGACTGTTGCACAGAGAAAACTGTCTTGAAAAAGAACAACAACAACAAAAATTGTTGATTGTATGACTTGCAAGGTGTGAAATGTTTTGCTGAACTCTGGTCTATACAATAATATTCTGTGGGTTACCCCATAGTTGAAAGCACCCTTGAATTAAATGGTTATTTGATTTCATTCCACAAAAATCACAGGAGCTCACAAAATCTTCTGCGTAGATGGAAATTATGATAAAATCTTGTCCCACTTGGATCATTCCCAGTGGCTATAAGAACTACACTGCTCTAATGCTAAAGTAGGTTTAAGGAAAGTCATGGTGCTTGGCTAAGTACTCCTCTCTATAGCAATAATTCTACTCTACAGGGAGGAAGTCATCACTACCGTATGGAACAGCTTGTTGTGGGTTGTTTTCTCTCTTAAGAAGAATCATTCAAACTGTCAGGCTCCCTACAGCTAGTTTTGTGTGACAACCCTGGGAATAGTCACTCAGAACATCAGTGAGCCAAGCACCCTGTAAGCTATGTCGTCTTTCTTGAAGCAAGCACTCCAATGATAACTCGGGGAAAAAAATCTATAGACGATTGCAGTATTGGAGATACAATATAGACATGAAAAGATTTAATATTGCTATTTGTGCGAGACATTTTATGAGTTTTTGAAATATCAGAATCCATGAAGAACACATTCTGAGATTGTTCAGACCTTGTCAGGGACAAGATAACATTTGCTAAACCTCAGCCCTAAATTATCTGTTTGAAAGGTCAGTTGTGTTCTAGCTATGATACTAAATATTAAAAACACTTGTTCCTGTTTGGCTTTGGAATTTTTATATCTTTTTTCAGCCTTTCAGCGTACCTTTAAAATGATACTTTATGTTAACATTAAAAATGAGTTTTTAGTCCTTAAGCTAACAAGAACTGAAATAGAAAGTCTAGAAATGTATTGACATAGAAGAACCAGCCTGCAATTCAAATGAGTTATTTTATAATAGAATACTATGTAGCCATTCACTCTTGTTCAGGACTCTGAAAGAAAGAAAACTGGAGTTTCTTCAAAAGGAAATTTGTTAGATTATAGTTCTTCTATCATGATAAATACGTTAAAAATAGAACGTAAGGGGAATTTCACATTTGCATTGGAATTTCATTGCCAAAAATTAGATAAAAGCAGAAAACTACACTTAAACTGAAGCAAGTTGCACAGGAAAATACAAAACACACACACCCATACTTCAGCTATCTGCCACCAACCTCAGTTCATTGTGTTTCAAATCCTCTATGTTCATATGTAGTGGTAAAGCTTCCCATTTGCTCTCAGGTAGCGCCCTTAACACTATTTCGAAATAATTCACAAACTGCAACTCTTTTGACACCCACTTCATTCTTCAAACTTTATTTCCTTTCAAAAATTTCATTCAGGTATATATTGTATGTTTGAGTTTTCTATAAATAAACTTTGATGTTTTCAAAGTAAAGTGTTATATGTATTGTGACTTTTTGGAGAAAAGGTCTCACTATGTAGCTCTGGTTGTCTTTGAACTCACTATGTAGACCAGGCTGGCCTTGAACTCGCAAAGATCTGACTGACTCTGCCTCCTCAGTGCTGGGATTAAAGCCATCACACTGAGCTTCTTCTCACAAATTGAAGAATTCCTTTGTAACTTTCACAAGTGTGTGTGTGTGTGTGTGTGTTATATCTATCAATCTATTAATTGCTGAACTTAATGTATTGGCAAACATTTATGTAGAAACGTCAACCAGAAGTTTTGAACATATATATCCTCAACAGGAATCAGTACAATTTTATATGACACTGTTAGACTATTTCATCTCAGAATTTGGATGTTGAGATATAATTTCCAATGTGATTATATTTGAAATTGAAAAGTATCTTTAAAAGCCACTAGTCCAATTCTCATATCTGATGAATGGATGTGTTATACAAACTTCCCTGATCCATAATCTTTCAGGGTCATGGAACTATGGAACTTATTATTTTCCCAGTCAGGTTTTTTTTTTAATCTCAAACATTAACAAATTTCTTCATTTTATTTAACCTGAAACTAGATTTCTGTAACTTTGATCCTTTTGTAATTATGTTACTAAGCTCATATAAATCTTTTTCATCTGTTTAAAGATGATTGTTTTAATCCTTTCTGTGCTGCCATGGTGGGATAATTGAGTCTGGGTAATTTGTGGAATAGTAGTTCTTTTTGTACAGTTCTAGAGGCTCTAAGTCCAACATGGGAAGGGGAGGTTCGCACTGAACGAGAGCCTAAGAGGGAAAGAGGGAAAAGAAGGAGGCCCAACTCACTTTTATAACAAAGTAAGTCTTTCAGTAACCTACTACACAGTAATGATAACCCATTTATGAACCACCTTCATCCATTCAACTCCTATAAATCCCTAATCCTCAACAGTGTTACATCAGGGATCATAGCATATGGACGCTGGGGGGGGGGGACACTTTTCAAAAACAACAATACTTGTAAATTCTCTTCATGTTTTATTTTGCAAATACAATTGATATGCTTGGAGTATTCAAATAATTAAATGAGAATTTTATTTGCAAAATTAAGATATATTAAGTACATTAATATTTATACTTAATATAATACCAATACATCAATATCCAGCATATGTTGAGTTCCTGTTTAATGGTCTGTGATCTCTATGTTCTTTGTGATAATGTTGTATTAGAGTAACTCTTTATACTTTGAGATAGTTTTTTACAGTAAAGTAATTATTAACATTAAATTAGTGTTTTCTAACTGTATTAAATAGTTTGTGTATGTTATTTCACTTAATCCATATACTACATGAGAAGAATTCTAATATTGTCCTCATTTTTAGGTAGAGAAACTGGGCTTTAGAAGAATTATATAAATCAAAGTTTCACAGGTAGCATTTTTTATTTAATGTCAGGATTTGATGCCAAATCAATCTGAATTCAGAACTTAGACCAATTTTTTTTGCAGGGGGTTAGGGAAGATCACACTATTATCTTCACTTTATCAGTATGAAAACTAAAATGTTCAGAGTCATCCTATGTCCAAGGTGACATTTTGAAATGAATTCATTATTCAAGTTTGTTCCAGTTTCACTAGATTGTAGCAAATGAACATATTGATGAGTCGGCTGTCTGAAATAATATAATAAGAAGTAAAAATTAAAGCAAGTAGTTGATGTAAGGGAAGGGGGGAGCCCTCAGAGTTGGAGTCAGTACAGGACACAGACATCAAGTTCCCAGCACAAAGGAGATGTGTGTGTGTGTGTGTGTGTGTGTGTGTGTGTGGTCTGCCTCTGGATCAGGCTAAGGTAGAGAGTAAGCAGCAGAGCAGATACTTTTTTGTGGGAGTGGGTTTTTAAGGAGAAAAGGAAGGGTGGTCTCTGCTAGAGTGAGTTGATCAGTCCTGATTGGACATGTTAGTCAAATAATGAATTTTGATTGTTAGACCTTTGTGTTTTTGTCTCAGGAATGACTCTGGCCAAATAAGGGTGTGAACCTTGGAGGCTGGTTTTAGGAATGCTTTCTAACTGTTTTTAGCAGGGGAGAGAGAAGGGTAAAGGTTAAAAACTATCAGCAACATATTAGCTATGTTTAGGCTTTTTAGAGTCCTGCACTCCCACCTTTTTGTTTTATTATTAGGTCTCTGGATGTTGGGTAATTGGGAATCTTTCTCTCTGGCTGCTTCTTGATGTGATATTGGGACATGGTTGTTAGGGACCCAAGGAAGCTGGGATGTTGGTCAAGGATGGGGAAAGCAGGATGTGTCACTTGCTGTCGAGGTTCAGCAGAATCATCTGGGGCTAGGGAAGTGTAGGCAGCAGTTGCTGTTTCTTTTTATTTTCATTTTATAGCATGGTTTATATATGAAGACATTTCTTTTTTTTCACCATTAAAACCAAAAACCCATTTTTTTTTTTCATTTAAAAAAGTTTTAGGACACATAAAACAAGGCAACATTTATTCTTTCTTGTGGTCTTCGGGCATGGGGTCTGTGGGTGGCTCCTCTACCGTTGCGCTGTTGCTCTCTGAGCCAGTGTTGCTATCACTGGTCCCTTCTACCTCCATGCTGTCCACCCACTCCTGCCCACTCTCCTTGTCCTCAGGAGTAGACGTGCCTTCTTCCCCATTCTGTTGGCTCTCTGTTGTTTCTTCCAGGTGTGTCTCCTCTGTCTCCATAGGGATGCTCTCCTCATCCTTCTTCTCCTCGGCTTTGTTAGCCACTTGCTCTTCCTCAGGGACGATGCTGCCCTGACTGCGCTCGGCTTGCTCTGCTGCCTCCTTCTCCCTCTCCTCTTGCCTTTTGCGGGTCTGCTCCTCAGCTTCTGCAATTTCAGCTGCAATTTTCTTCATGTCTACATCTACCTTCAGAGTGCATAACCCTTTAAATTCATTTTTAAAGGAATCCGTGCTTTCCAGAAATTTCCTCTTCTTCTCCTGGTGCCGTTCCTCTATCTGAAGAAGTTCGGCTTCTAGTTTTCGCTGATGAACCATTAACGACTGGACCTGTTTCTTGAGGACCAACTGCACATCAGGTACTACACTCTCACTGAGGATCTCACTGATGAGGCTATGGTTTCTCTGGAAACGGGCGGTGGCTGTATGCTTCATCGAAAAGCCATCATCATAATCATCTGGATCCTCAGCAGGCTGAATGCTCATATAAGGTACTCCTTTCTCCATGTGAGACTGTCTCTGTTGACTTTCTTCCTCTTATGCAGCTTCTGCACGACTTTTTGCATTAATATATGCAAGGCATGCAGGGGAATTATGATAGGCCTTCATAGATTCATTGTACTCTATCTTTTCTGCTTCATATTCGTTTAAATATTCTTGTTTCTCTTCATCAGTGAGATCTCGTCACATGCCACCAATAATCTTGCCAATTTCCCACAACTTTAGGTCAGGGTTGGAAGCCTTTACTTGGTCCCAGACCTTTCTGCTTTACCTCATGTAGGGCATCAGCGGCTTATCTGGTGGCTTTGGAATTGTAATACCAGAGGATGCTGTGACCCGGCTGTTGGTGCCCAAGTTCCCTCCTAGCCTGTAGTTGTTGTAGGTGAGATGACTGTATGGATTGTATCCCACAAACCCTGGTGTGCTGGGCATTTGTGTTGCAGGAGCTGGGGTGGTAGGTGGGGCATAAGATGGTCTTTTTGACATTTTGGAAGATTAAGTTCTCAGTTCCTTAAGAATGAATCTGAGACACCGCAGGCCGAAAAGTCCAAATGAAGACATTTCGACTGAGGGTACATTAAGCAGAATTCCAAGATGGCCCCAGCATTCCCAGCTCTTGGTATGTACACCTTCTTCTGGATTTTTCAACCTGACAATCCATATAATGGTGTAAAGGAATTTTGTAGTCGTTATTAAAGTCTCAGATCAGTTGACTTTACAAGTATGGAGATTATATAGATGGATCTGACCTAATGAGAGAAACTCTTTAAATGTACTTTCCTCTGGCTAGTAGAGAAGAGCCAGTCTATATTGTGAACCGCCTGTGAGAACCACTGAATGTGGATTGTGGGTAGTCTGTAGGAGCTGACAGCAGCCTCCTGCTGATGTTGTCAATGGAAGCCTCAGTCTTAAAACTATGGCTAGTTGTATTCTGTCAACAGTTTGAATAGACCTGGAAGAGGATCCCAAGCTGCAGATAAGAGTGCAGCTTACTTCACTTTGCTTTTAGTTTTGTGTGACTCTGATCTTAGAGCCTAGCCAGCCTGTATGCAGACATCTGATTTACAGAACTGTAAGCAGTGAGTGTTGTTTTAAGTCACTATGTGGTTAATCTGTTGTGAATCAGTTGTAGAACTAATACAGAAGTAAACATCCCTATCTTCTGGCTCCTGGTTAAGAACCACAGATATAGATAAGTTATAATAAAAGCAAGCTGAGGCTGTGTGTTTACTAAAGAAGTCCTTGTCCTTGAATGGACTTGTTATTAAATGTAACATTGACATGAATATCAACTAAGGGGTAATGTAAAAGAAGAAAATATACCTAACAAATTCAGAAAAATAACCTAACATGCATTTATTTATATTTTTGGTTGTGAGCCTAGCCTTTAATGGCTGAGCCATCTCTCCATCCCCCTAACATGCACTTAAAATGTGAAAGAAATGTCTGCTTTTATATATACTCATGCATACACTAGACCAAAAGTTTCATCTCATTTACAAAACATTATCTAGTACCCCAGTAATCCTGCTATCCATTTGATTTAAGGGAATGGCTGCATCTTATTTACAGGGTTTTTCTCCACTTACTAAACCTGCTTGCCTTCAAAACCTATGCTTAATTTCGGTGCCAAACCTTTGAATTTCATTCCGAGTACATTTAACATTTTATAAAATCTTAATTCATGTACAATCAAAAAATAAGAGGCGAACATTCATAGTATAAATTACTTATAGTATAAGTATTTATGGTATAAGTATTTTGTTAGAAATATATACTTTGAAATTATTAAATTAGCATGTATCAATCACTTTACATACTTAGCCCATTTTGTCCTGAGAATATTTATTTTAATTTTTGACTGGATCACCCTATGTTGCCTAAGCAAGCCCTCATGCTTCATTCTACTGAGTGGTGGGATTCCACCATGCACAGTGTGTTATCCTTAACTATAGTAGCTATATGCAATAGATTTCCAGAACTTACTCTGTCATTATATTCTCTGCTTTTATGACTTTGCTGGCCATATATAAGTGATTTTGTAAAGCATTTCTCTTTCTGTGATTGCCTTATTTCACTCAACAAACCATTATAAGTAACTAGATTTTTTGTAAAAAAAAAAAAAAAAAAAAAGCTGCTGTCATGGAGTCTAGGATGGCCTATAGAACACCTGCCTCAGTCTCCAGAGTTCTAGAATTATAGGCATGTCCTTTCATGCCTGGCTGATTTCCTTCCTTTTAGATTCTAATAGTTTGCTTTTTTATTAATGCTACTTCTGGCTTTCCAGCATCATTATCTAGTTCACCTTGGTTACTTGATCACTCATTACTCATGTCTCCTTTTAAAAATTTATCTTCTCTCTCTCTCTCTCTCTCTCTCTCTCTCTCTCTCTCTCTCTCTCTCGTGTGTGTGTGTGTGTGTGTGTGTGTGTGTGTGTGTGTTGATAGACAGAGAAGGGTCACAACAGGTGTATGGTCATAGGACAACTTACAGAAGTCAATTCACTCCTTCCGCTCTGTGGATGCTGGAGAATCAGACTCAGGTCATCAGGCTTGGTGCAGGTACCTGTACCAGCTGAGTCACCTCACTAACCCTATTTGTTGATTCTTAAACAGAATTAAGAACAGATGAAAGGTTCATTATATGTCAGACATTACACTATTTATTGAGCTAACAGTACTATATCAGTTCTACCCCCACCTCTGTGGTACAGAGTCAAACTTGTGAGGTGAGGATAACCTTGAACTCCTGATTTTTCTACTTCTGCCTCCTAGGTGCTAGGATTTCAGGTACCTGGAATGTTATGGTCTTTATTCATTGCTATTTTTAGGCTTGTCATGTGAGCATTTACTTTTAAGTTTGACTTGAAGCCCCAGTATCCTGTGCCTGGATGTGACCCAAATCAGCAGGGGAGGAGGTTCCAATGGGTACCTTTTCAGTTCCTAAAAAGTTGAACCCCTTATTTCTTACTGATGGTCTTTTGCCTATGTTCAAAGTTTTCATGTTTAAAGTCCACAAGCTCCAGTCCTTTGGATATCAGCCTTCTCCAGCCTCCCCTGATCACAACCTAGCTAGCTTTTTTTTTTTTTTTTTTTTTTCCGCATGCTTCATTCATCCTGTCTGTTTTCTTACCACCCTGCAGAGCTGAGTCACAGTGGTTGTGACTGAGAACAGCTATTCCCCTACACACAGCAATTCCCGAAGAGCTGAAAAACTAAGGAAAATGGGTCAAACACTGCTAGAAGGTGACAGACCATTTTCCTTATAGTGGAGTGAGAATATTTAGCCTGTGAAGTAAGTGTAGAGCTTTCACTGGCTTACAACTAAGCTACTTTATAACCAAAGAGTCATAACTTTATCCAAGAAAGGGTCTGTGATAGTTAATCTCAAATTTCAACTTTATGAGACCTAGAATCAGCCATGAGATGGGCTTCTGGGTGTGTCTGGAGGGGGCCTCTTGATTGGGTTAACTAAAGTGGGAAGGCCATCCCACTGTGGGTAGGACCATTCCTTGGGTTAGGATCCTGGACTCTATAAAAAGAAAAAGTGAGCTGATCACAGGCATTCATATACTCTTCTTCCTGACTGAAGATGAAATGTGGCCAGTCTCTTCAAGCTGCTGCCTCCTTGACTTTCCTACCATGATAGACTGTAACTTGAACTGTAAGCCAAAATAACTCTTCCCTTCCCTCCCCCCTCCCCTCCCCCTCCCCTCCCCTCCCCTCCCCTCCCCCTCCCCTCCCCCCCCCCTCCCCTCCCCTCCCCTCCCCTCCCCTTGGCCTTCCTTTCCCTTTCCCTCCCCTCCCCTTCCCTTCCCCTTCCTTCCCTTCCCTTCTCTTCCCTCCCTTCCAAGTTTGTTTTGGCAAGGTATTCTATCACAATAGCAAAAATTAAAAAAAAAAGCCCAAACCAACCAACCAAACAACCAAACAAAAGATAGGATTACTCACTTATTTGATTTGGATCTTAATTATTGTTTTTCTGGGTATGCGTTTATTAGTGAACAGTTATTTAGCACCTGCCATTTTAGTAGTGGAATGAAAATCAATGAGGCTAATAATAGAAATTGTTTTTCTATCTTCATGTATTATATGTGAAAACTTGGGGATGTAAGCTGTGTTTCATATGAGCACTGGAAAAGACTCTGGACCTTTAGCTGACACTACCACAGGACCCTGGATTGGGATAATAGTAGAGGCCATTTATTGTATTACAGAGAACATCATACTATGTAGCAAGGGAAACAAAATAATTTATTTTCAGCTTAGACTCCAAACTTATTTTTCCCAAGCAAGGATTTTCCTCCCATCATTTTTCCTCAAGACTGATAATTTTTAAAAAATGAGAAAGTCCAAATATTGCAGCTAACACAGCTGTGAAATCAGTTAGACCTGTGAATCTCAACCCAAATCTCTACCCAATCCACAAATTTTTGTCTTGCTAAAATCTTAGGTATCCTGGGCAGAGCCACATGGCATCAGGGAATATATTTTTCTATTAGTCCGTGTACTCTAGAACTAGAGAAGCAGAACTTATAGAATGAATCTATATATGAAGGGGATTTATTAGAATGACTTACAGATTATAGCACAACTAATACAATAATGGCTGCTTATGAATGTAAAATCCAAGAATCCAGAAGTTAGTCAGTCCATAAGGCTGGATGTCTCAGCTGATCTTCAGTATACACTGGAATCCTGAAAGATTAGGCTCTAATGCCAGTTAAGGAATGGACTTGCTAGCAAGGTGAGAACAAATAGGCAAAGAGCAAAAGTGTCCTTCCATGTCCTTGTATATTATATAGCAGCAAGAGGTGTGGCCCAGATTAAGGGTGTGTCTAACCCCCTCAAGAACTGATTCGAAGACGTGTCTTCCTACCTCAAAGGTCTTGACTAGAAGTGGATTCACCCACTTCAAACCAGGCAAAAAAAAATATCTCACAGGTGTGCCCTCCATTGTGAGGGCATTGTAGTTCATTCCAGATGTAGTCAAATTGACAACCAAGAATAGCCATCAAAATTTTAAAGGATATTTATTACATTGGCTTACACAATAGGGATAGATAGTTCAACAATGGCCATCTTCTGGCTCTCAGACAAGCTGAGAACATGGTTGCTTCTTATTTTATAAAGCTAGCTGACTCTCCAGAAGTCCTTTTTTTTTTTGGAGGCATGAATGATTCTTAGATGCTAGTCCTTAGTCTATATTGAAAGGTTAAAGGAGCAGGGCTCTGATGGCAGAGGCAGCAACAGCAAAACTAACACCAGGATAGATTCCCTGCCCAGCAAGGAATAAGCACCAGCACTGCCTTTTCCTGAGATTGCTTTAGAACTGCGATGGCAGGAGGGAGCTTCCTACTCTGTGGGAGGCTCTTCTCTCTGCTAATCCTTCCAGAAAATGCTTTTACAGACCCTTAATTGTCTCTTAGATGGTTCCATATATAATCATATCAACAATCATGATTAGACACCATATGCCCTTCCCTCTTTTCCAGTATCACTATTGGAACTTTCAGGTCACATATTAGCTGAAACAATTGCCAACTCTTACTAGTTCGACTGATACCTAGTGGTTTGCAGTGTACATTAGAAGAAACAGAGATTAACACTGAAATTAATTAATTCTTAATAATTAATTAGAGCAAGTGTTTGGAGTTTCTCATAAGCATTAAGAAGCAAGCAGGAATTAAATCTCATAAATCAATCAGGCCAAATTAGGAAAGACAGGCAAAGAGGCCCAGAGAATACCTAAGGGCCAGTTCTTCAGGAGAACCTAGAGATTAATGTCAAAACAAACCATAGACAATTATATTTTGCTTTATTGAAATAAATGCAGTAAAACAGAATTTATGTGTGTGCACATAAGTATAAATGTGTACATGTGCCCAATAAAGTAAATAGTTTTGTTTTCTTTTCTCTCCTCTCCCCTTCCTTTCTTCACTTCTCTCTTTTTGTATCTTCTTTTCTTTTCAAGTCAGAGTCTCACTATGTGTCTCAGGCTAGCCTATAACTAACTCACTGTATAACTCAGAATGACCTTGAAGTTATTATCCTTCTACCTCAGTGAGCTATGTGCTGGGTTTCAGGCATACTTCACCATGCATGGTAATATATACTTATTATTAATAGAGTTCAGATTCAGTTGTTTTCAATGGATGGTTTTGCTTGCTTCTTAAAAACCCAAGTTAAAGAACTTACTATATATATATATATATATATATATATATATATATATATATATTGTTATGGGTACATGGCCTAATGTTGTGATCAAGATCCTAATGCTTAAACTGAATGAAGTTATATGAAATGGCATCTTGAAAATCCTATTAAAAGAAAGGGGGTTCTGAGCTTTCATTCTAGCATAGACCTATCAAAATCTGCCTGCTTGAGAAGGTACTCATGTCAGAATTTAAAAATTCCCCCAAAGTGAATGTGACACAGGAAGTCATTAAGTAATAGTTTAAACATTGTTTGAGGCAAACACACACACACACACACACACACACACACACACACACACGATGTAGTCTTGCTATGCTTCCCAGACTGACCCTGAACTTATTAGGCTTAAGCAATCCTCCTTCCTTGTCCTCTCAAGAAGTGTAGATTATAATCTCATGCTATCATGCCCAGCTCATGTTATATTTTTACAACTTAAGGGTTTGTCATTTCACCATGAATTGTAGTTTCTAGCCACAAACACTCAGAACATCTGTAAACTAATGTCATTCCTCCAGTTGACTGAAATTGGGGACAGGAAGTTTAAATGACACTATTAAAATATACGACTTTACCCTCCCCCCTTACACACACACGATGTCAATTAGTCATTATGATAGATCCTCTGAAGATTTGTGTTACTAACCCCTGAATGGGGAGAGAAACAAAATTGGGGGGAGATAAGGAAATATAGCCTGACATGATAGCAGGATGATATTTAAAGGCAGACTCACAAGAAAAATGCAAAGTTCAAGAGTTCTATTGGAAAAAAATAAAAAAGGACAAGACAAAACATTTGGGATTGCCGGTGTCAAGGGTGGGAAGAAGCTTGTAGGGGTACAGAACATGATGGTGGGTGCAAAGTGCAGGGGCCAGGAAGGGAAACTGGACAGAGGCAATAGAGCAAAATTGTAGCCTATTCTGGGTGTTATAATCCTGGGAGCAAAGACCAAGAACAGTGTGGGAGCAGGGCTTCTGTTACAAGCATGGCAGAGATCAGGGAAAAACAGGACATCCTAGGAGCAGTCAGAGGGAAACTAGCCAAGTAAGTGATGAAAGATAGTCAGGAAGCCAGTGCTATTTCAATCTGAAGCCAAAAATCATGTCTGTTGAAGGCAGATAATAAAGAACCTTGTCCTTTGAGAGAACTAAAAGGAAGTTAAGTCTATATCATAACCTGGGAAATGGGAGGTAGGACATGAAGGAAAATCATTGAAAAGTCTAAGAGTTCAAGTTTGGGATCTAGAGAATATTGTTATCCCCCCATATATGCAGTGAGTGCTAGGAGGAACTTCTTTGTAAATTCACCTGTGCAGAGTCTATCACGACGCGCTATCGATGCAGATATACCTAACCTTCTCAGACTTTCTTCTCAGAGTTTTCTGTGTCTGTTTTGGAACAGACTAAGGGAATTTATAAAGACATCAAGATCTAGCCATAATGGTCCATTTCATTCCATCTCTAACTATAATAAAGTCCTCCACTAAAGAACAAAGATGCGTGCCATTTCAGGCTAGAAATTTGGAAATGTATTTGCTATTTTAAAAAACAAATTCTCAAATAGTTCTTCTTAAACTAAGGCTGAGGCAACCTTTAGCCTCCTTGTGCTTGTAGCTTTAAAGCACATTTTATGAGTTTGTTGGTAGGAAAACAATTACTTTTGGATCCTGTATTTCCTGAACTAACTATACATGCATCAAGACACTTGTTGCCAGCCCATAGCCCTATAAAATATTCAGGTCCCTGTTCTTTTGGAAATGTGTAATGGTTCCAGTTCATAAATATGCTATGTGTGGCTAGGTCATCGAGGTGAAATTGTTGGGAAGGTCCTTTCACAAGTCCTGCCAAAGTAGGGGGACAGGTTAAAAATATACATATCCTAGACCCAACTCAGGTTTTCCTATGGCTCCATGTCCAAAGTATGGTGAAACATTCTCTCCTAAAATAAAGGCTCAAGTTGTCTGGTATCTTCTTTTTGTGTAATGGCAGTGACAGGTGTCCTCTATTTCAATGGTGTCTCTGAACCCTGTTGTAATTCCATAAATATCTTCATGACTTCTGAGCTGGGATTTCTGAGCCATCTTCAAGACTTTTTAGCTAGGCAGCTGTTGGTAAGAATGTGATGGTGTAATGAAGCCATCTAGGGAGGCTGCTCTGGGGATAAATTGTTCTTGGTCCAAGGATCGAGTTCTATCTAAAAAAGAAAACTTTAGGTGGGTTCATTGCATTCTGTCTACAAGCAGGTCCTGGAATGTTGCTGTATGCCACTAGTAAATATATCCTCAGGAAATACAAGTAACTAGTTATAAATATCTTCTGGGGAGATTTATTAATTCACCTATAATGGTTTTACAATGAATTTTTAAAGGAAACCTAAATTATTGTGTGCATATCTAAGCAGGTTGAGTTTAATGTCAGTGAGGACATGTGGTCATTTACATCATTGGTGAGAATATTTAATCTAAATTATCAGTATTTCCTATATTCTCATATGGTAATACTATATCACACTTTGATAAAAAAGAAAACTACATATGTTTATAGTATGACAAAAGTAGTAATAGAAATTTATTTTTACATTTATTTTCTTCAGGTACTGGGGCTGCAAAGTAGAGTATGACATGGCTTCTTTTTGAAAAGGCTTAAGAATCTAGATGAGAGCAGATAATAATGAGACCTAGCTGAAATACACTGTAGCATAAAGGAATATGATAGCAGTGGTACTTAGCTTTGGATAAACATCAGAGCCAGCTGGAAATCTTTTAAAAGTCCTTAAGCTTGTATGACACCAGAAAAACTTTTTTCTTTTTGGTTTTCTGAGACACAGACTCTCTTTCATGTCACCCTGGCTGTCCTGGAACTCACTATGTATACCAGACTGGCCTTGAACTCACAGAGATTTGCCTTCCTCTGCTTCCCTAGTACTGGGATTAAAGGCGTGTGTGCTATCATGCTCAGACTATAATGCTGGTGAGGTGGTGGTGAAGCTTTGTTTGCCTAGAAAGAGAAGGAAACTCTGAGGCTCCGAATGCTGAGTAGCTTACTAGATGAAGAAGAAGGACGGTATTATAGGCAGAGGAAATGGCACTTGCAAGGACACAGATGGGGAACTGAAAACTTGAAAGTGTTATATCTTGGTATGCAAGAGAAGGAGGAACTAAATCTTTCTCCCCCATTTTTCCTGTTTCTTTTTGAGACAGGATCTTGTTGTGTAGTCTAGGTTTGTATGAAGGTTGCCATAGACAAGCTGGCCTGGAACTTCTATTTCTTCTTCCTAGGAACCAGATCTTAAATGGACCTGAGAAGATATTTGTACATTATGTGTTCATTATGGAGCTTCTGAAGGATTTTAAGTGGGGAAGTACCACAGTCATGACTAGCTATTTGGAGAGTTGTGGATTTGGGTTTTGATTTTGTGAGACAGGGTCTCCTGTAGCCCAGGCTGGCTTCAAACTCACTATATAGCCAAAGATGACCTTGAACTCCTCATCTCTTTCCTCCACCTCCCAAATGCTCAGATTACAAAAGTGTATCACCATGCCTGCCTGTTTGGGTTTAAAAGGGTCACTTTAGTGCTAGTGTTAAGGAAGGAACTGATTACCCCAAATTGGATCTAAGAAACCCTTTGGGAAATTATAATAATTAGCTTAGGCGAGAAGCCTTATGGGCCTTGATTTAAGCCATGGTAATGGGGATAAAGGGCAAGAGACAGATGTGGGAACTACTTGGAAAGTAAATTCAGTTGAAAACATAGAGGGAGTGCACACATAGAGACAAAGAGCCACAGGACTGTATGGTTTTGAGTAACTGCTAGAGTAAAATTGTCAGGAATAGAAGCAGCACTCAAAATGGCAAATCAGTTTTAGCGAGCCATGTGCTTTATTTTACTGTTGGGTTGAATGTGAAGCAATGAAAGAAACAGGAGTCACTTGAGTAAATATATAGGAATGGATATTTGAAAAGTGGGTAGGACACAAGATAGAAAATTTAAATTTGTACTCATCAATGTGATGTGAGCTATGGTGGTAGATAAACTCTTTGAAAGTTTGGCAAAGTCATTCCTTCCCCTTTTGCTTACCTGAAAACTTTTAGTGACAGCAAACATACATGACATTTCTTTTGAAAAATAACTGTTACTGTTAGATGTGTATGTCTTTTCTGCCCACATATATACCTGAATACCATATGTGGACATGGTGCTCACAGAAGGCCACAGGTCTCCTGGAACCAAACCTGGGTCCTCTGTGAGAGCAGCTTGTGCCATTTTATTCTTTTGTTTATTTGTTTTTAATTTCATTTTACATTACAACACAGTTCTTCCTTGTACTCCTCCTCCTGCCCTCCTGCCTTTCCCCAGCCCACCCCCCATCCACTCCTCCCAAAGGGTAAGGCCTCCCATGGGGAGTCAGCAAAGCCTGACATATTCAGTTGAGGCAGGACCAAGTGTCCCCTGCATTAACAGCTAGGCCATCTCTTTAGCCCCACAGCATTTTTAAAGTATGTCTCAATTCATAAAGTGATCAAGAAGTATGTATTTAAGATCCTGGGTTTGATCAAAATATTATTAAATAAATATTTCAGTAGTAGAGGCTGATGGCACATCCATATTCCAAGGATCACAGCTTAAGTCTAAATTTATTACTAATGATAACTCAGAGAGAATCAGGAGAAACTGAAATTGACCCTCTGATACTTTGTATATAAGGAATTATAGATTATCTCTGTGGGGGGAAAATCCTTTCAAAGCAGTGGTTATTGACTTTGAAGTGTTAAAGGGTGCCAATACTCAGGATGCATCCGTGTTCAAATAATGAGACCCTGTGAGGTTGAGACATGGACAGACATTACTATTCACTACATTTCTGCAGGTAGTTCTCTGTGTAGCCAAATTTGAGAACTGCTGCTTTGGAAGATGAGAGCCTAGAGATTTATAGATGTGAGTCGGGAATACTGGCCAGTGTGACAGGGAAAAGCATGCTCAAGCAAGCAGATCTCTAGCAACCAATCTGAACCTAGGCTCTGCTTCTGGAACCGAACATGAGGCCACACCCCACCTGCCTTATCTAAGATCTAGGTAGAAGAGCCACAAGAAGAGAGGAAAATGGAACTGTCATAGTAAGCTCAAGTATAAGTAGCCAACACTTTGGGCATTGGCAACAGCACTGCTGTATTGGTACTCGTGATCTCTTCATTCATCAAGATTTTACTGACAGTCAGGGCTATTGCACAAGGCATTAGCATATTTGCTAAGCATAGAGCAACAAACAGTAGAATAAGATTGAGGATTCTCCTGGCTGGGAAGAGCAAGAATAATACAAGGCATTGCTTAGTGGTATGCAGAGTTTTAAATAGAGTGATATATTGGAGAATGAGTGGGTATCTGTTTGAATTGGTAGGTCACAGAAGTTCGCTCCCCTCTGACGTAGCATTTAAGGTAAGGGATGACTGATAAGAAAGCATGATATATGAAGAACAGGAGGACAGCATGTTCCTGAAAGGAACACAAACCACACTAAACCTTAAGGAAGAAGCAAAATTGACATGTCTGAGAAACAGAACAGAAATCAGTATGACTAGATCAGTCAGATTAGAGGAAGTATTATACAAAGTGAAGTTCTTGAGGTAAGTAGTGGACAGGTCATATGCAATCTCTAAAATCACACATGGCAAGGAGCCTGAACTTAACTGTGATGGAGAATCATTAAGTGGTTTGGAGCAGGGATATGCTAAGATCTAATTTATATTTTAAATGGCCATTCCCATTACTGGTTTAGATGGTTGCAGGAAAGAAAACAGGAAGACCAATTAGTAGGATGCTTGTAACAGCATAAATGAGATATGGTAGCAAATTGGGTCAAGATATGACCTAGAGAAAAGTTGGCATATTTTAGGTATATTTAGATGTTGAAACTATGGATATTTTAGTCTACTCATATATGTATGTATGTATGTATGTATGTATGTATGTATGTATGTATCTATCTATCTATCTATCTATCTATCTATCTATCTATCTATGTTTTTTGAGACAAGAGTCTTTCGGTGTCAAAATGAATTCAAGCTGGATATATAACTAAGGACAAACTTGACCTAGACAGGGTTTCTCTGTGTAATCCTGGAACTTGCTCTGTGGACCAGACTTGCCTTGAACTCACAGAGATCCTCTTGCCTCTGTCTCCTGAGTGCGGGGATTAAAAGTGTGTTTCCCCAACTCCTAGGTGACTTTGAACTCTTGATCCTCCTGCTGTGCTTCGTAAATGCTAGGATTGCATAAACAATATGTCTTAGTCATTGTTCTTGTTGCTATGAAGAGACATCCTTACCAAGGCAACTCTTATAAAAGAAAGCATTTAATTGGGGGGTTCATTATAGTTTTAGAAGTTTATCATCCTGATGGGGAGCATGGTGGCAAATATAGTGCTGGATCAGTAGGTAAAGCTACATTCTGAGAGAGAGAGAGAGAGAGAGAGAGAGAGAGAGAGAGAGAGAGAGAGAGAGAGAGAGAGAGGAGAGAGAGACTGGGTGTGCCTGGTATGGACTTTTTTAAACCTCCAGTCCCACTCCTAGTGACATATTTCCAACAAGGCTATACCTACTGCAATAAGGCCTCTCCTCCTAATCCTTCTAATCTTCTCAACTAGTGTCACTTCCTGAAGACTAAGCATTCAAATAAATGAACCTATGGGAGTCATTCTTATTCAAACCACCGATTCCACTCCCTGATTTTAAACATTCAAATATATGAACCTATGGGACCATGCTCATTCAAACCATCAATACAGCATCTTCAGCTTAGACATTAATCTATGGAGTCATCATGGGCATTGTTGACATACAATATTAGCCACACTTGGTGATGAGATTATTCTGGAGATAGAGATAGATAGATAGGTAGATAGATAGATATGTTGGCATGGATTTTTGAAACCTCAAAGCCCATCCTCAATGATATACTTCCTCCAACAAGGCCATACCTATTCCTATATCATAGGCTAATCCTTCTCAAGTAGTCCTGCTTACTGATGACTAAACGTTCAAATATATGAGCCTATGGGTGCCATTTTATTTAAGCCAACACACCATCTCTGGGCATATTCTCAAAGGACTCTATATTCTACTATAGAGATACTTGTTCTTCCATGTTCCTTGCTGCTCTATTCACAATAGACTGGGCATAGATACAGTCTAGATATGTGTGGAGTATTGAATTGATAATTAAAATGTAGTACATATACACAATGAAATTTATACATAAATGGATAGAGTTAGAAATAATATTCAGAATGAGGTAAACTGGACCCAGAAAGACAAATGCCATATGTTCTCTCTTATATTTATTTGCTAGCTTTGAATCTTTACATATGTATGTTTACATTGGAGTACCCATGTAAGTTAGGAAACTAGTGAAGACCTGTGGAAATGGATTTGGAGGGACAGGGTATAAAATGTAGGTAGTATGAAAGGGGAAAGACACAGGAAGGTTTAACTAAGGTTGTGGGTATGAGGGCTTAGAATTAGGAGGATAGAAGATAACTAACACCAAAGACCTTTGAAGAAGCCACATGGAAACCTACTAATATAGAAACTTTCGTAAACACATACATATATGAAAGCTTAAGTGGAGTTACCATATAAGATTGGAACAGAGCCTCTACCAAATACCATAGGCTATCAAATAAATAGTTCAATGCCAGGTGTGGGCTACCTCTTCTTGGTTAGTGGAGTCCCATAAACTTCTCATAAAATTAAAAGGCATTATTTGGCGACCCGCCAGAACTTGGTAATAACTGAATTTTTCTGATGGGTTATCTTTTCCTCATTGATTTACATAAAGGCGAGTTCTTCAGGTATTCTAAGTGTTAATTCTGTTCTCACATAATGCAAATATTTGTACTCTGTAGTCTTTTAAGTTCATTTGTAATATTTTGTTTTAAAAATACTATTTTGAAATAGGTTCTTGTTGTGTATTCCAGGATGCCCTATAAGTTGAGTTCCTCCTCAGCCTTCTAATTGCTAGGATTTCAGGCATGTACCAGCTGTCAGATATTTTAAATTTTGGTTTCATGTACTCTGTCCATTTAGGGTAGGGGAATTTGGAGTCTTGGTCTTCCAATAGAAGACTATGTTGTATTTTATTTTAATACACAATTTTCCAGTTATATATTTTTCTTTCTTTCTTTTTACTTTATTTTTCTTAAACTGTAAAGATATTAAATATAAGACAGAAAAATAGTATAGGTAAGGTATTAAATATAAGACAGAAAAATAGTATAGGTAAGAGAATTCATCATAGAGCTTAAGAAATCTCTGTGTGTATTTCTTTGTCTCTGTCTCTGTCTGTGTCTCTGTGTCTTTGTCTCTTGTAGGTATTTTGAATTAGGACACAGGATCCCAATATGACCTCAAATTTGTGACATAACTCCTGCCTTAGCCTCTTTAGTGAGTGCAGAGATTATATGTGTGAGCCATTGCACTAGCTTAGAACTTATTCAAGACTTTAGAAGGCTTCTATGTGTTCCTCCTCATGTCCCATGCCTTTACTACCAGTGACAATCACTGTATTGCTGTTTACTTAAAATATTTTTTTCTTATGGTCACTGATAGCTATAATCCCAGCACTTGTGAATTGGAGGCCAGCCTGGTCTACATAATGAATCCCAGGACAGTCACAGTTTTACAAAACCATGAACAAAGTAAAAACCCACAGTTTTAATTATTTCTTTAATACACTAACCGCTTTTTTGAAATTTTGACTAGCAAACAGTCATCTTTCTATATTTTAAGATTTATTTTTTATTACTTTTAAAAACAACTTGTGTGAGGGTACACATAAGGGTTGATACTGTTGTCCTCAGAGTCCAGAAGAGGTTATTAGATCCCCTTGAGCTGGAGTTATGGGTGTTTGTGAACTGCCATTGTGGGTGCTAGGAACTGACCTTGACCTTTGCAAGAACAGTAAGCACTCTTAACTGCTAAGCACTCTCTAGCCTCACATCTTACTATATCAAGAAAGGGCAAGATTGGCATTATATTAACAAAAGTTCCAAGAGAAAGTCTCTAAGCATAGCCTGTCTTCATCTTCTGTGAGTGTTAATAAAAATCCCTTCTAAGAAAGTAAGTGGGCTGCTGGGGGGAGTGCAAACTCATACAGCCATTTTGGAGATCAGTATGGTGGTTCCTCAGGAAAATGGGAATTAGTTTACCACAGGACCCGGCAATCCCCCTCTTAGGCATATACCCAAAGGATCCACATCCATGCAATAAAGACATGTGTTCAACTATGTTCACAGCAGCACTATTTGTAATAGCAAGAACCTGGAAGCAACCTAGATGCCCCTTAACTGAAGAATGGATAAAGAAGATGTGGAACATCTACACAATGGAATACTACTCTGCAGGAAAAAAATAATGGTATCTTGAAATTCGCAGGCAAGTGGATGGCACTTGAAGAAACCATCCTGAATGAGGTAACCCAGTCAAAGAGGAACATGGTATGTACTTGCTCATATATGGATTTTAGACCTAGATCAAAGGATCACCAGCCTATAATTCACACCACCAGAGGAATTGGATACAAGGTGCATTCTAAGAGTTTCATATAAAGTCCCTCACAGAACCGGGAATGGACAAGTCCCCCAGATCACAGGGGAAGTGGGGGGGCAGTGAATGGAGAAAGAAGTAGGAGAAAGAGAAGGGGAGGAGAGGAAAGCATTTGCAACTAGGAAGATTGAGTCAGGGTAGAAATAGAAGACAGGAGAGAGAGAGAGAGAGAGAGAGAGAGAGAGAGAGAGAGAGAGAGAGAGAGAGAGAGAGAGAGAGAGAATAAAAATAAAAGAGGGAGCCTTTATTGGTTTGAAGAGAAAACTGAACCTAAAGAAAGGTCTAGAGACCTACAAGACTGCCGCAACTAACAATTTGAGCAACCGTGGAAAGGCTACCATAAATGCCCTTCGCTGATAATGAGATCAGCAACTAACTTATCCACAATCCTAGAGCCCTCATCTAGTACCTGTTGGAAACAGAAGCAAATACCCATAACAAAACACTGAGTCGAACTAGAATCCAGATGCATACGGAGAGGACAAGACCAGGTTGCAGAAACACATAGAGACAGCTGACCTGAACAAGGTGGAGCTAACAGGCCCCCAGACTGATAGCTGGGAAGCCAGCATGGCACTGACTCAGACCCCCTGAATATGGATCTCAGCTAGAAGGTCAGAGTAGTCGAAGGGACCTCAGACAGTAGAACCAGGATGTATTCCTGGTGCACAAAAGGTCCTTGCGAACACATGCCCCATGGAGGGATACTCCCTTAACCTAGAGACAGGAGAGAAGTACTAGTCCCTACTTCAAATGAATTGACAGATTTACATGACCCCACCTGGATGGCATTGCCCTACATGTGGGATGGGGATGGGGGGATGGATTGGGAGGGTGGTCAGGGTGCATGTGAGGAGGGAGAAAGGGAAGGAGGAAGGAGGAAGGGAGGGAGAGGGAACTGAGATTGATATGTAAAATAAAATAATAATAGTAAATAAAAAAGAAAGTAAATGGGCAAAGTATGAATATGCCTGTCACATGTTGGAGCTGGCAAAGCGTGTCAAGTTATGTTAACATCTTGAAATCACCCATATTTAGGGATGAAGTTTGGGGAAAACTTGGTTGAAGGATACAAAATTTCAGTTAAATGGGAGGAAAAATTCAGTGTATTTTATACTTAGAAATTGTTACAGGAATCAGGCATGGTGGGACATCCACGCATTTAGTGACCGGAGGCAGGTGTTCAGGGCCATCCTCTGCTACATCATGAGTCACTGGCCCTTCTAGAACTATCCTGTCTTTTTGGATCATGGTAGTGTGATTAAATTAACTATATTTATGGGCTTAATATGTCTACATTCACTATGCTTTAAACTTTAACAGGACCACAACTGATCTACAGGGCCATCTTAGATTCTACACCCTTTTATGGTAGGTGGCAATAAACACTATTAAATATTGGTTGAGTTTGTGCTTCTTTGGTCTAATTGTCTATTTCACAAGTATATAAGAGTGGGGATTTGCAAGGATATCTTTCTAGCTGACTGTGGGAGTTGCCTGTGTAGAAGTGCAGAGCCTGTATATGGATCCCTCTATTTAGATAAATTGACAACCTTTTGGGAGATTATTTATCCTCTCATTTTTTTCGTTCTCTATTAAGTATACCCTGAACATCGGCTATGCATATTTTTATGATGTAATAATTGGGTTATTATAATCCTAGTGACACTACCTGGCTACAATATTTCAGTTGTTGGGGCCTATTGGGATGAGGTAGTATCTGTGATTTCCTGGCATTTTTTGTTATATAAGGCACCTGCTTGTTAATCTAACTTATATTAGATGTGGAACTTTAAAAAACCTCTACAAATACTATTCTTCCTGTTTGTTAAAAATAGAGTTTTCTGATTTTCCTAGTATCTTTAGCAAGTGGTGTCTAATGTATCAAAGGAACTTAAAAGGACTTTAAAGTAGCATATCTTTACCTAGTACCTTCCAGAACTATGTACTTTGGCCTAAAAAAGTTCAAGAGTAAGATAATGCATTTTGGAGGAAATGTATTTAAATGTTTCTTTCTATAGAATTGGTATTTGGCTTTAATAACTTAAAAGCTTGTTAGGGTAAGATGTGTAAGAATTAAAGCATATGGAAGTGGTGAATTCATCTATTGATATGGTGTGACTGCATCTAGAGAAAGGGAACAAACTTTCTTTTTCTTTCTCTTCTTGCTTTAAGCATTTATAAGAATTTAGCAAATCTTCTATGTTGCTTTAAGCCATTAGGGCATGATTCCCTTCTGAAAACACCACAAATCTTCTTCTCTGTACTTCCACACAGAGGTTGACCTTTATGATGACAGACTATTCTGGAAGTGTTCCCCAGAACTTTAGAATGCCCAACCACACCACATCAGCGTGGATAGCATTGCTTTTGGCAGCCTGTTCAGAACATTTGTGATTTATTATGATTGACATTTTGGCAGAAACTCTGGTTCTTTTTGAGTAGTCGTGTCTCCTGTCAACTTTCTAAAAGTAACCTGGTGGATATTTGTTGAAGTTGATCTTGTGGCAGGTGATACATTCTACCAGTTTGCCAATGCCACCAATATCTATACCTCATGCGCCCTGAAGGTTTTTGGTTTGCCATGGTCTATATGACATGTGAGTCTCTGAGTTTAAAACAAAACAAAACAAAACAAAAAAACCTTCCTTCTTTGTAATGGCTATAAGAGTGGAAAACTAGGGGCTCTCCAGTAATTGATTTCCTTAACAGTATGTGTGGGGGGCTTTCCATTCTAAAATAATTGATTCTTTATTCAGCAACTTAAAGATAATTCAACCAAAGTGGTCATGTTATTTTTATTACTAGACTTTGTGAAATAAACATTTCTGAGTTTATTCAGGGATGACACTTTAATAGTCAAGGAATAGGAAGGTCTTCAAAAATACTAAAACTCTGGTCAGGAAATTGTAGGAAAGCCCCACTACTGGCCTTTGAGGTCCAGTTGGAGCATGTGATGCAGAATAGAGAGCATTCTACA
Source organism: Phodopus roborovskii (assembly GCF_943737965.1). NCBI lineage: Eukaryota > Metazoa > Chordata > Mammalia > Rodentia > Cricetidae > Phodopus > Phodopus roborovskii. The sequence continues at coordinate 2,052,502 of NW_026125680.1, forward strand.
TCTCCAACACACATATGGAAGAACTCTTTCCACTAAGCAGAGCTTAAATATAAATGAGTATGCACCAAGGATGTTGAATTTTAATAGATCTAGATTCCTTGAAGTTAGCATAATGTCAAAGATAGAAGTTTATAGTAGTCACATATGATTGCAAAATTGAGTCTATAATGTTCTAGAAAATTAAGAACACTATATTTTTCTTCTTTACAGAGTGTGTCAGAATATTAGGGCAACCTATTTAAGGGAAAACAACCTTATTTCTTTCTTTTTTCAATGTTCTCTTATCTATTACATCCCAATTGTAGATTTGTCTCCCTTCTCTCCCCCAGTCTCTCACCTCCTACCTCCCCTCTCCCCAAGATCCACCCTTCCCCTGTCTCCTTTTAAAAAAGAGCAGGTCTCCTAGGGATATCAACCAAGCATACCATAATATGGTACTATATTACCAGGCATACACCATCATATCAAGGCTGGATGAGGAAACCCAGTAGGAGGAAAAGAATCCTATATATAGGCAAAAGAGTCAGGGACTGCTCTGGCCCCCCTGATGGGAATCAACAACACCAAGCTACTCAGCTACAACATATATATATATATAGAGAGAGAGAGAGGACTTAGGTCAGACCCAACAGGCTCACTAATCTCTGTGAGCCTCCCATGAATCCTGGTCAGTTCATTCAATGGGCCATGATCTCATGGTATCACTGAACCCTTTGGTTCTCCCAATTCTTCCTCCACCTCCTACCCCAGGACTTTCTGAACTCTGCCTAATGTTTGACTGTGGGATTCTGCATCTGCTTCCATCAGTTTCTGGATGAAGTCTCTCTGGTCTCTTTGATGACAATTCTGCTAGGCTTCAGTCCCAGAACACTCTGCAAGCAGTAGAAGCTATAGGTTGAGTTTTAATGGTTGGGTTGGTGTCCCAATCCCTCTATTTGAGGACTTGCCTGGTTACAGAAGATGACTGGTTCAGGCTCCGAGTCACGCATTACTAGGAGTCTTTGCTAGGTTTACTCTTGTAGATTCCATGGAGTTTCCCTTGCACTGGGTTTACACATTGTCCCCTAAATACCTCCAATTCCAATTCCAGTCATTATTTCACATGTTGTTGTGCCCAAATAAAGAACATGTAGATACACATTCATAGTGGAAGCACATGGATTGCTCTTTTAACAAAAAAAAAAAAAAAAAGAAAGAAAGAAAGAAAAGGAAGATTATAGATTGGATTTGAAAAGCAAAGACTAACAGAAGTAAAATATGAAATATGAAATGGCAAATCTGTTTTAATATTCTTACCATATATATATATATCTTTCATCAATAAGAACATAAAATAGTAGTGGAATAATAGGCAAAGGTAATGAACAAGAAATTCACAAAATGTCAACCAAATTATAAAAAAATCTCTACTTATCTTTACTTCACAAGTACTCAGAAAGATAAACTAAAAGGTTGAGATAATACGATTTTACATGAGATAGATTTGCTTAGTTTAGTTCATGGTGTTTAAATCCTGTGAATAAGGACAAACATTGTTACTAACAGTTTAATTTGGTGCTATGTTTTGTAGGGTTATTTGATAATATGCAATAAGGCATTAAGTTGTGTGTGACATTAATTTCTTTGAAGCATCTTCTAATGTATTTCTCCTTTTGTTAAACTGAAAATTTTCTACCATTAAGTGCATCCAGGAAACGGAGAGGGTACATTCTTGAGAAGAAGAGAACATTTTGTGTTATCCCAGTAGGAAGATGTAAACTACAGCATTTCTGGTTCCTAGAGAAGGCTTCCTAAGAAGGAAAAGAAAGTGATACTTAATACATTTAGAAGATTCTTAAAGCATTACAGACAGTCCTTGCATTGAAAAATGTAAATGTATCCATTATACATCAAGTAGTTTATTCTGAAGAAAGAATTTAGCAAGAGACAAAAGATAAACCCGTATAAACCAAAGAACACATACAATCAAAAGTTCATTGTAGCATTTTAAAAAAATGAAAATTTGGTTACAACCCAAGTATTTATCAGTGAATGAAATTTCTTCATTTAAAATGAAAGTGAGGAATTTGAAAAGTAATTGCATTTAAGACTTGCTGTTTTAGAAGCAAAATTAGAGGCAGGCTATGCTGCCTGTCGACCAACATTCTGCACTCTGTTTCCCCAGACCCAGTCCTCAACAGAACACCAGCTGCAGCCTCTGCTCCCTCATTTCCACACATCCTATGGATACCTCAGACGATTCCCCTTTGGCCACCCTTCTCCCACTCATTGCTGTGTCCCAGCCATCAACTCAATAGTACACCCCTGTTCAAACACAGGCTACACCTGCCAGAATAGGTAGACTGGCCACTCTCTCTGTTCTCCAAGACCCAATCCTCAGGGTTGTCCTTAGTGCTGCAACAGAGCACCAAACACTGCCTCCATTCCTACTGGTCAATGCCTCCTATGGATCCTGCAGACCATCCCCTCTCCTAAGCCTCCCATTCTCCCAGCCTCCAAAACACCAACAAGCACTCCCTGTGACCCAGCTGAACAGGTGAGTAAAACAATCGAACACAGCCAAGACACTCTTAAAACCCAGAGATGAAACAGAAACTGAGGGGAAAAAATACCCACACAATAAAGACAAACCCAGAAATCACCACCTAACCAATGTCCACCCCAAACCCAGATGCCTAGATGCCAGGATAAGAATACAATCAAGAACAGCCGAGCTCTCCTACCACTGAAGCAGAGGAAAAAGTCCTTAAAACCAATTATATGGAGATAATAGAGGTCCTTGATTCCACAAGGATGATCCCAGCTAAGACCTCTAGCAATAGTAGAGAGTGTGCCTAACCTGTAATCCGATTGATGACTACCCTAACTGTCATTATAGAACCTTCATCCAGTAACTGATGGAAGCAGATGAGGAAATCTACACCCAAGCACCAGGCTGAATTTATAGGAGTCTAGTTGAAGAGAGGGAGGAGGGTTTATGTGAGCAAGGAGGCGGGGCAAGATCATGATGGGGAAACCCACAGAGACAGCTGACCTGATCTTATGGGGAGCCTGCATAGAACAGAACCAGGCCCTCTGCATGTGGGTGTCAGTTTTGTAGATTGGTCCGTTTGTGGGACGCTTGGCAGTGGGACCAGGATCTATCCCCAGTGCATGAGCTGGTTTTTGAAGCCCATTCCATATGGTAGGATGCCTTGCTCAACCTTGATGCAGAGGGGAAGAGCTTGGTCCTGCTTCAACTGAATGTGCCAGGCTTTGTTGACTTGCTGTAGGAGGCCTTATCCTCTCTGAGGATGGGGGTGGGTTGGGGGGAGGGTGGAGAAGAGGGAAGGGAGAGGGAACTGTGGTTGTTATGTAAAAAATGAATAAAAATAAAATTAAAAAAAGAAAACTTTGGACTGGAAAGATGACTCAGAGGTTGAGTACTAGCTGCTCTTCCAAAGGTCCCGAGTTCGATTCCTAACAACCACAAAGTGGCTAACTACCATCTGTAATGAGATCTGGTGCCCTCTTCTGGCATGTAGGAATATATGCAGGCAGAATACTGTATACATAATAATAAATAAATCTTAAAAATAAAAAAGAAAACTTTTGAGCTTTAACATTAAGCGAACAGGGAAATGAATAAATATCTTAAAGAGATCCAGGAAAACACAAATAAACAACTGGAGCAAATAAATCCCTTAAAAAAGCAAAGAAAAAAATACAAACAGTTGAAGGAAATGAATAAAATGTTTCAATACCTGAAAATAAAAATGAAGCAATAAAGAAAACACAAACTGAGGGAATTATGAAAATGAAAAATTTAGAATTGGAACAGGAACTACAGAGGCAAATTTGTCAACAGAGTACAAGAGCTGGAAAAGAGAATCTCAGGCATTGATGATGCAATAGAAGAAATGGATACCAAGGTCAAAGAAAATGTTAAATCTAAAAAATTCCTGACACAAACCATCCAGGAAATCTGGGACAGTGTGAAAAGACCAAGCCTAAGAATAATAGAAATAAAAGAATTCCAGCTCAAAGGCACAGGAAATATTGTCAACAAAATAATAGAAAAAAATCTTAACCTAAAGAAGGTGATGCCTATAAAGGTACAAGAAGCCTACAGACCAATTAAATGAATTGGACCAGAAAAGAAATTTCCCCACCACTAAAAATACAGAACAAAGAAAGAATATTAAAAGCTGCAAGGGAAAAGACCAATTAACATATAAAGGCAGCGAGCTATTAGAATTATGCCTAACTTCTCAATGGAGACTCAAAACCCAAAAGGGCTTGCATAGATATGTGACAGACTCTAAGAGATCACAGATGCCAGCTCAGGTTTATACTCAGCAAAACTTCCAATCACCATAGATGGATAAAATAAGAAATTTTATGATGAAGTCATATTTAAATAATATCAACCTACAAATCCACACCTACATAAGGTACTAGAAGGAAAATTTCAACCTAAGGAGTATAATTACACCCATGAAAACACAGGAAATAATCATTCCAAACATAGTTTCCCCTCCACTTCTCCCAGTACTAGCCCCCTCTTCCCCAGATCTACCTCCCCGTTTCCCTTAAAAAATACCAGACCTCCCAGTGTTATCCACCAAACATAGCCTAACAAGTTACAATAAAACTTGCTGGAAGAGGCAACCCAGTAGGAGGAAAAGGGTCCCAAAATCATGCAAAAGAGTCAGACACACTCCCACTTCTCCTGTTGAGAGTCCCACAAGAACACCAAGCTACACAGCCATAACATATACAGAAGACCTAACTCAGACCCATATAGGGTCTGTATTTGTCACTTCGGTCTCTGTGAGCCCCTATGATCCCTGTTTAGTTGATTCTATGGGCCATGTTCTCATGGTGTTCACACCCCTTAGCTCCTATGATGTTTCCTTTCCCTCTTATGCAGAGTTCCCCCTGGCTCTACCTAGCGTTTTGCTGTGGGCCTCTGCATCTGCTCCAGTTACTGATTGACATCTCTCTGAAGACAACTGGGCTAGACACTAATCATGCTTGTCTTTTTAGGTCTTGGTTGCTTCACTCAGGATGGTCTTTTCTGGTTGCATGTATTTGCTTGCAAATTTCATTTTGGCATTTTTTTCCGATAGTAATACTACATTGTGTACTACATTTTCTTTATGCATCCTTTTGTTGAGGAACATCTAGGTTCTTTCCAGTTTCTGGCTATTATGAATAAAGCTGTAATGAGCATTATTGAGCAAATGTCCTTGTGGTAGGATGGAGCATCCTTTGGGTATATGCCCAAGAATGGTATAGCTGTGGTGGTGTTACATTGTATGAGAAAAGAATCTATTTTCTATTAAAAAAACATAAAGAAACAAAATGAGAATAGTGAATGGAATGTGATCATCTGTATGTATGAGCATATGCTGATTTATAGCTAGTCACATGGAAATAATTCATAATCGTTAGTCATGTAAAATGGTATGACTATAGACTATGCTCCTATTTTTGTTTAAATGTATATTTAAAATAAATATTTCATATATGCAGTCACAGAAATTCTCAACGTGTTTATGTACCAAGTTGTTAGCAATTATTATCAGTGGGCAGTGGTAGAAATTTTACTTTTTTGTATAGTTTTGTTTTGTCAAATAGCTTCCACATGAGCTGTTAGCTGTTACATAATAGTTTCCTCTGAGATTGAAACATTCCATGCTTTAAGGAACCTCTTTAAACAAGACGGTAACAAATTAAAAAAAAAATCAAGAAGTCCCTGAAATTGACTAGACTCACTAGGCTCCTCCCTGCCAGAGAAAGCAATAAAGAGTATGAGTCTGGGAGTCTGGTTGAGACAAACCAAGCTGCATAGAAGGCTCTTAGATCAGACAGCTGCCAGGAAGATGCAGAAACTAGCTGAACTGCTTAGATAGGCTTTAGATCAACTTAGGCAACTGGGAAGGACACTCTCCAACCTGTTGAACTGTTTTCAGGCTGTGCAGTGTGCTCCAGGTTCCCAAACGTGTGACCTGTCACCCATGCTGAGGTGGGCTTTAGTGATGGAGCTGCTCCTGTAAGTAACCCCTCACTGTACTACTGTAAGTAAACCCAATAAAACTCATTGGTTCAATAAGTTGGACTTTGGTGGTATCCATACCTTAGTCTGTCATGGGCTCCCTGTCTGGGATGAGTAGACATATGTGTTGCATCCTTCCCAGAAAAGTTTGCCATGTGACATGACCTAATATAATTTTTATATTTAGAAAAATCAACAAATGAATTTGCTTATTAAAATGAAATAGCATATATATTTAGTAATATAAAGAGTTGTCTGAGCCGGGGGTTGGTGGTGCACGCCTTTAATCCCAGCACTCGGGAGGCATAGGCAGGTGGATCTCTGTAAGTTTGAGTCCAGCCTGGTCTACAGGCTCCAAGGCAATACAGAGAAACCCTGTCTCGAAAAAAAAAATGTCTGAATGAATAAGATTAAGATTATTTAGAATGTATGGTTCAATACCATTTATTTTATATAGATCTGTATATGTACAGATGAGTAGTATATACGCCAACACTTAAAAATATTTTATGTGTATGAATGCTTTGCCTACGTGTGTGTGTGTGTGTGTGTGTGTGTGTGTGTGTGTGTGTGTGTGTGTGTGTGTATTACATGCATGCCTGGTACTCACAGAGACCAGAAGATGTCAGATTCCTTGGAACTGGAGTATTAGGCTGTTGTGAGCCATCATGTGGATGATAGGAATAAAACCTAGGACCTTGGAGAGAGAAGCACGTGCTCTTAACTCCTGAGCTGTGTTTTCAGCCACTATATGCCAACATTAAAAATTCTATTTTTGAAACAGTGCATCGTATATGCCAGGCAGCCTTAGTATTTCTATGTTGCTGAGGATAGACTTAAACTTCTTACCTTGTTGGCTCCACTTCCTCAATTTTGAGATTACAGGCATATAACACTATGCCTGATTTTATGTGGTGCAGGGGTTAAAATCAGGACTTGTGCATGCTAAGTAAGTGTTCTACCAACAGCTCCACTGCTTTTTATTTTTTTTAACAAGCAATAAGCTTTTTCCTTTGTTACACACCGTTGTTCTGTTCATGTGTAAAATCTACTGTCTCATTGAAGTTGTTTACAAAGCAGAAGTTTTAAGATAACATATTAAGAATTTAAAGTGGTGACAGTGTTAAATCAAGTCTGGGATCCTTGGAAGCAACAGGTCCTGTGCGATTGTATGGATTTACTTTTTGAAAGCTGGTTTGTGGTCTAAAAGAGGTGTGTGTGTGAGATGACTGCTTCTAGATACCATTAGCAAGAGACACTTAGGAAGCTACCAGCTGCAGGACAGTTCAGTATACTATACTTAACTGGAGTAGGCTAGGTTTCTTGGTCCAGGCTTTTCTATGCAAAGTTAATAGCTTATCTAAGTATATGTCTGGAATAACTTTCTAACTATTCTGACTTTCACTTCTGAGGACTAATGTTTGTTAGAGGGCCAACACTGATGCAAGTAATTATCTATTTGTGGACAATGTGATTGTGTTTTGTTTTCTCTGTGTAACAGCTCTGACTATCTTGGAACTAGCTCTTGTAGACCAGGCTGACCTCAAACTAACAGAGATCCACCTGCCTCTACCTCCCAAGTGCTGGGATTAAAGGTGTGTGCTACCACCGCCCAACTTAACTATGTGATATTTTATAATTGTGTTTTGGATAAAGAAATCTGACTCAAGAATATTTAGTAAGGCTTTTGCTAACTCTGTTCAATTTTCTTTACTTTGGAGGTAATTTAAATCTGTTCTAAAACTCTTGCTGTTTTTGTTTATAGAACTCAGGTAGAACTCAGTGTCTTTAATTTTTTATTCATTCGTTGTGTCTTTCATATTATGACATTATGCCTCTCCATCCCACCCATCTTTCTCCCCTCCCTAAAATAAAACAAATTAAAATTTAGGAGAAAAGCAGGCAGGAAGAAGGGAAAAATCTCATCGTGTAAGGTGCAGTGTTGGCCACCCCAACATCCATCCCATCTATAATCTGTTAGAGCACAAGATATGAGGGTCTCAGTCCTGTGCACCCAGGATGCCATGATGTCCACGACAACTAGATGTCCAGAATTCAGAATCTTTACACAATGTAATTAAGCCTCTTTAGCCTCTTTACTGCTGAGCTAAAACCATAACTTTTTTTTTTTTTTTGCTTGATTGATTTGTTGTGGTTTGAGAAAGGGTCACTATGTAGCTGAAAATCCCTATATAGCCAAACTGACCTTGAATTGGTGATTCTCCTGCTGCCCATTTCTGGGAGCTTGGCCCTACCTCAGTTTTCTTTAAACACTGAGTCTCACTGTATAGCTTCAGCAATCATGGCATTTGTGATCCTTCCACCTCTGCCCTTCTGCCCCTCTACCCCTTTGCCTTCTGCCCCCTGCCCCCGCTGCATCCCTGCTCCCTCCCCTGCTCCCCATCATCTGCCCCTTGCCCCTCTGCCCAGATCTGTCCCTCTGCCCTTCTGCCTCTGTCTCATGCTAGGATTTTAGGCATGCACCCTCTTAGAGGTAAGACATAGTGTTCCTTACACCAGTTCTAGAATATGCCATTCCAGTTCCTGGCATGCAGGGCTGGAAATTCTCCAATTCTATGCAGTTAGTGGAAGTTTCCCTGATCTGCAGTTCTGTCTCAGGAAGTTAAGTGCAGGCTTGAATAGAAGTGGGAGGCAGAAATGCTAGAAGTTTCTGAATTAAGAACTGCTGGGATGATTCTGGGGAACAATTTGGAGTGAGAACGCTAGGAGACTGAAGAGTTTGGATGATGTTTAAGGAAAGGGAAAGGCAATTGAAAAGGAGTAAATAGAAGCAGGGACTCTTAAGTCTGAAGTCAATTTTTTTTCTTCTGTGTATGTTAAAGACAAAATGCCAGTGATCTAGTCAATTTTTTTCTTCTGTATATGTTAAAAACAAAATGCCAAACAGAAGTTAAAATTTGTGGCATATTTTAAAGGTACACACTTAGCTAATTTAATGTTTTCTTTTTAGCATGGACAAAATTATGAAGTATAGTTATTCAGAATAACTTCTGTGCTTATACAATAGAAACTATAGTAGAGAATGAATTCTTATTAATTGTAGTAAGCTAAACATAATATTGTATTTACCACCTTAGCAATTTTAGTGTGCAGTTGGAGTGTATGCATGTACATTATCATGCAATCAATCTCCATAACTGTTTTTATCTTGAGAAAATAGTCTGTACTCATTAAATAAGACCCCATTCTCTCCCTGGCTCCTGATAACCACTATCCAAATTTCTGTAGCTATGAATTTGATTGCTTTAGATACTTCACATCAGGAACCATACAGCATTTCTATTTGCGGGGACTGCTTATTTCACTTTTCCATGATTTCCTTAAGATTTACCCATGTGGTAGCATATAACATCATTTCTTTTCTTAAAGTGTAATAATATTCTATTTATGTATATGCCACATTTTATTTATCTGTTCATCTGTAGATGAACATATGAGCTACTTCCACTTCTCGGCTATTGTGAATGTGGTTGTGTGACTATTTCACTAAGACCCATTTTCCTCTGCATGTATATAGTCCCATGATGATTATTGGAAGTACTTTGTTTGTTTGTTTGTTTTTCTGTCCCAACATCTTTCTTCCATAGCTGCAGCATCATTTTACAGTCTCACAAACAGTTCCTTAGGGTCCTAATGTCTATATTCTCACCAACACTTTATTTTCAGTTTGTATGCTTTGGGTAATGGCATGTTGAAAGGTGAGAGATAGTATTCATTTCTTTCTGCAGCTATGTAGTATTGTAATCCATGATGTGAATGTACCACAGTTTGCCTTAACTGAAAGATATCTGAGTATTTCTATTTTTTACTAGTATGTATAACACTGCTATTTACATTTGTGTACAAGTATTTGTGTGGAGGTAAATTTGCATTTTTTTAGGATAGATGGCCAGGAATGCAATTTCTGGTTCATATGGTAGTTATATGTTGAGATCTGAAAAGAAATTAACAGTTTTCTCAAGCTACAAAAACTTTTTAAAAGTTCATCAGCAATGCATGAGTGATAGTTTCTTTGCATCCTTGCTAATACTGATGGGGGTGCCATTATTTTTATTTTAGCCATTATGATGGGTTATACTAATATCTTACTATGATTTTGATTTACATGTGACAGTGTATAATCATTGGTGAAATGTCACTTCTGTCCCGTACTTTCTATTGTTTTGTTGCTGTTAGTGTGTGTCTTAGTTAAGGTTACTATTGCTGTGATGAAACATGATGACCAAAACAATCTGGGAAGGAAAGGGTTTATTTGGTTTACACTTCCATATCTCTGTTCATCATTGAAGGAAGTCAGGACAGGAACTCAAACAGGACAAGAACTTGGAGGCAGGAGCTGATGTAGTGGCCATGGGGGAGTGCTTCTTACTGGCTTGTTCCCCATGGTTTGGTTAGCCTGCTTTCTTATAGAACTCAGTACCACCAACTCAGGGATGACACCTCCCACAATGGGCTGGGCCCTCCCCACATCAAATAATTAAGAAAATGCTCTACAGCTGAATTTTATGGAGACATTTTCTCAATTGATGTTCCCTCCTATCAGATAACTCTAGCTTGTGTCAAGTGACATAAAGCTATCCATCACACTGTTAATCACTGGAGGAAATGAGAACAGGAACTCAAGTAGGGCAGGAACCTGGAGGCAGGAGCTGATGGCAATGGAGGAAGGTTGTTTATTAGTATGTTCCTCATGGCTTTCTCAGCCTGCTTATAGAATGCAAGACTACCATTTCAGGGGTGGCACCACCCACAATGGACCCTCCTACATCAATTGATAATTAAGGAAATGCTCTATAGGCTTGCTTACAGACTGATCTTATGGAAAACTTTTCTCAGTTGAGGCTGCGTCCTTTTCGCTGATAACTATAGCTTTTGTCAGGTGGGCATAAAATTAACCACTACAGTGTGGGTGTGAGGGTTTGTCTGGGCATACGTGTATGTGTAGGCTTCCTCAGGAAGATCATCTACCTCCTTTGAGACAGAACCTCTCATTGGTCTAGAATTTAATAGTTAGGCTAGACTAGTTGGCAGTGACCTTGGCTGCAGTTGGGCCATGGAACCATACATGGCCCTGAGCTGCAACCCAACCAGATGACTCCATGGACACAGGTGGAAGTGCAGGCCACTCAGGTCAACATGGTCCCAGCAGTTGCATGTCCTTAGGACCCCAACATGTTTGATTTTTTTGTTTGTTTTTTACTATTGAATTCTGAAAGTTCTTTACAAATTCTACCCATTAGTGTTTTGTTAGATATATAATTGTATGTGTGTTTTCTTTGAGGCTTGCCCATCTTCATGCAAAGAAACTTCAACAGCTAAAAGGACTCACTTATGTAGCCCATGTTTATAGCTATCCTTCTTCTGCCTCTTTGGCATTACAGGCACTAGCCATCATGATATTTGCTCTGTACCCTGCAAGTTTGCAGAACTAATTAATTAATTATTAATTAACTCATTTATTTAAGAACTCTAAGAATAAATGGGTTTGCAGGATTAATTGCTTATTATTAATGAATTAACTCATTTATTTATTAATTCTAAGAATAAATGAATTTGCACAACTCATTAATTCTAACTTGCTACATACCCAGGTACTCCTTAAACTCACAATCCTCCTGCCTTAGCATCCTGAGTGTTAAAATTACAGTCATGCACTACCATCTCTGATAATAATGGACTGTTTCTTGGCGAGAAAGTTTCAAATTTCAGTTAATCAAGTTTATCAATTTCTTTTCTTCTTGGTGTGTTCATGCATTCATATTTATGTGTGTAAGATACTCAATGTAGATTATCTTCCTCAATTGTTCTCTACCTCATTTCTGTAGAGGATGACTTTTGTTGCCACTGGAGCTCACCTGTTTGGCTTGGTTGGCTGTCCAACAAACCTCAGCGATCCTCCTGCCTCCACTTAACCAGTGTGAGGATTGTGGGCCCATACCACCAAGCCTGGCTTTTCAAAACAACAACAACAAAAACAAACAGCTACAACAAATAAACCATGTATGTTCTGAGGTATTGAATTAATCTCCTCATGCTTGTGTGACACGCAATCTACTGAACCATCTCTCTGGACCCTAATGACTTTTTTGATAATTATTTAATTTTGAAACAAGCTCCTAATTATTCATTTTATGCCATGTGTGTTTGGTGTCAAATCTAAGAACTCTTTATCCAACTCTGGGCCACAAAATTATTTCCTTTGGGATTTTGCTTGCTTGTTTGTTTTTAGATAGGGTTTCTCTGTTTAGCTTTGGGGCCTGTCCTAGAACATTCTCTGTAGACCAGACTGGCCTTGAACTCACAGAGACCTCCCTGCCTCTGCCTCCTGACAAAGTTATTTTTTTTTTAATTTTTGGTTTATTTTCAATTTAATTTTACATTCCAATGACAGTTCTCCCTCCCATCCTTCCTCCTTCCCCCTCAACCTTCCCCATGTCCATCCCCCATCCACTCCTCCCAAAAGGTAAGGCTTACCATGGGATGTAAACAAAGCCTGGCACATTAAATTGAGGCAGGACCAAGCCCTTTCCCACTGCATTAAGGCTGAACATGGCATCCCAACATATGGAATGAGCTCCAAAAAAACTAGCTCATGAACTAGTGATAGATCCTGGTCCCACTGCCAGGGTTCCCTCAGATAGACCAAGTTTCACAACTGTCTCCCACATACAAAGGGTCTAGTTTGAGTCAGTGGAGGCTCCACAGCTGTCAGTATAGAGTTCATGAGTTTCCACAAGCTTGGTTCAGCTGTGTCTGTAGATTTCTCCATCATTATCTTGATCTCTCTTGCTCATATATTCTTTCCTCCCTCTCTTCAACTGCATTCCTAAGGCTCAGCCTGGTGCTTGGTTGTGTGTAAGGAGTAAGGTTATGTCATTCTGTATATACGTTTCTCATGCTGGTTAATGAATAAAGCACTGTTGGCCAATAGGAAAGGAAGATAGGTGGGACTAGGAGAAGAGGAGGAAAGAGGAAGTAGTGATGAAGAGTCAGCATGGAGAGACCAGGGAGACAAGACGCCTGCTCCACTCCCCGGTAGGTGAAACCACGTGGAAATACATAGAAATGGGTTAATACTTAAGACAGAGCTAGCCAATAAGAAACAAGTAACTGGCCAACAGCATTATATCAAAGACAGAGTCTCTGTGTCTTATTTGGGGCTGGCACGGTGGCGGGACAAGACCAGCGGTGGGAGGAGAAACCTTACTCCTAACATATGGCACCCACGTGGCTAATAAGAACTTCCACTTAAAATTTAACAAAAGCTTTAAAAAGGGTTTTAGAAACAAAAGAACAGAGACAAGCAAGGTTTCTTGGCAGCAGCATTTTTCTTGGTTGGACTCTGCTTTCCAAGAGACAAGCAGATAATTGCGCGGCTCCTTTAAGAGAGGTTTCCTGACTCAGCATAAGCGGCAAAAAACCGCACTGCTAACAATTTATTGGTGTGTATGAGAGCTGGCAATGGCAGTGACTACATCTCCAAGCTGGCAGCATGCTACTGGATGGCAGCGTAAACCAAGACGGTGAGCACAGCTCTCACTGCTGGCGGTAAAGGTACGCGCCGCCATCTTTGGTAAACTGCGGCTGACACAGCTATGACTTTCATTTTATCAATGTTGTTTACCAGATAAAAGACTCATGGCCAGAAAAATATAAAGATTTACAGTACAGACAGATTCACATTAAGAAAACCTCTAAAGGTTTACAGTGTGTTTTAAAATATACGTAGACTTGGGAGAGAAAAAGAATAAAATGGTTTTAAAAACACAGCAAGGCGCTGGGTGTGGTGGCACACGCCTTTAATCCCAGCACTTGAGAGACAGAGTCAAGCAGATCTCTTGTGATTTCAAAGTAAACCTGATATGCAGAGTGAATTCCAGGACAGATAAAAGTTACAGAGAAACCCTGTCTCAAAAAAAAAAAAAAAAAAAAAAAAAAAAAAAAAAAAACAGAACTAAAAGAAACAGAGTAATAAAAAAGCCACATAAAGATGAAAAGCACAGAAAAACTGTGGATGCTATGTAATATTCTGTTATCTTAAAATTGTTTGACTGCTGAAGAAATAACAACAACTGATAAAAGAAATACTGCTGGATTAATTCAATTTATATATTTAAAAATGCTTTGACTCCAAGATTTAAGTCTAAGGACAAGTTACTGGGGGAAATGATTTCTATTTTTGTTTCCACAGAAAATGAAATGCTGTGGATTCTTTCCAGACTAATGTGGTTTGATCATGCCAGACCCCCTGAAACAGTTGCAGGTGATCCAACATTCAAAACAGTTGAGCCATAACAGCCTTGCAGACTACAGCCGAGATTGCTGCATCTTCTTAGGATCCCCATGACAGTGCCCCCTATCAGCAGAAAGTAGTTTGGAAAGAATGACACCCAAATTCCCAAATATTGTTTATAAATGTTTGTTTTCATTTAAATGGGGTTGGTTATAAATGGTTAATGATCACAACCAATATCTTTGTAAAGGTAAAAAGGGGATTATGGTATAGATATGAATACTTTGTTTTGGAATGGATTTTCATTTATTGATACAATTTAAGGTCAATTTTGTGATATATATATATATATATATATATATCCTTTTGTTTAGGTATTGTGTTTATATAGCTCATTTAGAAATTTAATGTATAATGTAGTACAGATTATAGATTATTACCTATGATAGTCAAAGCTTAGAGTTAAGTTAGTTAGGTTTTCAAGATACACAGAGATGTATTTGAGATAGAAAGGCATTCTTCAAACCTTTTAAAGACCTACAGAATATGGCATTTAAAATGTCCTAGTCTCTTCTGTTGATAGTCTAGTGATTTCTGTTTGAGGGATTTTCCTAAACTACAAATTAAATTTTCTGCATTAATGTTGCTATTCACATGATCTATTTTATATTGAGTGGGTAGTATTCACTTACGGTTTTTGAGGAACCAGTTCATTTAATCCACACAGTAAAATATGTGTGTGAAGTTGTAGCATTCCCTTATTATCTCTTTGATGCTGATAGGGCATATAATGATGTCTCCTGTTTAATTCCTAAACTTGGTTATACTGGTAATAAGATTTTTTTTTTTCTCTTTTGTTTTGTCAGTATTCCTGAACATTTGTCAACTTTCTTGGCCACTATAAAGAATTGGCTTTTGATAGCAACAACAACAACAAAAAAAGCATGGTGCTGGCACAAAATCAGACACATAGATCAGTGGAATAGAATAAATGACCTAGGTACAAATCCACACAACTACAGCTACCATACTTTTAAAAATAAAGATACTAAAAATACACATGAGAAAAGATAGCCATTTCAACAAATGATACTGGGAAAATTAGATATCCCCACATAGAAGACGAAACTAAATCCCTATCGCTCACTCTCCACAAAAACAACTTCAAATAGATCAAAGGCCTTGATTTAAGACTTGAAGCTAAAACTGTTAGAGGAAAAAATGAAAACACTTTTAGGTACAGAAACAGGCAAAGACTATGAATAGAAGTGCAGTTGTTCAGGAGGCAATTCCAATGATTGACAAATGGTGTTTCTTGAAATTAAAGGGCTTTTGCATAGCAAAGACAGCAATAAATTAAGTGAGAAGACAGTATATAAAATAGGAGAAAAATACGTGCTAGCTATGTATCTGGCAGAGGATTCATCTCTAAAGTATACAAAGAACTAAAAAGGAAATACTAAATTACTAAAACTCAGGGCTGGCAAGCTGGCTCAGCAGAGAAAAGTGCTTGCAGTCAAGCCTGGAAAACTGGGTTTAATCCCTGTGATTCACATCATGAAGAAGAGAGCTGGCTCCTAAAGTTGTCCTTTAACTTCCACATGCCAGCTGCAGCATGTGCGTACCCCTACAACCACATGCACAAAAATAAAAGAAATCCAAACTCCCCAATCAGTAAGTTGGCTAAGAAGTTGACCAAATATGTTTCAAAAGATAAAGTACAAATGACTAATAAACATGAAGAAATTTCCAACATCCCTAGAGATGTGCAAATGAAGACTACAGAAAAATTCTGTCTGACTCAGAATGGCAGACATTGGGAAACAAACAGAAAGAAATGCAGCTGCTGCTGCTGAAAAAGGGAACACTTACACACTGCTGGTGAAAATAAAAGTCATGTAATCACTACGGAAGTTTGAGTGGTGGTTTCTCCAAAAACCAAATACCAATATATCGTATGGCACAGCTATATCACTCAAAGGAAACCAAGTCAACATATTACATACATGCTTGCACATTAATGTTTGTTAAAGCACTATACAACCAACTTTGCTGTCCAACCACAGAGAAATAGATAAGGAAAACTTGTATATATACAGAATGGATTTTTTCCCCAGCCAGATAGAAAATGGAAATTTTGTCATTAACAGGAAAATGCTTACAACAGGAGATACTTATATTAATCAAATTATATCAGCATCACAAAGCCAGGCATTGGTGACGCATGCCTTTAATCCCAGCACTTGGGAAGCAGAGGCAGGTGGATCTCTGTTAATTTGAGGCCAGAGCAAGATCCAGGACAGGCCCTAAAGCAACACAGAGAAACCCTGTCTCAAAAAGAAAGAAAGAAAGAAAGAAAGAAAAAAAAACAGAGAGAGTTTTTTTTTGTTTGTGGTTCCCCCCCTCACGCAAACACACACACACACACACACACACACACACACACACACACACCAACACACAGCATAAACTTTAAAAGCAGGACTGTCTTAGGGAGCAAAGCAGATTAATATCAGCAGGAGAATTGAGAAAGGGCAGCAGAAGTAGATATGGAAGAAATATGATAAAGTATATTTTATATGTGTATGAAAATATCCTCATAGAACCTAGTATCCATCAATGAAAGAATTGGCTATTTGTTTCATTGATAGTTTTTCTTTTGTTCTGTTTTCAATTTAATGGACTTCTGCCCCTTATTTATTGCTGCTTTTTTGTTTGTTTATTTTTTTATGTTAAGACAAAAATCTTACTAGATAACCTGGGGTGTCCTGAAACTTCCTGTGTAGACCAAACTGGCATTGAACTCACAGAAATCTGTGTATCTCTGCCTCCTAAGTGCTGGGATCAAAAGTGTATGCCAGTATACTCAGCTGACTTCTGCTCTTTAGTATGTCTTTTTTTCTTACTTGTTCTTTTGCTCTTGTTAAATCTTTGGGATGTGGTTATTTTGTTAATTATAAAATATGTATTAAAAAACTCCAGCTATAGTTGTATGTTAGTTATGTTCATTTTTCTTCTACATATTTTGCTGCTCTATTATTTTATAACACACATTTAATATTATACTGTCTTGTTTTGATTCCCTGTACCCACATGCTGGCTCACAACCATCTGTAACTCTAGTTTTAAGGGATATGATGCCCTCTTCTGGCCTCTTTGAGCACCAGGTATGTATGTGGTACACAGACATAGATGTAGTGATTCAAAACAGAATGGCCCCTATATATTTGAATGCCTGGTCCCTAGTTGGTGGAACTATTTGGGGAAGAATTAGGAGATGTAGCCTTGTTGGGGTATGTGTGTCACTGAAGTCTCAAAAGCTCACACCAGTCACAGTCTCTCTCTCTCTCTCTCCCTCTCTCTCTCTGTTTCTGTCTCTGTCTCTCTCTCTGATACTGCTTCAGCACCATGCCATCCACCATTATGGTCATGGACTCATCCCCGAAACTGCAAGAATTCCTCCCTCCAATTAAATGCTTTCTTTTATAAGTTGCCTTGGTTATGGTGCCTCTTCACAGCAATAGAATAGTTACTAAGATACTCATATACATAAAGCATAAAAATTAAAATTAAATATTTTTAAAAATACAAATAATACTTTTCATTGTGTGATTGATATATTTCTGCCTAGTATAAACCTAATTTAGATTTTTGTTTTGTCTGTGCTTCTTATTTATATATTGTTTTAGTACATGGTGTAAATGGTAGTATAATCTATTAAACATATTACCAATCTGTATGAATATAGATAATCTTTCAATATATACTTTTTTCTGTTTTCTGTCTTTATTCTTTACGTCTTTCACATCATGCCTTCCAACCCACCAATCTCCTGCCCTATCCTAAAATATATCAAATTAAATTTAAGAGAAAAAGAGAAGAAAAAGAAAGTGAAAATTTCATCATAGAAGCTGCAGTGTAACACAGTGAGTCACATAGTAAAACCACTTTATCCATATTTTGTTTTACATGCAGGCATTCATGGCAAAGAATCATTGGTCTGGTTCGAGGCCCCTGGTCTCTGCTGCACCATTGATGCTGGGCCCTCACTGGGACTCTGGGCATCCCATTGCTGCCCTGTGTTGTGAAGATCCTGTAGACGTGGATCCACAGGACTGACACCCCCTCACCCCACCCCCATGCTCTAGCAGATCACGGGTGCGGTGGATGTTGGTGTGGACCACCACATGACCCTGTTTCTGGGACTGGGAAGTTGCAGGGTTGGTTAGCTCGCTAGCTGTCCTCTGTCTTCAACTCCAGGGTGAGCCTTCCAGCATTACCCTGGCTAGTTCACCCCTTGCAGCGTTGAGCAAGGTGGGGGGGGGGTCAGCTTTCAGGCTTTCATTCCCTCAAGGTCAGCTTTCTCTCCTGTACCTACACCACCAGGGCCAGCTCTACTATGTTGCCCAGGTGAGGTGTAGGGGCCATTCTCCTGAGTGCTGCAGCAGATCAGGGGGCAGAAACAGCTCTCCTGCTTTTATGCCCTCAGAGCAAGCTCTCCCACGTGCCTCAGACATTGATGAGGGGACATCTCTTCACCATCCCTGTCACCTCACAACAGATGAGTAAATGGAGACAGCTCTGCCATGTTCAAAACTTTGGAGCTGGCTCACTAACAGTGTCGGCTCTATTGTGATGCCTAGGCACCATCTTGCTTTCTTTTAATTAATATTTTTATGATACAATTTTTCAGTCTTCTACATTCTGTCCGACTATACTGTCACATATAAATTTTTGTGAGGTTCTAGGAATATGACATTCTTCCACTGAATTGTATCTTCAGTATGTATGTGTAACTGATTCATTTTTGAGAATTGGTCTCAATTTGTAGCCTAGGCTGGTATAGAATTCACTATGAAGCCCAGGCTGTCCTGTAACTTACGGTGATCTTCCTGCTTCCACCTCCCAAATATTGGGATTATAGTTTTAATATCATGCCTGATTTACACTGTTATATTTCAATTGTCTGATAGACAGTATAAAATTGTGTGGTGTATTCTACTAGTCTCTGTATTTTATTTGCTTCACTTATAGTAATCAATTTTAATCTAAATATTGTTATTTTGGCCATTGAGCTACCATTTTGTCCTGTCATTTTTCCTCCCCCTCTCTGTGTTTCTGAGTGATTTGAAGTTTTATATACTTTCGCTTTGATATATGTATATACATATTTAACTATGAAGAGTACACTCTAAAAATAATAAAATAGTGTATAATACATAACCCAGTAACAGTTCTTTATTATTATTATTAAATATTATATGATACATACAACTCTACATGGTCTACTATCTTTTCTTCATTGGAAAGGTTTTCATCTAGACCTTGCTAACTGCAAGCTCCTTCCTTCTTGGTAATGTGGTCTTTTCTTGACTGGCCCTATTAATGCTTTCTTCTCATCCATGTTCTGGAAATAAGCACAGTCAAACTTGGAAGAAGTATCAGTGAACTTCAGGTCAATCTTCTCCAGAGCTCATTATTTGGTCTTTACCAGCAAGGACTTGTGGAGGGGTGAGCACCTGCTTCTTGATTCCCACAATACAGCCTTTCACCATGACAAAGTCATTGGTTAACTTGCCATAATGGGCAAAACCACCCAGTGGTTTGATGCTCTTGTTAGAAAGGACAAAGTCACCAGAAGCACTGTCCTTGATCATGTCATCATCCTTGATAAGGTAGCCTTGTTTGTTTTTCCTCCAGTGTCACTACAAACAGATGAATAATTCATTGTGGTGTGCATGACATTATTGCAGTTACAACCTTATTAATGTACAGATATTTTCAGACCCAATACCTTATCGACCAACTATGGTATATGTGATCTTGACTGAAACATTGTTGGCTAGTGCATAGCTACACATTTGTGTGCATGTGTGAATAAAACTTATTATAGACTTCTAGTGTCTCCCTTTACCACTTTGGGGAAAGTATAGAGGCTTTATTTACTTCTCTCTACCCCACCTCATTATACCATATTTTATTTTAAATATTTCTTCTGCATACATTTATATCATATCATTCTATTTTTTGTTTCAATCATTCTACATAATTTGAAAGACTCAAAGAACAGAATAAAAGTGTTTCTCCATGTTTTTCTTACTTCCTTTTCATTTATATAGTATCTTTATGCATATTTTAGTGTGTGTGTTATCTAGGGATAAATTTGGTTTTTCTTCACTTTGTGAATATGATTAACCACTTTATTTTTTTTCTTTTATACCTATAATAAAATCATGTAGTTTCTTTAGTAACAAATTATAGAAATGATCCCTGAAAGTATAGTCTTATGTAGTTTCTTTATACTTTCTGCGAAGTTGTTGTTAAACTAAGTTTTTATATAGTTACTATTTCTTACAATGGTCTTTCCACCTTTTTAATTTACCTTTTGTTTATATAGTTCATGAGTCGTTTGAAAATGTTTTCCTTCCTTTTTCATGAACTAAAATCTTACTGATTTTAAGAGTATTTTTTTCGGTTATCTTGAGCATGATAGCACATTGTTAACACCTAATTATTTTTGTCTCCTGCATCCTTTCTCTAGCTGTGTCTGTGTTTCAGTTTGGTTTCTCGTAGTACTCAGCACCGTGCATTCTTTTCAAGTAAAACTTTGTTGGGGGGGATATTTGCAGTGCAGCAGAGTATTGAAGAATAAAATCATGAAAAAGCCACATTCCAATGTAAGATTTTGACAACACAGCACTTAGAGGAGATATATTCTTTCCCATGCTTTTATGAGAAATGGGAAAAAGAAGAACAATTAAGTCTACACCAAAAGAACTTTCTCCCTTTAAGTTGAAACTCGGAGGAAGCAGGAAAAGATTGTGTAATAAAGTTAAACAAAATGGAGGAAGACAGAAGATAATTATTTTTTGTTTGTTTGGTTTTGGTTTTTCAAGACACAGTTTCTCTGTGTAACTTTGGAGCCTATCCTGAAACTAGCTCTTGTAGATCAGGCTGATCTTGAACTCACAGAGATCTACTTGTCTCTGCCTCCTGATTGCTGGGATCAAAGGCATGCGCCACCATTGCTCATCTGATAATTGATTTTTTTTTAAAGGAAGTGATTCATGGGGCGGGTGAGGAGCAAGAATCTACAATGAAATTATTAATTCATTAGTTCAGATAATTTATGGAGCACTAGTTACTTCAATGTTGTCTTGGGTTTCTCTTCCTTTGTCTTGCAAAGCTTAAGAATCATTAAGCAAAAGCTATTCATGAAGATATTTTCCTTTGGTTAACCGACCACTTTAAATCTCTGAATCCTAGAAGCCTTGGAACTAATAAAACATGTTGGAGTTTTTTAATTTAAGTGCCAGTGCTATATTTAAAATGTGTGACCAGCCAATACTAGCCCATTAACAAAAACAAATTAGGAGTTTCTTAAATCTAAGCAGCTCAGTTATAGATTATGTGGATGAGTTTTTAAACATGTGATTAATCATATGGCATAATGGATTTCATTATGATGTTTATGTGCATGCTTGAAACATACTTTAACCATATCACCCCTACATTACCATTTCTAATATATCTTGTTCATGTCCCTTATCATAGCCCAACTATTTCTCTTTTTGCATTCATATACTCTTTCCTTCCCTCCAGTTCCACATATCAAAGAAATCTTGTATTATTGAATCTGACTTATGTTGATTTGCATGGTGATCTCCAAGTTCATCTGTTTTCCTGAAAAAATCATATATTTGTCCTTTTGGGCTGAATAAAATTCTATTGTGCATCTATATGAGATAAAAATGAGAATTGTATCAAGAAATCCCGGCTTGTAGTCAATTGTACTTGAAGACCTTACCCTTAGAACTGCCCTTCCTCTCTTGCCTAGATAAAGAGCACTGATACAATTCTGTTGGAGACACAGAGTCTGTGGTAGCAACCCTTATCATTCATTACTACTCTATTAGCTTGAACCTAACCTTGACAAGAATATGAACAAATGCAATTTTTGTTTATTTATAAGAATACTAGATATTATAATGATTAAATCAGATTCAACATATCTCTACATTTAAATATGTTATTTCTTTCTCTCTCTGTGTGTGTGTGTGTGTGCAGAGGGGGGAGCATATGTGTGTTCCTTAGGTGCCATTCACCTTTTATTTTTTGAGACAGGTTCTCCCTGGCCTGGGACTTGCTAAGTAGGCTAGGCTAGCTGGCCAGCGAGCCCAAGGGAATTTGCTATGTCTGTCTCTTCAGTTCTGCAATTGCAAGTGCATACCACTGTGTCTGCTTTTTTATTCTTAAACCTGGGATTGTATTCAGATCCTCAAGTTTGCAAGGCAAGAACCTACTAAGCTGTCTCCCCAAATAGACATATTTCTTTATAATGAAAATATTAAAACTCCTTTTGTGTCATTATCCATCATAACTCTACTATGCATTAGTATACCAAAACATCTTGCTCCTATCTGTAAATGGAAGCTCATCTCTGTCTTTTCCAGTCCCAATAGATTGGTTTCTCTCCCCTCTGCTGGACCCTGAGGTTTAATATTAATTATAATTTTTTGGCCAATGACTCAGGCATATTAAGCAGCTCTCGCAATTACATTAACCCATTTCTATTATTCTATATTTTACCACGAGACCCATGTTTCTGTGGTGGCTCCATGGTGTCTCCCTGACTCTGCCTTCTTTCTTTCTGTAACTGTGTTTGGATTTCCTTCCTGGCTCTATTTTGCCTGGCCATTAAAAGCAACACATACAGTGTACAGAAGGATATCTCACATCAACTATATAACTGTAACATAGCACTCACCAATCAACCATTCTCATCCTTTACTTCCTTACACCCGCCATTCTTTCTCCTATGCTTGTTCCTCAATCATTAATCAAGAAATGCCCTACAGGCTTTCCTACAGCCTCATCTGATGGAGGCATCTTCTCAATTAAGGTTCTTTCTTCTCAGATGACTATAGTTTGTGTCAAGTTGACAAAAATTAATCAATACAGTATGTAAGATTTTAGCTGTGTCTAGTGAAAATATTTGAAAATTTATCTATTCCTGTTCTAAAACACAAATGTGATTTTAAAACTCCGACATAAATGTCTTCATTTTGAGGTTACTTGCATTTATTATACTTACTGATATGTTTTAATATTTTTTTACTAATATGGGTTGTTGTGCTTTCCCCCATTTTCTTATTCTCTCCTTTTTCTCTATTTATTTGCTTGATAAAGACCATTTAGTTCTAATGTTTAAACATTTTTCTTCTCTTACTGTTATAATTTTTTAAAAGATTTATTTGTGCATTATATAGACAGTGTTTTCTGCATGTATGCCTGTAGGCCAGAAGAGGGCACCAGATCTCATTATAGAGGGTTGTGAGCCACCATGTGGTTCCTGGGACTTGAACTCAGGACCTCTGGAAGAACAATCAGTGCTCTTAACCACTGAGCCATTTCTCCAGTCCTATTACTGTTATATTTTTAACATACATAACTGACACCAAATGTCTATATTAATACATATCTGTATTCTCTTCAAAAATGAGTAAGAACTCTATAACATTTATTTATACCTACTCAGTCTGCCACTTTACTTGTTGCTGTTGTCTATAATTGTGCTCATGATATGAGTTTTTGAGAGTGACCTCTCTCTGTTCTTAGTGAACTTAATTCAGGAAGCTAGGATGTTACATGATCAACAGCTACCAAAGTGATGAGACAGTAGATTCTGATTTCATTGTCTCATGACAAGGAAAAATAAGGATAGACAAGGACTGAATAGAACAAATACAGATTTATTAAGGATAATTGAGAAAGAGTTCCTGAGGATAGGAAGACCTCCAAGGAAGAAAAGTTACTGTGTTGTCCTACACAGTGACCTTTTAGGGCTCTTATGGCAGGGATAGGATGGAAACAGAGATCATCTTCATCGAGATTGGTCATTTTGTGTATGTGTAGTGGGTGACCTACATCCTCTTTGAATGCCTACTAGACCCAAGCAGAGTAATAACCATGCATTACTCATTCAATCAGGATGTTGTGGTCACTTTTGTCTACTATTTCTATTCATTTTGTTTATTTTTGTAGGTCATTTATCATATCACTATTTATGTAAGTAACATATGGCCTACCACAGGCTCTCTCCTTCTTCCCTGTAGGGATCTATTTCCTGTCTCACTTCTTCCTTACCCACATTACAACATATTGTTTCATAAACCCAGTGCATGTTGCCATTGACCATTTCTTCTCATTTCCTTACAAGTTCCTCCTTCTTATATCTGTTTTCCTTTCTGGGTTCATTATTCCTTAGTACATTCATGAGACTATGTCTTAGTAAAGGTTCATTGGTGAAAGTTAATTTTCATTGCTTGAAGATGTCATCATGCTAACAGGGAATCACAGTTCCCTTTTGTGAATTTTTATTCTTGTTGGTACATATTAATGGACTCAGAAGGGAGTCAGGGCTCATTTTATTATAGTTGGAGAGAAAACTAACAGGCCAGGCAAGCTGTAAATCTCAACTTGGAGGAAAGAAGGAGATGGAGAAGATGAGAGATAGCTATGTCTTTTGAGTTAGAATACAAGAAAGCTGGCGGATTCAGCAGTAGACACCAGCAAGCAGCTGCATGGTGGAACAGTGTGTCTTCAGAGAAAGAGTGGGAATGTCCAGAATGTCAGAGAAGGCATGCTTAGGATTCTGAGCAGTAGTCAAAAGTTGTGCTTTTTAAATCACAACTCAGAATAGCAAGTAGGCTTAGCAGTGCTTTGTGGTGGTATCTCTGTGAGCAGCTGTATC
This sequence comes from Phodopus roborovskii, assembly GCF_943737965.1. Taxonomy (NCBI): domain Eukaryota; kingdom Metazoa; phylum Chordata; class Mammalia; order Rodentia; family Cricetidae; genus Phodopus; species Phodopus roborovskii. Next base: position 2,077,549 of record NW_026125680.1, read on the forward strand.
AGGGGAGGGGCTTCTGGGAAGTGTAAGTATGTTATTTCATTAAAGAGATAATTTTTCATCCTACCTTCTCATAATGTCTTTAGGTTTATTAGTTACTTTTCTGTTGCTGTGACAAAATATCATGACCAAAGTAATTTCTAGAAGAAAATGTATTTTGTCTTAAAATTCTAGACTAGGGATTAGACTCCATCGTGATGGAGGGAGTTCTGTCAGCAGGAGCAGGGAGTGCGCAGGTCATTGATTCTAGTACCTGGGCACCAGAGGCAGGTGGATGATTTCTAAACCAGCCTGGTCTACAGGGTAATGTTTCAGACATCCAGGGCTACACAGAAACCACCCTGTCTCAAAAGAGTACCTCCAACCACGTGCAAAAAGCAGAGTGAACTGGAGGTAGGACCAGACTAGGGATTCTCAAAGCCTGACCCAAGTGATACTATTCCTCCAGCAGAATCCCACTTCCCATAATCTTCCCACACCAACACCGAAGTACTAAGTGTTCAAATACATGAACCTAGTGTTCAAATACATGAACCTATGGGGAGGCATTCTTATTCAAACTACCTTATCAGGTGAAGCAGCTTTCCTGTGGAGTAGTCTTCTGGCAAGTACAATGGATTAACTCTTAAAGGAAGAGACAATGGTTTGTAATATTTGGGTCAGTTTACAGTGTTTACTCTGCACCCATGGAAGGGTTCTGTTCTTTTGACCAGGGGGGAAAGTAGCTTTTCCTCAATGGGGCTCAAAACCCCAGTTGTTTCCAACCTTTTGATTTAAATCTTAAGGCAGGGCAATTGTGATGTTTCCCTTTCTATCCTAGGGAAAGAGGAAGTGAGTTCCAAAGCTATTATGAGGGGGAAGTCTATCCTCAATGGCCTCCAAGATGCTGAAGCTTGAATAGCAAGCTTGATTTTATGTTTGACAGTTTTGCTGTTTCACACTTCTAATTTAACAATTTTCTCATCATTCCGAAGATACCATTTTTATTATATTCACCTTCTCCTTGTTGTTAGATACAGTCTTTTTAATCTTTTTGTTTATTATGTTTCCTCTCTGACTACTTTAAGATTTGTATTCACATTTAATGATAAAGTGTTTGGATACTGAGTTTTATTTTTAAAAACATGTTCAGGGTTTGTGTCCTCTGAATTTTGGAATTTACATCTTGCACAATTCTTGAAAACCCTCTGCTAATGTCCTTGAATATTGGTAACTGAAGCACTCAGGGCTATTGAAGCATAAACATTCATTAGTGTTTTGTTTTCATCTTTTCTCAGTTTTTGATTTCTGGAGACTTGTTTTCTTTCTGGTTGAGTTACATCACACATCAGAAAGATTAACTGTAAGGCTGAGAAATGGTTTAGAGCACTTACTGCTCTTGCAGAAGACCTGGGTTCAGGTCCCAGCACCCACATCAGCTGGCTCATAACTACCTATAAGTCCAGTTCCAGAATATCTGATGTCCTCTGGCCTCTTAGAGCAACTGCATGCACATGGTGCAGGTATAGACATTTATAAATAATTTTTAAAAATTAAAAATAAACTAGCATGCCTTTTTTTCTTTTGTAGCAGAAGATTTTCCAGGAGAGCTTTGAGATTGTGTGTATGACATTATTGCAAATAACATTTTAAAATTTAATTTTATTAATTTTTAGTTAGCATACAAAACAGTGGGTTCCATTATGACACTTTCATATGTATATATTGTTGTATTTTGCTGCTATTCACTTCCTGATTATCTTCTGCTGTTTCTTTCTCACACCCCTTCCCCACAGTTCTCCTTCTGCCCTCATAACCTAAATATGCATGAATATCACTAAAGCTAAATTCTACATATGAGAGAAAATGTATTTTGTTTTTCTTCCTTCATTACTCTTTATTGCCTGCCCCCTTAGATATCTTTCTCTATTTTCGTAGTTACCGTTCTACTTTCTTGGTGTGTGTGTTTAAACCCAGATTCTGCATGTAAGAAAACATATAGTTATAAGTAGTACAATTTTTAACAAAGTCTAATTGTATCACCCAAGCTGCTATGCTGGGTTTGAATTCTTGAACTTCCTGGCTATAGTCTTCTTCCTTCTGCTGGGATTACTCCTGCCCAACAATGTGCCTGGCTTGTAAATAACAGTGAATATTCAGTTGAATAGGCAACTGTCAGTCATAATCCCAGAAAGTTGAGCCCTGTTGTGAAGATAATATGAGCCAAAGGATGTCTTCATTTTGTTTCCTATTGCCTTTGTTCCCTTTTTGTAATTTGCTAGTTGTGAAATGTTGAACACATTTCTTCCTTCCTTCCTCCCTCCCTCCCTTCTTTCCTTCCTTCCTTCCTTCCTTCCTTCCTTCCTTCCTTTCTTTCTTTCTTTTTTGTATTTTTTAACTTTTAATGGCTAGAGTGCCCAAGAAAAATTCTCAGACCAAAGCTGCTCTTGTTACAATTCAGTTTCTGGCATAATACAATGTTTATGTTTTATATCTTTATAGAATTTATTTATATGTCTATTCCTGACATTCTTTTGCTCATTCCATAAGGTTTTTTTTGTACTCTTTTCTTTATCTACCCAGTGAGGATATAATAGCTCATATCACACAGATGTTATAGATTGAGACATATATAAAATACTTGGCACAGTACCTAGCACACACACAAAAATGATGCAGCTAAGAATGTAGCTTATTAGTAGCATGCTTAATTATTTGCATAAAACTATTATTTTATCCCAAGAGTTGCAAAACAAAACAAAAAAATTAAAAAAGAAAAACCCAAAACTTTAAATGAAGAACATTTGTTCCTTTCCTTCTCTTTAGTAGGGAAAGGAGGCAATCATTTAGTTGCAAATTGGGCTATGAAATCAAGGGCCACTTCCCAGTTGCTTTATCTAAAATGAGCTGATAATCTCAGTGTTTAATAGCAAATATTTCAATCCTGAATGTATGTGTGTGGTACTGAAGATCAAACTGAGGGCCTCATTCATATTGAACAATATTTCAGTCATATATAGTCACAGATTTGCCTAATTCTTAGAAAGTAGCTATCAATGGTGGAAAAGGAGTAGGGAACAAAAAGAATCCAACTTAAATCGCAACTCGGAAAATAGGTCATAATCCCCACTGTTTAAAATAAAGGGAGTCAAGATTTGATGACTTCAAAGTGTTTCTGGGATTTCATTCACTAGAAAAGTATGTGTTTAGAGAAATAGCTAGCCATCTCAAAATTATTGGCTTTTAGTTTAGATCAGAGAACTAAACCTATGTTCATAACCAATATTAGTGAAAACAAAACATACAACTATTTAGAATGCTATAGGATTAAGGTGTGTCATGGATTGAAAGAAAAATCTTGATCTTGATTCTTAATTCATGAGTTTCTAGATGATAGGGTTAGAATTTATAGTAATTTATGTAGGCTTTCTTCATGGTTTAATTTTAACCATATATAACCAATTTTAATTCAAATGTCAGAGTCTTAGATTAAGAACCCAGAGAGGTTTTAAATTATGGGCTTCTGCTGCTTCACACTTGCCCGATTTGCCAATTGTGGTAAAGCATGAATTATAGCCTTGCTATTCTCTGGAAGACCATGACTAATACTAGGAATAATAATAATTGTTGATAACCCTAAATCAAAGGAAACAGCATAAAAGTGGTAACTAATTTGGGATGTGGAAGCTAAATTCACTTCTCTTGGAGTGAAAATAAAAATGTCAAGTAATCTGCAAACATTTCAGGCAAGGATGTAGGCCAGGTTTCGTGATTAGTATCTTGTTATTTGAGAGGGACTGTGAGAGGCCATATGTAAAGACAAATCATTTTGAAAACTAGGAGAAGTGATCTAAGGACATGGACTTTATGTAATTTTGAAGAGGTAAGGTTGCTGCTTGATTTGCTAATATTTATTAGCATATTAGAAATTAATCAGCATTGGTATTTTAGAATCTCTATTTTCTAGTAAGGCTTTTCAAACTATAAGTCATGTGCTGGCTAGACCTGTGTCAACGTGACACAGCTAGAATTATCTGAGAGGAGGGAACCTCAGCTGAGAAAATGCCTCCATAAAATCCAGTTGTAAGGCATTTTCTTAGTGATTGATGGGGGAAGGGTCCAGGCCATTGTGGGTGGTGCCATCCCTGGGCTGGTGGTCTTGGGTTCCATAAGAAAGCAAAGAAAGCAGTTTTTTAAAATTTATTATTTTTTCTTATTTTACATATCAATCCTAGTTCCCTCTCCCTCCCTCCCTCTCTCCCTCCCATGCCCCCTGACCACCCTCCCCTCCCCTCCCCACCCACTCCACATGTAGTGTGATGGCTTCCAGGAGGGGTTATCTAAATCTGTCAAGTCATTTGGAGTAGGGACTAGGCCCTCCCTCCTGCCTCTAGGCTAAGGGAGTATCCCTCCATGGGGAATGTGTTCCCAAAGTCCTTTTGTGCACCAGAAATACATCCTGGTTCCACTGTCAAGAGACTTAATTTAAATGAGAGCACAATAATTTCTTTCCTTTGCAGAAATACTGATTTTGTTCATTGTTTATCATTTATTATTTTCTTAAATCAATATTTTATTTCCTTTATCCATACAATATATTTTGATCATATTCTTTTCCTTCCTGATTTCCTCCCAGATCCTCCCCATACTTTTACCCACCTAACTTCGTGTTCTCTCCCTCCCTCCCCCCCCCCGAAAATAAAACAAAAAGCAATTAAAAAAAAGAAAGCAGGTTGAGGCTTGGCTTTGGTGGCACATGCCTTTAATCCCAGCACTCAGGAGGCAGAGGCAAGCAGATCTTTGTGAGTTCAAGGTCAGCCTGGTCTACAGAGTGAGTTCCAGTACAGTCAGGGCTACACAGAGAAATCATGTCTCGAAAAACAAAACAAAACCAATGAAAGCTGGCTGAGCAAGCACGAGGAGCAAGCCAGTAAGCAGCACCCCTCCATGGCCTCTGCATCAGCTCCTTTCGGTGTGAATCACACAGGTCCCTTCCTTGTGTCCTAACTTCCTTCAGTAATGGACTACAACATGGAAGTGTAAGCCCTATAAAACCTTTCCTAACTTGTTTTCTGGTCATGGTGTTTCATTGCAGCAATAGAAATCCTAACTAAGACAGCAATAGTCTAAAAATCCGATTATTAGCTATAATATGTTTTGCGGGACTGTGTTCTATTGAATTTTGTATAGAATGAGTGTTATTTCCAAGCTTGTGAAAAATTTTAATGACATATGCAAAAGAGAACTGAATTTTAAGTTTTTGCCTAATGTGCTCTAGTAAGTGTACCTTATAGCCTTTCTTGAGATATTCCATAGTCAAGCTTCATGGAAATATTTACATTGATTTGCATTTTAAAATGTGCCAGAGGGACTGGAGAGATGGCTTAGTAGTTAAGAGCATAGACTGTTCTACCAGAGGACACAGGTTCAATTCCCAGCATCCACATAAGAAAAAAAAATGTTCAAAGTAAAATGTGCCAGAATGTCAATCAAACCACCTGGTCCTTCTCTATATCATTGCACTATTGATTCACTTATAAAGACACCAAAGTTACTGTATCTGTGGGTTCAATTTTGATCTAATTATAAATCATTTATAGACATAGAGGATTTTTTATAGAATAAGGGTGCGGTGGCATATGTTTGTAATCCCATAAGCCTGAGGCAATAGAATCCCAAATACAAGTGTAAATGGTAACATTCTGTCTCAAAAAGAGAAACATGAGAGAATGAAGGGGAGGAGTGAGAAAGTGGAGGGAGGAGTTAGTTTATGAAAATGAAGAGGGCGGAGGGCCGAGGAGAGAGAGAAACTATTTGAAGAGTAAAACCTGTGTATCTAGGTGTCTATCATTTTTTTCAGGGATTCATCTAGAGACAATATGAAATCAAGGAATTTTACTAGGAAAGACAGAAAAAAAGACATCACAACTTTTATCAAAGTTTCTGCTATTGCATTTACTGTCCCTATCATCAAATAAATGGCCAGTTACTTTCTTGGTGTAGAGACTGAAATGAGGCCCTGGAGTAAGTTTGCTTTATAGCATGTCCTACCATTTATTTGAATGTGATTCTGGTCATATTACTTAGACTCTTAGTGCCTGTTTCTCCTATTAAATGTGAATAAGTCATATTTCATATGAGTGTTATTAGAAATTGGTATGAGGATACATCTAAAACACTTCTGAGTGTCTGATACATAGTGAGTACTCAATAAAAGTTCCTTATTATTTATCCTGGAGTGAAAAATGACAGCACACACTTAATATCTAACTGTGACCAACATTTTGTCAATTATAGCCAACACTTTTTTGATCTAGAAGTATACCATATACACAATGAGAACAGCACCAGAATTTAAACTATGAGATTAGGAATGAAAAACAACAGTTGAATATAGCAATCAATTTTGAAAATCTGCCAGCCAAGTGCATAGCCCAACAGGTGTGCACTACACATTGTCTTCTGTTGAAATAGATCCTTCCGCAAAAGCATCCAGTCTCTGCTGAAGAGGTCTGTAAAGGGGACAGGTGCTAAATCTAAATGGGGAAGTAGTAGAAATAGTGTGAAACTGAGCTTTCATATAGGAACAACGTGTGAGGCAGTGTCAGCTAAGATTCTTTTGGCAGAACGGCTGACATTCTACTCCAGTTTGTCCATTAGTCACTCCTTCCTGTGACATTTTTGTAAAACATGTTATTTTCATGTTAATCATGATCCTCTCCCACTCTGCTAAATTCTGCCATTGGACATTCTGCTGTATCTACAAATTTAACTTATTATAAGCAGCCAAAAAATAATTTCAGGGAAATGTATGTCCAATTAGTAAGACTCTACTTTAAACTTGAGACATACAGTAACTGTATTGTTAGGGGTACCTGTGGAATCATTCAGTGTTGCAGTGTATTTTACTCAAAAGGAAACACACTGTCCTCTCGACATTTCTCCATGCATGTTGCAGTTAGATATAGAGTAAGGGGTTGTTAAGGACTGTTCTTTGGTAACCCCTGTAGCATGCATTGAGCTCCCTTCGCCCGTGGTTGGAGACCTTTGTCCTTTTGCCAGCTGCTGTGTTCAGTTGTCTGGGTTATTTTGGGTGGCAGTGGGTTGATTTAAGAGGGGAACAGTTGTGTGTCTTCGTATTTTAATATGCCTGGTGCAAATGTGTTACAAGAGATTCGAATGGAAAGTATAGTCTGACAGAAACTGAGTTCTAGGTAATTGTCCAGGTGGTAAAACTTAGAAGCCTGCAGAATTGTAGTAAAAAGGGTGGTTCTTTATTTATTCCTTTTAAGCACTGGCTGTGAAAGAAGCTGTAGAGAAACATAGCAGGGGAAGGGATGGTATGGATAAGTGTTCAGTAACATGTTTTTGTTCCAGATAGGCAAGGGAAAGTAGAGGAATGTGTGTGAAATGATGGATGGTACAATTAATTGGGTGCGTAAGTTATTACCCAACAAGGTGGATTGTTACACTTCTTTACGGGATCCCTAATCGTGCTGTCAGGACTCTGTTTCAGCTCTGTCATGTGTTAGACACTCTCATTTAGTAATTTTGATGGAAATACAGAAAGCATGATTGCCAGATTTAAGGAAGCCATGAAGTTGTAACCATTGGATCCAGATTCATCATATAAAAAGAACATAGCTGATTGATTCTCTTTTGGATACATGATGAAATTTAACAGGGATGCGATGATAAATCAAGTCTATATTCAGGAATGAGGGTGGTTTGTTGATTGGTTGATCGTTGTTTGTGCCTGTGTGATACAATGTGTGGAACTTGGTTTTTTGCTTTTTGATTGTGACACCAAGAGGGTCTTGGTGTGTAGCTCTGGCTGGTCTAGATTTCACTATGTAGACCAAGCTGCCCTTGGACTCATGGAGATGATCCTATTGTCTTTGCCTTCTGGAATCACAGACATCTGCCACAACATTTGGCTTCTGAAATGGGTGTGTGTGTGTGTGTGTGTGTGTGTGTGTGTATTCTCCCAGAGTTATATATTAATCTCTTTCTGAAAAATAGCACTACTTCCCTTCTATGACTTTGTCTAGTGTAGAGGTTAGAAGAATAGATTCAGGAACTATATTTCTTCTGTTCAAATTTCAGCTGTGAGGCTTGACTGGTTCTGTGACCATGGGCAAGCATCTCTAAGTCTACAGTACTGACATAACCATTAGCACGGTAACAAGGCATGTGGGGGCTGTTGTATACTTTAAGGAGCCCACAAATAATTTAAGACTCCTCCCGAAGCCCCATGTGGTAGAGCATGCCTATAATTCCACCACTTCGGAGACGGGGGGGGGGGGGGGGGGAGGAGGAGACAGAAGTAGGAGGACTGCTATGAGTTCCAGGCTTGGCTACGTAACATGACTCAGGGGCAGAGAAAAAGCGCATGGAATTGTTTTATTATTCAATTAATTTTGTATTTAAATTAAAAAAATCTTATTTTACATACCAATCCCAGTTCCTTCTCCATCCTATTCTCCCACTTCCCCTACCATCTTCCCTTCCTACCCCCAATCCACTCCTCAGGGAGGGTGAGACCTCCCATGGGGAAATCATCAAAGTTGGTCATATCATTTGGAGCAGGACCTAGGCCCTCCCCCATGTATCTAGACTGAGAGAGTAACCCTCCATAGGGATTGGGCTCCCAAAGTCCATTCGTGCACTAGGGATAAATACTGTTCTACAGTCAGAGGCTGCTTAGACTGCGCAGGCCACCTAACTGACAGCCATGTGCAGGGGACCTGGGTGAGCCCTGTGCTGGTTCCCCCACTGACAGTCCAGAGTGCATCAGTTGGAATTGTTTTATTAATGAATGAGTGAATTTATTTATTTATTGTGGCAAAGTCTGGCTATGTGCCCAATGTGGTGCCAGACTTGTTACCCTCCTGCCTCAGCATCCTGTATACCTGAGATAATGAACATGTTCCACCACACTTGGCCTAGAAGAATACTAGTTTTTATTTCTTTTAAAATCAGGGAAATTTTAAAATAGTGAATATATAATAATGAAGCATGCCTGGGTTGGATTTGTCTTTACTTATTGAAACAGTTGTCAAATATACTTTTTAATGGAAGAAGTGTTCTGCTGAGGTCAAATTACACTGATGGTCTTATGTGCCTTGATTTTTTCACCTGTGAAACAGACAGCAGTATTTACTTCCAAGTCACAGATTGGAGTAAATAAAATTCTTACTGCTTGATGCACACTAAATTCTATGAGTTTATTAAGTAAATAATGTAGTAAAAACAACAAACTGTGGATACACCAAAAAACCTAGAGAACCAAAAACTGTGTTCAATAAAACACAAATCCTTGCCAAGCATAGATCCCAGTCTCACAGTTTCCTTCCTTAGAAGTATAATTCTTTAGGTTAGTCAAGCCATTTAAGTTTTTATGCATCAAGATAGGACAATATTTTCTTTATTAGTCCTAGATTTTATGTCCTGTTTGGAAAGGAGTATCTCATTATTTTTGTAATCATATTGAATCTTTGATACACTTGAAATTATTTTGAAACATAGAGTTAGTTTCCTGCAGAAGATTTTAATTTAACCTAGTCAAGTACTTGAAAATTTCTTGTGATTTTGTATCTCATTTAAGTGGATCTTCCTTATCACAAGGTCAAAACCATATCTGTCTTTCTAATTATATTTTAGATTCTTAAAAATCTTTAGTACCACCTGGAAAATCTTTTAAGGCAGGAATGTGGTAGGTAGCTATCCAGATTCTAGCAGTTGTCATTACATCATTTTCTGAATGCAACCTCTCCACTCACTGATGGGAAATGTGGTTGTTATTTCAATGGTGAAGTCCTTTACATATTTGACTGTGTTTCCGGTCTGTATTTTATATCTAGGCTATATCTATGTGTCCATTGTGCACCAATATCAAACTCTTAAATATCACAATCATAGGAAATATGAGAATTGTTGAGAATTGAACCCAGGGTCTTGCATTTGCTAGGTAAGCACTCTGCATTATGTAGCCTTAGCTAGCCTGGAATTCACTTTGAAGTTATAGCAGTCCAACTGCTTCTGCCTCCCAAATGCTGAGATTAAAGACATGCACCCTCACACCAAACCCAAGGCAGGATTTTGTAGTGTAGCTCAGTCTAGTCTTGAACTCATCAAGTACCTTAGACTGACCTTGAATTTGTTGCCTCGACCTCTTGAGTACTGGGATTCCTGGTGTGAGTGGGTCATTGTGCCTGGTTTAGCTGTTCATTTTGTCAATTACCTTCTTAGAATTTCTGAAAATGGTAGTATAATTTTTATATCTTGCTCTGCTTATATAGTGTATTAGTGGATCTCCAAACATTAAAATACATTTGCCTTTCAAACTTATTGGTTACTGATATGTTGTTCTTTATATGGGTTTACAAATTCTGTCTGTTAGTAGTTTGTTTAGGGATTTTACATTGATATTACGGGTGAGATTGAATCTATAGCTGAAAATAATAACACACACACACTAAATGCAATAAAATCTTTTACAGATTTCATCTACAGTTTTATTTTAGAAGTAAACAAATGTATCTGTCATTATAGCTTCACTGATGGGGGCTTTGCACTGTCAAAATCCTTTTCCATGCATTAAACTCAAACTTCCAACAATTTCCTCTCTCTCTCTTTTTTCCGAGACAGGGTTTCTCCGTAGCTTTGGCGGCTGTCTTGGAACTAGCTCTTGTAGACTAGGCCAGTCTTGAACTCACAGAGATCCACCTGCCTCTGCCTACTGAGTGCTGGGATTAAAAGTGTGTGCCGCTACTGCCCGGTTTCTTCTTCTTCTCCTTCATATTCTTCTTCTTCTTCTTATAATAATAATAATAATAATAATAATAATAATAATAATAACAATGATAATAATAATAACAGGTCAGGAAGCGGGCAGGTTAACTGTAGATCTTCACCTCTGCCTGTGCTCCTCCAAATCCAATCCCTCAGTCTCATCCCTCACTCTGTAGCAGACCACCTGCTGTACCTTCCTTCCTCCACAGTCCCCTTCTCAGGTGATCACACAGATTTTTCCCCTCTAAACGTCTTTCCCCCAACTAATTGTTTTGTCCTAGCTGTCAACTCCAGAGGGCATTCCCTGGAAACCCCAGGCCACTCCAGCCAAGGAGTAGGCTAGACTAGCTGCAGCTCTGCACCTCTTTCAACTCCTCCCAGTTCAATGCCCCAGTTCCCATGCCCAGCTCCACAGCAGACCACCTGATGTGGCCTCTCTTTCACCCTGCCCCTTCCTCCACTCAATTATGCAGATTTTCCCCAGCAAAATTCCTTCCACTGACTCATTGTTTTATCCCAGCCCCCAACCCAGAAGACATTGCCCTGGGAAGCCCCAGGGCACTCCAGCCCTGGAAGCAGCTAGGCTAACTACAGATCTTCACCTTTTCCCTCATTCCTCCAAATCCATTCCTCCAGTCTCATTTCCAGGTCTGTATACCAGACCTTCTGTTGTGGCCTCTTCTCACTTTCTCCCCATTCTCAGGGGATTAAGAAGATTCTGGTGGGATCAGGGGATTAAGAAGACCCCAACTTTTCCTTTCCTCTGAACCCCATGAGTACCCCTCTAGCCCATCTGTATACTTACCTGTTAGCTGCCAATACCTAGAAACACATTTCACCTAGAACTCCCAGTGGCCACACCTATCAGGATCCCAGAAAAAATTTCCTACTAGGGAATACACAGCCACTACGTGCTTCTAAGAATCAGAGAGGGCAACAGAATCCAAGGAACACCCAACAAAGACAAGACCAGATATCAGCACCTCGAATTATAATCTTCCCAAACCCAGCTGCGTAGACACCAGTCAGTGTACAAACACAATCAATCACTACCAGGACAATATGTCTCTACTAGAGCCCAGCACCTCTACCTAGCACAGCAGGCCCTGAATATTCCAACAGAGCTGAAGCACAAGACAGACCTTCACTTGGCCTTTATGTATATGATAGAGCTCCTTAAAGAGGAAGTTACTACATCTCTTCAAAAACTCTATGAAATCATGAACAAACATTTGGAGGAAGTGAATAAGACAGTCCAAGACCTGAAAATGGAAATAGAATCAATGAAGAAAACCCAAACTGAGAGAAAGCTGGAAATGAAAAGCTTGGGAATTGGAACAGGAACCACAGCAGAAAGCCTCACCAACCAAATAAAAGGAATAGTAGAGAAATTCAGACGCTGATGGCATGATAGATGAAACGAATACCTCGGCCAAAGAAAATGTTAACCCTAAAAAACTCCTGGCACAAAACACCGCTGAAATCTGGGCCACTATGAAAAGACCAAAACTAAGAAGCCTAGGAATAGAGAAGGAAGACATCCAGGTAAAGGCATAGAAAATATTTTCAACAAATTCATAGAAGAAAATCTTCCTAACCTAAAGAAGGAGATGTCCATCAAGGTACAAAAAACACAGAATATCAAATAGATCAGACCAGAAAAGAAAGTCCCTTTGGCACATCATAATCAAAACACTAAACATACAGAACAAGAAAGAATGTTAAAATCTGCAAGGTAAAATGCTAACATATAAATGCAGACCTATTAGAATTACAACTGACTACTCAATGGAGACTCAAAAACCCAGAAGTGCTACAGATTCTAAGAGACCACAAATGCTAGCTAAGGCTACTATACCCAGTAAAACTTTCAGTCACTATAGATGGAGAAAATAAGACATTCTATAGTGAAACCAAACTTATGCAACATCTATCTTCAAATCCAGCCCTACAGAAGGTGCTAGAAAGAAAATTCCAACCAAAAGATGTCAGTTAACCATACCCAAGGAACCACAAGAAATAAATAATCTCAGGCCAGCAGATCAAATGACGGGACACACGCACGCACGCACGCATGCACACACATAAACGAGAGAGAGAGAGAGAGAGAGAGAGAGAGAGAGAGAGAGAGAGAGAGGGAGAGAGAGAGGGAGGGAGGGAGAGAGAGCAACCATTACCACCACCATCCTTCTGCTGCATCTATGAAACATATTTTAACATCAAGGATTCACATCACCTCTGAGAAAAAGGATGGAAAAAGATATTACATGCAATTGGATCTAAGCAAACTGTATAGCTAGACAAAATAGACTTAAAACCAACACTAATCAGGATAGGAAAGGACACTACATACTCATTAAAGACAAATCCACTAAGAGTACATTGCAGTTCTTAACCTCTATGCACCAAAAGGCCAGGGGGCACCCCTTTGTAAAAGAAACACCACACAGCTTAAATCACATATTGATTCTCACATACTGATAGACCTCAGTATCCCATTCTTGCCAATAGACAGGCCATCCAGACAAAAACTAAACAGAAAAATGCTAGAGCTAATGATATTATGACCCAAATAAACCAAACAGATATTTACAGAATATTACACCCAGACAAAAAAGAATATATCTTTTCAGCATCTCATGAACCTTTCTCAAAAATTGACCATGTTTTCTGTCACAAAACAAGTCTGAATAGATACAAGAAAAGTAAAATAACACCCTGCATCCTAGCTGACTGTCATGGATTAAAGCTGGCTATCAACAACAGCAGAAACCCATGAAAACCGAACAACTCGGTAATGAATAAAAAATGGGTCAAGACAGAAGTTAGAAAGAAATTACTTTCTAGAAGTGAATGAAAATGAATACATAACACACACACACACAGAAACTTATTGTACATAATGAAGGCAAGTTCATAGCATTAAGTGCCCACATAAAAAAAGACTGGAGAGGTCTCATACTAGTAACTTAATAGCATACCTGAAAGCTCTCTCCAGAAGGTCTGAATGTTAGTAACATTGTCAAACACTTGTGCAAATAACTAAAAGGCTACAGTTGCCCTGATACCCAAACCACATAAAGACCCAAAAAGAAGAAGAATAACAGACCAATTTCCATTAAGAAGTAGGTGCAGGAATACTCAATAAAATACTTGCAAATCAAATCCAAGAACATATTAAAAACAATGGTCTCCATGGTCAATTTGGCTTCATCTCAGAGATGCAGGATGGTTCAGCATGCATAACCTTAGAATTGTCTGTATTTCTATTTTCTCAGTGTGTTATGTTCCTCTTTAATTTATAGCTTTGTCATTAGATGCAGAAAAGACCTTTGACAAAATCCAACACTGTGTCATGACAAAAGTCCTGGAGAGATTAGGGGTCCAAAGGACTTACTTCAACATAATAAAGACAATTTAAAGAAAGCCCATAGCCAACATCAATTTCAATGGAGAGAAACTAAAGCAATTCAATTATCAGGAACAAGCCAAGGTTGTCCACTCTCTCCGTACCTATTCAATATTGTACTTGAAGTTCTAGCTAGAGCAATAAGACAATGTACAGAGGTCAAGAGGATATAAATTGGAAATGAAAAATTGCAAAAGTCATGGTATTATATGTAAGTGACCCTAAATGTTCCATTAGGAAACATCTATAGCTGATAAACACCTTTAGTGAAGTGGCTGGCAAGATTAATGTAATAAATTCAGTAGCCCTCCTATATACAAACAATAAATGGAATGAGAAAGAAATCAGAAAATCAACAATCTTTGTAATAGCCTCAAATAATATAAAATCTCTTGGAGTAACTCTAACCAAGCAAGTGAAAGATTTGTATGACAAAAACTTCAAGTCTTTGAAGAAATTAAAGAAGCTATTAGAAGGTGGAAAGATTTTCCATGCTTATGGGTCAGTAGGATTAACATGGCAAAATGGCCATCCTACAAATGGCATTCCACAAATTCAGTGCAATCACTGTCAATATTCCAACACCATTATTCAAAGATATTGAAAGGACAATTTTCAGCTTTTTATGGAAACATAAATAAATAAACCAGGATAGGTAAGGATCCCAGGGTAAAAGAAATATTACTTTTCTAAAAAGCAAACAAACGAACATAGCAATAAAATTATTCCTAATGGTATCCTGCTATACTTATAGATCAGTGTCTTGTTCAGCCATCATCAGAAAAACCTCCTTCTGCAGCAGGTGACAAAAATACACAGACCGATAGCCAGGCATTATGCCAAAAGTGAGAGAAATTTGGACCCTCAGCCCTGAACTCGATGTCTCTATCAAACCCCTCTCCTCATGGCTCAGGGAACCCTGCAGAGAGGAAGTGGAAGGAATATAAGAGCTAGAGGGGATGGAGGACACCAGGAAAGCAAGGTCCCCTGAATCAACTAAGCAAGGCACATATGAACTCAGAGACTGAGGCAGCAAAAACAGGACTTGCATGACTCTGAGCCAGCTCCTCTGCATATACATTATAGCTTCCAGTTTAATATTTTATTTTTAGGACTCAGCAAGTGTTTTAAGGTTCATACTTTTGTTAGAAAGCAATTTTACTTATTTATTTTTAAATATTATTGTTATTGTTTTTATTTACTTTCATAGGTATTTGAAATCAATTTGTATCTATAGTGTTTTTATATTTTTTTCAATTTATCACCTGTATTACTTGCCTAGGACTAACAAAACAAAAGGTTCAATTAACAATATAAATTTAGCGCTCAATGTTTTTGAGGCTAGAAGTCTAAGAGAAGATGTCAGCAAGTTTGACTTTTTCTGAAGCCTCTTTTTTTTTTTTTTTTTTTTTTTTTGCTTCCAGATGGTTGTCTTCTGGCTGCATCCTCACTTGATGGTTCCTCTCTCTCTCTCTGCATCTCTACCTTAACCTCTTCCTCTTTATAAGAATGACAGTCAAATTGGATTAGGGACTACCCTAATGGTCTCATTTTCACTTAAGGACTTCTTCTTTAAAGGCCCTGACTCGCTATGGAGTCATATTAGCAAGTAGTATGAGTAAAGACTTCAGCATATGAATTTTTGGTGTTGCAATTCAGCATATAACATTACTTCAAAGGGGAAGAACAATGAAACCTGTGTGGCTCTATTTGTTTACACATATATCTCTGATCAGTCAGCCAATACACTCAAATTAGTTTGTGTGTTTGTGTGTGTGTGTGTGTGTGTGTGTGTGTGTAAAAGTTTGGTACTGGGGTTGGAGAGAGAGCTCAGTGGTTAAGAGCTTTTGTTGCTCTTGTAGAGGACCCAGGTGTGGTTTCAAAACCCACATGGGGGCTCACAATTATATGCAACTACAGTTCCAGGGAATCTATAGGTCTTTTCTGAACTCAATGGGCACTATGCATGCATGTGGTACACATATATACATGCAAGCAAAACAATCATACATGTAAAGTAATTCTTTTAAAATGGGGAAATCTTAGCATTATCTACCTGGCAAATCTAATCTTTAAATTACTTCTTAAGATTATAAGGTTACTATGTGTACATTACACAAAATTTGGAAATATATAAACTTAGCTGTTCTGTTTTCAGCCTTTATTTTTAGTAATTAATAGCCAATTCCTCTAATTTTCTTTATTATGTACAGATGCCAATAATGTAAATGGGATCCTAATCAACATGGTACTATAAAGTAAGTATTTTGTTTAACAAATCATGCATATTTTCCATATTTCCACCTACAGATATGTATAATTGTTTGTACATATTACATTTCATCATGCATATGTGCCATGATTTATTTAAATATCTCCCTATTGATTATTATTTTAATTGCTGTTAGTCTTCATTTATTGAAAATCCTGAATTATACTGCAACAAATCTCTTTGTATATGCATATTTATATTATTGTGGGATTTTTTAGAAATACTGCTTCTCTTATAGACTAACCAAGAAGCTCTCTAACAGTCCATAGTGAACCCAATTCTGTCCTATTTTTGATAGGGGTCTGTTTTGTGTAGTTTTTATATTCATTTTTGAGAAAAACTGTTCTAAAGTGATCTCTCAGACTTTGATCACTAGTAGTTTTTGTCAATAAAATTGACTACTATTATTTCACTATATCATAGTTTTTCATTTGTTTGTTTGTTTTTCTTTGTTCCTTTGGGATAGAGCCTTGCTCTGTAGCATAGACTGGTTTAGAACTTGTGATCCTTGTTCCTCATCCTTCTTGGTACTGGAATCAGTGATGTGTGCCACCATGCCAGCTATTATGCTTTTAAGAACTTAATTAGAAATACACTATTCATGTTGGAAACACACACACACACACACACACACACACACACCAGTGCAAAGTTTAATGCAAATATTCCCTTCCCCTTTTTCTTGGTTGTCTCTGTTAATGGTTAGCATGTGATTAATTTCTGTCACTGTAATAGGATTATTAATTATGCTTATGGAATTTCTCTTTTTCTATTAAAAATAGTGAGCCTAACTGTGGGTACATTTTGTAAAACTTGTACATAACGATATTGCCATAGAATATTAAAAGAATGTAATCATTCTATATCTCTGTTATGTACAATGCATTTATGTTCAAAATAAGTTCACTTAACACAAAGATTATATCTTGGAACTGTGATTTCTGTTTTGGAATTAGTCCTTCACTATATATATATATATATATATATATATATATATATATATATGTTATTATATATTCATTAGCTTTGCTATGGCATTTATATTTGTGAATATACAATGATTCTATTATGTATCAATACATTTGTAATTCAGTATAATAAATGAAGCAGGCACAAGACATTTGCAAGAGGACTGTTCAGGGCTATTGGTGCATCCTGTTTCTTCTTTTCCTGTTACCATGCCAGCAAGCTAACAGTTTTGTTGTCACTGTAAACTCCACGGGTTAGCCTTCTACTTCAAATCAACAAAGCCAGCATTATCTAATTACTGGGTAAGATGACCTAATCTTCAAGAACAGCTGGCATCAGCATCACATTAATCAAAATTATACCATAATAACTCATTCTTTCACTTTGGTCCATTGCAATAATGTAGAAGCTTAGCAAGAATATGATGAAATAGATCCATATCTACACTTTGCATGGAGTTGTTAATAGCTACTTCCAGCATTTTGACATAATGGAGCACAGCACTAAATTTAGAGAGAGCTTCCTTAAAATGGCCTTTTTAAGTGTGTTATTTTAACCAGAGCTGCTTTGATTTTCCTAGTTTTACTAATGAAAACTAAAGACTCCCTTGTGTTCTTTTAATTTTCCACACTTTGAAGACTTAGTTTTTACTGCTTAGTAAAATAATGTGTAACCATTATAAAACAAAACAAAATAAGTAACAATATATTTTGTTGTAACCCTATGCTCCAGGGGTGATCACCTATAAAAAAAATAAGATAATGAACTGGAGAGATGGCTCAGTGGTTAAGAGCACTGGCTACTCTCCCAGGGGATGCAAGTTCAATTCCTAGCACTCACAGTTGTAGGAGATCCAATAACCTCTTCTGTCCTCCACAGGCAGCAGTCACCCACATGATGCACAGACATGCAGACAAAATAACCATACACATAAAAACAATTTAAAAAGTATATATTTTCTAACCATTTTTGCATGCTTATCTGAATGCATATTATTTTAATCACTCATATTAAATATAATGAAAAATAAGATTTTTTTGTACCCCCTCTCCTCTGTTTTAACTCACGTTTTCAAAGATTTATTTTTGTTATTTTTAATTATGTGTATGTAGGTAGTGATATGTTCACATGAGTGCAGGTACCTTTTTGCATTTTTAATTTTTTTTATTTCATTTTACATTCCAACCACATTTTACCCCTCCTCCCACTTCAGATCATTTTGGAGCTGGAGTAGCAGGCAGTTGTGAGCAACCAAACTCATGCCCACTGCAACATTTTTTGTTTGTTTTTCAAGACAGGGTCTCTGTAGCTTTGGAACCTGTCACGGAACTCGCTCTGTAGACCAGGCTGACTTCTAACTCACAGAGATCCATCTACCTCTGACTCCCGAGTGCTGGAGTTAAAGGCATGAGCCACCACTGCCCAGCTGCCCAGTATCACTTCTTAACTACTGAGCAATCTCTCAACTTATTTTTAAAGTAGGAATTGTTTCAAAGACAAAAATAAAAAATGATATAACAAGTATTTGGGTACCCACTACTCATCTTTACAAAATATTAACATCAGATTTTATTTTTTAAAAACATTTGAAAATAGATATAAAAATGTCTGCAGTTTAGATTCCCGCATAGCTTTGTTTAATGTCATTATCTTTTCTTTCCCAAGATAAGTATTATCACAATTTTTGTGCATATTACCCATGTATCCATCAACAAATAGTAGTGTGGGCTTTAAGTATCTACCAAATCTTCAAAACTGTATGAAAATGGTACATATATATATATATATATATCTTCTGTTTTTCACATAATCTGTTTACCACTTACTTCTATTTTCTTCTTCCCTGCTCTTCTACCTCCCCAGCTTTCCATAGTCTCTTAATATATTCTGCCTGCATATTTTATTTTTATTTTTCATGATCTCCATTAACATTTTAGGATAGTTAAAGTATCTTTTTTTTTTTTTTTTCGTATAAAGGCCACAATTTGTCTTGTGGTGATGTGCTTCTGTTTACTGTCATAAGGGCTTGTGCCATTTACCATATCTGCACAGTCCCTCCTACCTTCAATATCCTATAGTAGAGTGGTATAATCATTGTGATTAATGATCCTTCATTGACGCATCACTATCACTCAGTCCACGGTTTAAATGAGGGGCCATTCCCACTGTTTTACATTCGTTGACTATTGACAAATATAAAATGGTATGGATCCTCTATTATAGTATCATGTAGAACAGTCTCACTGCTCTCAAAATCCTATGCAAATTGCTTATACATCCCCCATTCTTGCTACTCTTGGCATCCACTGAACATTTTGATACCTCCATAGATTTCTTTGTTTTCTGGAATGATGGAATCCTATTATATGTTCATAGCCTTTTCAAATGGGTTTCTTCCCTTAGGAATATGCATTCATGTATTTTCCATATCCTCTCATGGCTTGATGAGCCTTTGAAGTCCTTGATAATGTGTGGATAAATAATGCTTGATAGGTCATTGTGTGGATTAATCACAGATTAATATTCACTCACCCATTAAGGGATGTATTATTTGTGTCCAACTTTTAAAAGCTGTGAATAAAAATTCCACTATATGTATAAACATCCATGTATATAAGTTGTTTTTTTTTTTATCTTTTTGGCATAGGATCTCCCTATGTACCCCAGACAGATCTCAAACTTGTGATCCTCCTGTCTGAGGTAAGTGCTGAAACTACAGTTGTGCACCACCATATTCAGCTGCATTTATACTTTTTCATGTGTGTAACTTCCAGATAATTTGAGCAAAATACCAAGGAGTATGATTACTGGATCATATCATAAGAGTATGTTTAATTTTGGAAGTAACTGCCAAACTGTCTTCTCATGTTTATATTTTATTCTGTATTCACGCCAGTGATGAATGGGGGTTCCCATTACTCCATGTCATCTATGTTGGGTATTTCCAGGGATTTGACTTTCAGCAGTTCTAAAAGAAGTGCTCATGATCATCCATAACTCCAGTTCTAGGCGATCTGATGCCTACTTCTGACCTTGTCTTGGCTCCCAGTAGGCATGTGGTACACATTCATGTAGGCAAAACAGTCATAAATGTAAAATAAATAAATCTTAAAAAGTATTTGTAAAAGATGGGCACTTATTTCACATTGGTGTTTTAATTTGCAATTCCCTAATGATATTGAATATCTTTTCATAAATGTATTTACTGTCTAGTATCACATTTGGTGAAGAAGTAACACCCCCCGACTTTTGCTCATTAAAAACAAAACCAAAAACTTTGTGTGTGCACATCATGTTCACATTATGTAAATGCAGACATAAATACATTCAGGGAATTCAGACAACAGCCTCAGATGCCCATATGTTCTACTTTCTTTGATTTTTTTTTCTTTTGAGACAGGGTTTCTCTGTGTAACAGCCCTGGCTGTCCCGGAACTTGCTCTGTAGACCAGGCTGGCCTCAACTCACAGAGATCAGCCTACCTCTGCCCCCTGAGTGAGGGGATTAAAGGCGTGCGCCACCACCACACCTGGCAGTAAGTTCTGCTTTGTTTGAATAGGGTGTCTTGTTGGCTGCTGCAAATGCTAGGCTAGTTGGCTTGTGAGCTTCCTGAGATTGTCCTGTCTCTGCCTCCCATCTTACTATAGGAGCACTGGATGTTCAGACATGGCAAGGGCTTTAATCAATGAGCCATCTCTCTAGCCCCCTTTTGGTGATTTTTTTTTGTTTGTTTGTTTTTGGAGACAGGGTTTCTCTGTACTCCTTTGGAGCCTGTCCTGGAACTAGCTCTGTAGACCAGGCTGCCTCTGCCTCCTGAGTGATGGCATTAAAGGTGTGCATCACTAATGCCTGGCCCTTTTGATGATTTTTAACTGGGTTATATTCTTGTTGTTCAGACTTAACAGTTTTTGTAAATTTTGAATAGTAGTTCGTTGTCAGAATTTCCCCTTTCCCCGCCCCCAGAAATCTATGACTTATCTTTGCATTCTTTTGACGGTATTTCTGACAGAGTGAATTAAAAGGTCATTGCCATGTCCAGAGTCATCTAGAGTTTTTCTTACATTATCTTATAAGAGTTTTTATAGTTAAGCCTGAGACACATTTTAAATATGTGGGTTGTATTTATATTCCTTTTGTGTACCTGGAGATATATACTTGTTCTAGCTTTAATTGTTGAAAAGATTAGCCTTGCAACTGGGACATACAGATCACTGGTTGACGGATTGTCCAACATGTATGAGGTTCTGGGTTTGATGACAAGAACAGAAAAATAAGTGAAAAGAGATTCTTTCACTTTGCATTACTTTTTTTTTTTTTTTTTTTTTTTTTTTTGAGACAGGATCTTACTATGTAGCCCTGGCTGACCTAAAATTCATTATGTAGATTAGGTTTGCCTTGAGCTCAAAGAGATCTACCTTCCTTTGCCTCCAAGTTTGGGGATCAAAGGCATGTACCACCATGCCTGGCTTCCTTGCATTTCTTTCGCTCTTGACTTCATATATAGATCTGTTTCTGGATCTATATTCTGGAATGCTTTTGTTTTTGTTTTGGTAATGGCAATGGTACTTGGGATTGACCCTAAGGCCTCACACATGTTAGCCAAGTGTTCTATCACTGAGCTACATCCCCAGCCTCTTATTCTGTTTCATTGATATAGTTTGCCTATTCTTCTCTAAATACCATACAATCTTGATGACCACAATTTCAACTTAATTGCTGGAGTCAAGTAGCAGTATTTTATTATGTTTTTTCCCATTCGATAGTATTTTGCCTACTCTGGCCCTTTTGCTTTTCCATATAAACTTTGCAATCAGTTATCAATATCCTCAAAACACTTCACTAGTCCTATTATTGGTATTGCTTTGAATCTATAGATAAAAATGGAAGAACTGATGTATTGATAACATTCTATCCCTTTCCTTGGAGAGGGAGTATCTATTTACTTCTTTAATTTCTTCAGCCATTTCCTTCATATATGTTGTATGATTTTTGTTATATTTATACCCAAGTATTTCAATTTGCAATTGTTACATGAATAGTACTGTGTTTTAAAATTTAAGTTCCAGTTGTTACTTGCTTTTATATGGGAAATTAACTGATTTCTTTAATTAGATGTGCATCCTGCAACTTCTTTATAATTGCTTATTCCATGTTACTTTGGGGATACTTATTTTGGATTTTCCATGTGTACATCCATGTCATCTGTGAAGAAAGTTTCATTTCTTGTTTTCCCATTGTGTATGTTTTTCTTTTTCATCCAGAATGATGTTGAAAGGGAATATTAAGGGAAGTATTCTTGGTTTGTTCTTCATCTTAACAGGATAAATTTATGTTGATCTAGTATCAAAGATATTCCATAAAACTGATAGGAAACAGACACACCCACCATGATTCAGTGTTCAGAGATACGTCTTTCCTTGAATTTTGAAGGAATAAAGTAAAGAACAATTAATAGTATGCATTAATATATACAGAAAAATCACAGTTCATGCTTTGAATTTTAATTAACTGTTTAATTTTACAATGACTTAAATGATTTTGTGATACCCAAATTTAGTATTGAGTAATAAAATACCTAGTATTCATATCTATTTATTTTAAATGGTATCTGATAATAAACCTATCTTGTTTGATTGAGCACAATCTTGCTCTGTTTTGAAGGGTACTGATTTAAAAAAACTTGTCAGCTTACTATTAAAATGTTAATTGAATCATTTCTATCTTTATCTACACAGGATTATAAAACTAAATTTCATAGTAATTCATTAAGTAAAATATCTCTGAGACTTTTTGATTCAGTACACAGTATATAAGATACAGGTAAAAGTATTCTAACATTCTTATTGTTTTTAATAAAGTTTATCCTATACAAGAGTATAGGATATAGAGTTTGGCAAATTTCAGGCATTTTTATAAATTACAATTGTTTTTTAATATTTTAGTTTATGTGATCAATTTCCTATATACTATTAATCTAAAAGCCTATAACCTTAGGCTATGAGATTATACAACAGGTTTTTTCTACCTCTACATTTTTTATCTTGATTATGGTAGCTATAGATCATTGACAAAAGGATTCCAATGAGGTCAGTTATATGTAAGGATAAAGAAGTAAGTAATTATTTATGAGTAGATAAGGCTGGAGTTGATTAGCTAGAGATCATTATGAATATTGTTATATTTGCTATTTTGTTTTTATATCTAGAGGTATATTTAATTAGTGGCACATTTTTACTCTCATACCTATGAATTCCATGTGAGCCATAATAGAATTTTTCAAAAACCTATAATAAAATTCTAAAATGAGAACTTAATGGTAGGCAATTTGTAAAGTAAGGCATGTAGAGTCTAGGAGAGTCATCCTCTAGTATTGGTAGTGCTCTCCTATATAGGCCCCTATTTTAGTGCTTAAGCAAAGGAGACACTTAAGAGGTTTATGTTGAAACAGCACATGACTGCTCTTTAAAAATTCAAGCTATCCAAAGAGTGTTCCACAGTGATATCAGTTTCACTTACTGGTCATTGTGATAGTCTCAATTTGTTTCAAATATGGCCATCTGTCTTCTGTTGCTGAATGCCTTCCACATTTAGACTCTCTGGTCTATTTGATAAGGGATTAAGCTTGAAGACATGAGGCAGGTGTGCTTGATTGAGCTGGGCTGATTGCTCCACTTCTGGGTTCCTGAAATAGGAACTTCTAATCTTCCTTCATAGTCAGTCTTTCCTACAACTACTGTACTGCTTCAGCAAACTCTGAAACATAGTTTGTGCTCCCATTTTCTTGACTTCCTGTTTAGAAATGTCACAGGCTTCCTATAAATTTTAATCTGCGTTTCGGAATCTGTTATTCAAGGTCCTTCAGAATTTTGCCTAACCAATGATTTCTTCCTTTTGTTTTTGAGTCAGTAACCCTTGGGCAAAGGAAGCTAGATCATATCAAAGATAGGACCAGAAGCAGAGTTTTGAGGAGAAAAAAGCCACAACCATGATCTGGTTCCAGGACATGATGTGGTAAAAGACTATTTAGTTGTATGTGTAAGATATAAGAAAGGCAGAATAAAGTTGATAGTATTTTGGGTGGAGAAGTTCAGGACTTACCCTTTGAACTACAGATGCTTTATTGGCTATGCATTTTATGTTACACCTAATACCTACTGTTGGAAACATATATAGCTTATGTGGCCATTTTTATAAGAATGGCCACCATAGGTTCATATATGTGAATGTTTAGACACCCGTGAGTCACACTATTTGAGAAGGATTAGGGGGTGTGGCCTTGTTGGAGGAAGTATGTCACTAGGGATGGGCTTTGATATTTCAAAAGCCCATGCAAGGCCCAGTCTGTCTGTCTGTCTTTCTCCCTGTGACCCTTTCACTTTCTCTGCTTGTAGGTCAGTATGCAGCTCTCAGATTCTTCTCTAGCACTATGCTTTTCTGCTACCTTGTTACCCATCATATTGATAACTGTTTAACTGTAAGGAAGTCCCTAGTTAAATGCTTCATTTCGTAAGAGTTGCCTTGGTCATGGTGTCTCTTTACAATAATATAATAGTGACTAAAACAGCTTGTTAAAGGAACCACAATAGACAAGTCATTACTCATTTTCATTATTATTTTCTTCATTACATATAACCCTACTGTGTGTTGGGCAGTTGGAAGGCAGGTATGCTTCTCTGCACATAGTGCTACCCTGATCCACGTAGTAGAGAATGTTAATGGTGTCCATGGAAGTTTTCCTGGCAGGAGAGTTTTAAGTATAGCTAACATGGAAGGAGCCAGAGGCAAACATCAAGTTCACAGGTAATGTAGAGAGATAGACACAAACTCAAACTTCTAGAACAAAGTATGCTACAGGACAGTTACTTAACTGTTAATTATAGAGTAGAATGTAGAGCAGTAGTTCTCAACCTTCCTAATGCTTCTACCCTTTAATACAATTCCTCATATTGTGACCTCCCAACCATAAAATTATTTTCATTGCTACTTCATAACTAATTTTGCTACTGTTATGAATTGTAATGTAAAAACTATCCAACATGCAGGACATCTGATTGCAATCCCCGTGAAAGGGTTGTTTGACCCCCCAAAAGGGTCACAACCCACAGGTTGAGAACTGCTCATAAAAAATATCATGATGAGGGACTGGAGAGATGGCTCAGAGGTTAAAAGCACTGTCTGCTCTTCCATAGGTCCTGAGTTCAATTCCCAGCAACTACATGGTGGGTCATAGGCATCTGTAATGAGATCTGGTGCTCTCTTCTGGTGTGCAGATATATATATGGAGGCAGAATGTTGTATACATAATAAATATAACCTTAAAAAAGTATCATGGTGAGAACAGGCATTACCTGCAGATAGGTTTTATGGGGAATGAAGTGGAAGTTATTAAGAAGATAGTTAATTTAGGCACCATTTTCTTTCAAGACTTTCCTATGCTAGTTTTATTTAATATTCAGCTAAGAGTTTATACTTCTATACTGGCAAATGGACCAAATGATGCTGAACACAAATCATTTACTAATAAAGGGGATTTAAATATAAAGGAAAAGTTATATCTTCAAAAATAAAAAATAAGCAATAACAATATTCAATCAGCTAAAGATTGATTGGAAGAAGTGTCTAAACATAATTTTCAGGTCATGAATGCTCTTTCCCTCAGGACTAGCTTTCATAGTACTACAAGGTGTCAGGCAGGTTTTCAAAGGAGGAAGGCAACCAACAGTCCTGCCTAACTATGACACCTATGCATCACATCAATGACCCTAAGGGTAGTGTAGTGACACACATACCCTGGCAGTAACCGACAGCTCTCCAATTGGACTTAAGACTTGATCAACAAGAGAGATACTATGGCTGGTAGTGGAAACTTACCTAATTCCCCAGGGCTAGTAAAATCATGATTATTGAAGAAGAATCTACAACCACCAATGTATCAAACCAACACAATTCCTAATAATCATCTATAAACATTTGTTCTTATGCCTACAGATAAGTGTAGTCTCCACCCCTAATCAAGGAATGTTCTCTTTGCAACAGATGGAGACCACTACAGAAAACCACAACCAACCAAAATTCAGAGTTGTGGACCTTAGTTCCAATGGATACATTTATAAAACACTCCTATACTGAAGGCTCAGGGGGCACTGAAGGAGAGGGAGCAGGAAGATTCTAAGAGCCAGAGGGTCAGGGAGCTGGCTGTGAGACTGTGTCTCCTAGCAACACCAGAAGCTACACCCATAAAATCTCACCAACATGACTCCCTAAATGTGAGCTTAGGGTATTATCAATGCTCATGCCAGAATGGATGGGGAAAAGCCCATGATGTCTCAACCATACACAAAATGCAAACCTGGGAGAGAGAGAGGCGGTCTTCCATGGGGGGGGGGCATACACCAATAAGTTCTCCAGTACCAAACAGTTGGCCCTGAAAACATATATGCAAAAGGTTATATTTAAGAATATTTATACACACACACATATGTATGCAATAACAATCGATAAAAAATCATGAATTTGTAAAAGAGCAGGGTGGGCTATATGGGAGGGTTTGAAGAGAGGAAAGGGAAATATAATTAAATTATATTCTCAAAAATAATGAAACAAATTTACAGAATATTTTTGCTTATTCAGAATCATCCAGATATCTCCAAGACCAAATGAGTAGTGATGTGGCTTTCTTTCTTTTTCATAGTCGTAACCCCAGCTCATGGAATAGAGCTATCTGTAATTGAGGGAGATATTCCCAACCTCAATTAACATAATCTAGAAATTCCCTTGCAGACATATCTGGAAGTTTGTTTTCTACGTGATTCTGCATCCTGTCAAGTTGGTCATCAATATTAACCATCATAATGAAGTCCTCAATAAACATGGATGGGCCAGGGGTTATAGGACAAGCCAAATATGGTATATAGTTAGTTTGATTTTCAAAACTTGATCATATCCACCTCTCTGTATTCCCCTCCAGTCCCCCAAGGATGATTCATTTAATTTCCTTCTCAACTTTATGCCCTCTATTTATAAGTGTGTATTTGTTTGTTTTTTAAATCAATGAGTCTCATTAGCACAGCTGTTAGGGGTTACTTTACAAGATCAAGCCATTAAAACTTACTTTATGGAGGGGTAAGGGCTCCTGAGACTCTTACTGATAACTGAGGTGCTTCCAGCAGTTGCAGGTTGCTTGGGCTGGAAGGATCACATTCCTTTAGGAGGGTGTCCCATGTGGATGCAGCACTAATTGGACATTTTTTTCAAAAAAATTGAAAGATTAGTAGTTTAGAGTGGAGATTTGGCAAAATACCTGCAGATAAAATCTGGTTTCCTTGCCTGTTTCTGTCCGTACAGTTTTACTGGAGCGTTGCCTCCTACATATGATGTATGCCCACCTTTAATTTTATTTAACAAAACCTGGAACATGTATCATCTGTTATCTTTAAGAAAAATAATCTGCCTACTGCTGGAGGGTGGTGGCAGGTTGTACAAGAAAGACGAGCCTTGAGATGGATCTGTAAAATGTGGAGTTGTGGTATAGAGAACCAATTTCTAGTCAGCAGTAACAGATGGAGTGAGCATAGAAGAAAAGGGGGAAGAAAATGGGGTAGTGATTTTGTATTATGGAATGAGTTCCAGACAGGGTAGTAGAACTTTTGGGAGTGGTGGAGCAACAAGACATTGGGCAGAGAAGGGAGTTAGAGAAGAACAGCATGGAGAAACTTGCTAGATTGTTGATGTCTAGCCAGTTTGCAGTTTGGGTGGTGCCCAAGGATCATAGCCATAAAAGGAGGAGGAATTTCCCCAATGTTCCCATTTGAGTCAGGATGAGCTATTTCCACATCTATCTTAGCAAGGAAGTAAAAATACAAAAGGCAAGATGTCATCTTATGTAGCTTCCAGGGTATCCCTACACCAGCTGTTATCAACCTATGTGTTGCAAACCCTTTTTTGGGGGCCAACAACCCTTTCATAGGGATCATCTAAAACCACTGGAAAACACAGATATTTACACTATGATTCATGACAGTAGTAAAGTTATAGTTATGAAGTATCAGCAGAAATAATTTTCTGGTTGGGGGTCATAACATAAGGAGCTGTATTAAAGAATCATAGCATTGGGAAAATTGAGAACCACGGCACTAGACCCATTTACTCCTTTCTTTTGAAAATTTGAGAAAAATATCATTTGGTAACTTGGGGATGAAGAATACTCTCTCTCTCTCTCTCTCTCTTTCTCTCTCTTAAAGAGGGTTTCTCTCTGTGGTTTTGGAGCCTGTCCTGAAACTAGCTCTTGTAGACCAAGCTGGTCTCGAACTCACAGAGTTTCACCTGCTTCTGCCTCCTGAGTGCTGGAGTCAAAGGTGTGCACCACACTGCCCGGCTTATAGGCTTATAATACACTCTTGTTTTCTACCTATTCATGGATTTTACTTTTTGTTAAGAGTTACAAAAATCGCCATTTAGCTGGATGGTATGCACACTGCCAACTTTAATTTGAAAGTAGTGCATCTCTCTCTCTCTCTTTCTCTCTCTCTCTCTCTCTCTCTCTCTCTCTCTCTCTCACACACACACACACACACACACACACACAGAGAGATATTAGTCTGAGATGAGATATTTTGGAAATCAGTATTTTAGGAAAAATTCTGAATTGTGTTAAGAGTAGGGATACTTAGAAAAGTGGCTGAAGTGTGAAGGGGCTGAGATCCTGCAAATGTTGGAGGAGGATAAGACAAATATAGTTGGTGAATGGACACAAACGTTAGATTCTAGGATAAAAAACTTTCAGCTGAAAGTGAGAGTTATTTTCAGAGTAGGGAAGAGCATGGGTGGTAACCCAGAGCTGCAAATTCGTGAAAGACACAAAAGAATGTATATAGAAACACGGGTCTTTTACTCCCCGTGGCTAGGTGGGCAAAGAATAGGACAAGATTCTGACTTTGGATTGTTTATTTTGAAAAAGACAATATAAAATTTTAGCTTTAGAGAGGTAATAGAGTATGGTGGTATACAGTCTGGGCTAGTTAGCTTCAAGTCCTGAATGGTGCTTATTAACTGTGTGGTTTTAAGCACTTAAGGTGCCACTTTTTCATCTTGTAAAATGGAATTCACAATAGTGTACTACCTACCTAAAGTGTAGTGTGTGTACTAAATAGGTATGTGTCCGTATGTATTTACGCTGCACACAGAATGTACTGGTATAACTGAGTAGTTAATAAGTATTGTCTATTATGAAGTCAGGTACCAAATAAAATAGTATTTTGTATATTTGCTGTATTATTGTGTGCCTTTTCTTTTCCTTTCTCCCTCCCTCCCTCCTTCCCTCCCTCCTTCCCTCCCTCCTTTTGTTCTTGTTTGTTTTTGTCAGAGTTTCATTGGCCTGGAACACACTGTGCAGACCAGGCTGGCCTTGAACTCACAGACATTTGCCTTCCTTTCCCAAGCTGGGATTAAAGGTATGAGCCATCATTCCCAGCTATATGTACCTTTTTTATCAAAATTGTGCCAAGTCCAATAACCAAGTGAGAGGTTTTGTACAATCTTAGTTCAGTTTTATCTTTTTGCAATTGTGAGCATATTGTGGAAGAGGATTTATAGTATGTTGGAGAATATTCCTTGTATCCTAAAATTAATTTTCTACATAACTCTGAAAGATGACTTTTCTAAAAATTTTGTGGTTGTAGGGAGGGAGGGAGGGAGAGGGAGAAAGAGAGGATTCGAAGAGAGTAATGGTGCACTTCAAAACATGACCACAGGGCGGTGCTCTTTCCTTACTCTAGAATCACAAGCTGGTCACGCTTACTTTATTTTTTATTAGTATTTTATTATTTTTCTTATTTTACATATCGATCCCAGTTCCCGCTCCCTCCCTCCCATGCTCCTCGAACCCCCTTCCCATCCCATTCCCAACCCACTCCACGGGGAGGGCGATGCCTTCCAGGAGGGGACAACAAAATCTGTCAAGTCATTTGGAGTAGGGACTAGGCCCTCCCTCCTGTCTCTAGGTTAAGGAAGTATCCTTCCATGGGGAATGTGCTCCCAAAGTCCTTTCGTGCACCAGGGATACATACTGGTTTTACTGTCTGAGGTCCCTTAGACTGCCCAGGCCCTCTAACTGAGACCCACGTTCAGGGGTCCAGGTCTGTCCTATGCTCATTTCCCAGCTGTCAGTCTGGGGTCCATGAGCTCCCCCTTGTTCAGGTCAGCTGTCTCTGCTGCCTGGTTTCTGCAGCCTGGTCTTGACTCCTTTGCTCATCACTCCTCCCTCTCTGTAACTGGATTCCAGAAGCTCAGCTCAGTGTTTAGCTGTGGGAGTCTGCTTCTGTTTCTGTCGTGCTTATTTTTTAATGAGTTGTAAAGCAACTTAGAATCAATTACTACTTGGTACACTAAAAGCAGTACCATTTTCAAAAGAATAAAGCTGCAAAAGGATTGAACTTTAAATATTTTACAGTAGACAATTTCTTCTAGAAAAATTAAGATACCTAAATGATTTAAATCAGAAACATTATCATTTTAAAAATACAAAAATTTAAATTAGTTAATTACATATGAATATGTACTGTGTTTGTGTACACACACACACACACACACACCCAAACCTCTTTAAGACCTAACATTGATACCTGAGTATGCTTGTTCTTTGTGGATTGAGGAGGGTCTTCAGGCCAGATGTTGAAAGCATATGTCTGTTCCCGATGTCTAACAGGGCTATAGGTCTGATGGGAATGATGAATCCAGCTATTTACCTTGTGGCTAGCATACAGTGAGAAAGAGAAGTTCAGATATCTTTATTCTGTTTACAAGTAAAGTTCTGAACTGCTGGGTTATTGGGTTAAATAAAATTGCATGGGTCGTAAGAGGTTACAACATGGAAGAGTGGTGTTATTCAGGGCTCCTCAAGGAAACTGAGGTAAAAGAGGGCATCAAGTGGGTGGCAGAAATGGACAGCTTTTCTCATTTTTATGTTATTTTTGACTGATTAATTGATCTTTCTTAAGTTTTTGCAGTGAGCATTTAATATTTTTATTTTAAATAAAAACACCCTCACTTTTGTTTTGGAAATAGAATAATCAATGTAAAACGGTGGTTGAGATCCAAACCTCTGGTTTGAAAGGTAACATGAAGTATCACCCAAACTGAAGGGATACCAAATATGGGTGCTGATTATCATTGTGTTGTAGAGTCAAGAGCCCAGACCCTAGGTGAGCAGAGCAGGCGTACATTATTAACTGAGGACAAGGAGGATGGCCATAGTGGGCAATATCAAACAACTTCTTAGAGAAAGAGGACTCCAACCCCCTTCAGTGTGAGCAAGGCTGAGCCTTCCCTGGGTTACCTATGTGGAAACTATGATGAATTCTGTGATGTGTTAAAGCAGTGGTTCTCACTTTGTGGGTCCTGATACCTTTGTGGAGGTCAATTGCTCTTTTCACGTGGTTCACCTAAAATTGTTGGAAAACTCAGATATTTGCATTATGATTCATAACAGTATCAACATTACAGTTATGAAGTAACAATGAAAATAATTTTATGGTGAAGGGTACCATAACATAAGAAACTGTATCACTCACTCACACACACACACACACACACACACACACACACACACACACACACACACACACATTCCTGAAGCATTTGATGGAAAACACTAGAAAGACAGAGGCAGGTGTGAGTTTAGGCCAGCTTGGTCTACACAGTGAGTTCCAGGACAGTTAGGAAGATCCTGCTCCCCAAAACCAAACCAAACAGTTCTATTTGCCACTTTTTAAACTTTGTTTCCCAACTCTTCTAACAGTGCTAACAATGGGATCTTCATCTGATAAAAGAATGCAGAATGATGATAGATTCATTCTTTGGCCCTTCTCATGATAGTGCCTCTGTGGATCCATTGGAAAAGAAAGATGCTGGGACCTCTGCTTACTTTTCTGTTTATAGATGAGGAATGTTATGTTCTGTAATTAGTTTTGTTTTGAAACAGAGACTTTTTAGGCCAACTTTGTTTCTCTGACCCAGTTTTCCCCTATGCTCTGTCAGTTGGCTTGCTTACTTAAAATATGAAACTGGGAAGCAAGCAAGCACTTTGGGCCTCATGATGACTATGTCACTGATTTGGTATGTGATGTTGGCCCGGAGGCTTAACAGATGAGACACAGAAAGGTTAAATGGGGTTAGAAGAACTGTAAGTACTAGTTTGGATCATTAAGATACTATTTAAGTCACAATGTTACAAAAAAAAATAAAACCTTCAAGCCAAACCTGAATGAAAGGTAAACTGTTTCTGCTTCTCCCTGAATATTATCCCTCCTTCATGCAGCTACCAATAAAATCCAGAATAGAGAAGGTCTGTTTTAAAGATGGCTATTGTCCCTTTTGGTCCAGGTTACTGAAAATCCAGGTGCATATTTTGGATTTATTTTTGGGGTCCTTGATATGTGCAAATGTGAAGTTCTACTGGGGAATGGAAATAAATCGGGTTGGAATACTCAACTTCTGCAGATCAAGACTGGATATGTTGAGGGTTATCGACCTAAGCTCATTTCTGTCTTGGTTCATGGTATAAACATGGGCACCTTCTTTTGAGGTAGAAGGGAAGTTGTGGTCACTAGCCTCAGATAGACGTTGACCTCATGATATTCCTGCCTAAGTTTCCTGAGTATCTGAGATCACAGGCCTGTAATCAGGCTTAGTCTAGGAGTAGGCAGCTATATAGAAAAATAATTTTGAGGGGGTAAATGATGAGTTTGAGTTTGGGCATGTGACTGTGAAGTCCCTGCATGTCACTCAGAGAGATGTAGAAGATTCTGATATACAGAGAAGTGGTAGGACTGAATTCAGCCAGGTAGAACTGAATTCACTCCATTGACATCTAGTATAGATAAATCCTGAGCAAAATAGATATGGCTCCATAGAGCTCACTTTGGAACTATTACCCTATACTCAAAGGCCAATAGCTTTCACACTAACCTCTCTGATTCTAGTCCTTGCTTTTTGAAACATTTCATAACCTATTTTTTAACTTTAATATATATCTTTTAAAAGCATTTTTCTTTCTTTGAGACTTTCACACATTCATTTGATGTATTTTAATCATAGTCACCTCTCACTCCTCCCAGATTAATTCCTTCCCAACCCCACACACAACTTTATGTCCTCTTTTATTTTATTTCCTATGGAGTTAAATTTGTGCTGCCCATGTGTCCAGGGTGGTAGTCAACCTATGAGGGGCCACACTCAAAACTGACCCTTCCTCCCCTAGAAGCCATGAACCGCCAATAGCTCTTCATGTATGTATGGGTGCTCACGAGTCTCTCTTCACTCTATGTTGAAGTGCTGAGTGTCTTGATCTTGTGCAGGTCTTGTATAGGCAATCGCAGAGACTGAGTCCATGAGCGTGGAAGACACTGCTTTAGTTTGATCCTCCTATCTTTCCAGCTTTCCTTCAATGATGGTCCTGAACCTTGGTGGGAGTTACGGTACAGATATCTCATTTGTGCCCAGAGTACTCCACAGTCACTTATTCTCTGCACTTTGATCATCTGTGGATTTCTGCCACCATCCACTGCACAAAAGAACCTTTTCTAATGAGGTCTGACAGCAGTACTAACCCATGAGTAAGTAGGTATGAATTTAAGAGCAGTTTGATAGTATATCTATTTAGCAAAATAATAGTAGTAGGATTACTTCGCAGGGTTTGTGAGCCCCCCTTCCATGAGTTTTTGACCAATTTACAAGACTACAAGAAATCTGTTCCTTCCATGGAGCGGCCTTAAATGGAATCAGAAAACATCAAGTTACCCCCATATCCTTTCTGCCACTATTGTACCCATGGGCATATCTTGTCACATCAACCATTATTGTAGCTTGCAGGTTTCACCTATACATGATTAAAGTAACTTTGTGGTAGCATTTTGACTTATGCTTAGCTGACCAGAATTAAGTTCTTGTATGCTGACATTCATCAATCTGATCTGAATCTACTTTTCCCACTTTGTTCATTGTGACTTTACATATCACCTGCTTTACTTAGGCTGGCATGCTCTTTCAGTTCTATTTGTGTCCCGCAGAAAAAGAGAAACCTGTGGGACACAAATAGAACTGAGTTTGTACATGCGTAGGCTCATCAACAACCCAAATGAACCCTGAGAGAAAAGTAGAAAAAGGAGTGTCTCCCTTTTTCTGACAAGAAACTCCTATCCATCCCAGCATCATCTTCATATATTCATGGATACTGGAATACCACTTTGCAAAGCTTTGCTGATTCGGGAAGGTGAAAATACATTTCTTCTAATCGTCAAAACCCAGGATAATTGACTGAAAACTCTCTAAGGGTATTTATATTTTTCTAATAATATTGTTTATTTATGTGGGTATAATGTCACTGTTTGGGACAAAATACTTTGGAAGGCTGGATGAATTTGTAGTGTTTTTTTTTTTTTTTACTCAGTGTTACAGAGTTTCCATATATCCGTTTAGCCGCAATAACTTGGCTTTATACCTGTTACTCTGACGTCACCATTAATATTGCTACCTTTCACACTCAAAATGCCCCATCTTGGTTGGCCCATAAGTTCATGTTAGCATACTTACCATGCACAGATCCCCATGTTACACCTAATACTATAGGAAAAAAAAAAACAGAAAGAAAAGGAAATACCAGATATCCAGTTAGAATGATTAGGTTATATAATCACTCTATTTATGTGTCATGCACTTAAGTCAGTATGAATGAATGAGAGGGAATAAGTAGAGATCTATATAGAGAAGACCATTGGGTATGTGCAATTATCACCCATATTACCCCCTCAAATTTCATCTTCAACTGAGAATAACAGTTTTGTTAATTTTTCAAAAGAAAAAGTGAGTGTATTCACAAAAACAGAGGATGAAGAAAAGAACACAAACTGAGCACTACATGGAGTTCAGGAAGAGAGGAAGAATGAATCAGGAAGATAGGTCCAAAGCAGTCATTGAGGAAAGGGAAAAACCAAACATGGAGTTCAGGGAATTTTAAGAGACAAAGTGGTCAATAGTAGGTAAAGCTCTAGTGAGGCCAAGAAAGATGAATTCTGAGACGAACAAGTGAATCTGCTCATTATAAGATCATTATTACAAGATCATTGCCTGCTGTCATGACTGTAGCTTCAATAGACTGGACAGTAAAAGCTAGGCTGCATGGGGTTAGTGGGTGATAATGCTAAGAATCAAGACACCAAGAAATTTGGCTTGTGGAAGGTGGGTAAGAAATTTGGTGATGATTTGGATCAAAGCCAGAGACTACAAAGAAAGAGTGACTAAAAGTAACTAATGGAACAATTTCTCTCAAGAGGAGGGGTAGTTTGTGTGGTAGAATATTATTTTCAGGTGTGTGACTTTTGTTGCATTGCATTTGTTTAACTCTGTGAAGCTGTGTTACTGTGCCTGACTAAAACACCTGGTGGTTCTAATAAAGAGCTGAATAGTCAATATTGAAGCAGGAGCAGGGATAGGTGGGACTGGCAGTTATAGATTATAAATAGAAGAAGAAATGAAGAAGGAGAATGAACAGGAAAAGCAAGGAAGGAGGATGTTAGGAGAGAGCCACCCAGTCACCCAGCCAGCCACAAAGTAAGAAGGAAAGAAAGATACACAGAAGAAAGATAAAATCCTAGAGGGAAAAGGTAGACGCAATAATTTAAGAAAAGAAAAGCTGGCAAGAAACGAGCCAAGCTAAGGCTGGGCATTCATAAGTAATAATAAGCCTCTGTGTATGTGTGTGTGCGTGTGTGTGTGTGATTTATTTGAGAGCTGGGTGGAGGAGCCCCCCCAAGGCCAAAATGCAAGAAGAGAAAAACCATTTACTACGGGGCGGGGGTGGGAGGGAGGAGTATTGGGTGTCCAAATATCCAAATAGAGGAGGTAGCCTTGGCAAGGAAATGTGCCTCTCTTTGAGACAGAAGGGTTGTGGCAGAAAACAGGCGAAAGCATTATGTGTTTTGAGGAAAGAGGGGAAATGGTGGGCGGGGGTGGGGGGAGACTCTGTGGTGAAGTAGGTGGTGAGGTCATCTGTGAGGAGGACAGCTGGGGCAGGACCAGGGGCTTGAGAACACTGGTAACAGTTTGGATTTAGAACAACTGTTCTAAGAGATTCCCGAGGGAGTCCACAAGAGGCCTGCCAAGCTGCAGTGCAAGGCCAGCTGAGGTTTAACTTCCCATAGAGAATGAGACAGTTCTTTCCACAGAATTCGTAGACGATGTGCTTCTCAAGCTTAGCACCAGGAAGAGAATAAAGGCAGCAAATGCATCATCTCCTACAAAACCCTGCTGCTTCTCGGTCATCCATGAGCCTTACAGTAGCCTTTGAAAGGAATGCTTCAGACAGATTGCTTGTGCTAGGTTGAGAACATAGGCTGAAACCCAAGGATCTTCTCTTTTCCGAGCTACTCAGGGACAAACTTGAGTTGCTATGCCCAGTTCAGAGCAAAAGCAAACACTGACATTTCTGTAAGAAAGAGTATCAAGTTGCAAATAGCCTCTGAGATAAAACCTGATTTAACCAAGCAAAACCTTTAAGCTTACAAGCGGCCTGTTAAATCCATCAAAGACCAAATGTCAGGTGTTGCCCTTTAGAGCCCAAGTAAATGACCACAGTACTGGTGGCTTAAGATTAGAAAAATTAAAAATCTCATACAAGTCTCTCCAAATGTCCTTTAATAATATAGTCATAATTATCACAGTGTTCTTGGAGGAGGATAACACTTGGATATAACTTCTTGGCTCAAGTGTTAAACGTTATTTTTTGAAAACACAGTTCACTTCCTTTGTTTCAGTGGGGAATCAGAGTGGCATTGATCCAACAGCACAGCTGCCCTAGTACATATACAAGTGACTCTCATTCTTTTTCATCTCCCTCTTTAGAGATGGAAGATGCACACATGCATTTTAGTAAGGTCATTTTCCCGGGGTTGTCTTGCTGGATTTTCCCAATGGCGTGCATCTGAAGGTGATTAGTAAAGCAGGAGGTACCACAAGCAGTTTCACTTAGGTGCCTCTAAACCATTCCTAGTTTCTCCTTTGTTTACCCAGTTAAAGGGGGATTTATTGAGCATGGCTTACAATAAAGTATGCGTAGTCATCTCCTTTGGGAGTAATTAA
Organism: Phodopus roborovskii; assembly: GCF_943737965.1. NCBI lineage: Eukaryota > Metazoa > Chordata > Mammalia > Rodentia > Cricetidae > Phodopus > Phodopus roborovskii. The sequence continues at coordinate 2,115,099 of NW_026125680.1, forward strand.
TTTATGTGCCATTTTCTTTAACCTTGACTGTATCATTTCAGAGGCATTATAGAAGGAGGGGAAACATTATTTGGGGATAGCCCCTTTTAATCTCAAAGAGGAACACAGCTACTTCTCTACAGAAAGCTCATTTCATCAGCTCTTCCATACAATTCTGATGAGCAGATATAGGCAAAGGAATCACCCTTCTCTCCTGCAGAGTCAGATAAAGTTATATGCTCTAATATTAGGATTATTGTTATCCCTACCAAGGTGCCAAGTGTGCTGCCAAATGCTTTTTCTGTGTTATTTGATCTTCACATTATCCATATGGTGTATTTTGGTGTGCTTTTTGTTTTTAATTTACATGAAATATCTGAGTTTCATGGAGTTTGTTAAAGGATTTCCTGTGATTTCATCACACAGTGTTAGAATCTAAATCCAGGTTTTGTGGTTGTTATCTTTCAGCTAAAAATTTCAGTAGTCAACCGGAGGAAGACACTTTAAAATTTCGCTCCTCTCAAACTGAGGTACCCCAAGGCCTGTCTTCCACTCTGGGGCTGGTTGTTGAGGAAGTATGTAACCTCTCTCTGCAATGAATACTTTCCCTTGCTGTATCAACTTCTCTTCTCATTTTCTGAATGTTCTCTGGCATATTTGCCTTTCCTTAACTATTACTTACTCATTTCTGAGTTCTCAGAGAGGTACAAGAGGACAAGTTTGTAGTGTAAAAATAAAGCAGTTTACTCAAATAGCTTCTGAATTCTGAAAGAGCTCTGATTTAACCAGCTAGTAATTATAGACTTAGCTATGCCCTGGGCTCAATCGCAGCTGCTGAAGCATAACTTCCTACCATGTAAGCCCTATCAAAGATAATTAGAGGAGAGCACAGGCATCAAGTTTGAACCCTGGGTGCAGAATTCCAGCTACCTTCAACCATGCAGTACACAGAAAAAATATAGGCTGGTGTGTTCTGGGGGCAAGCTTGCAAGGACCTTACTTTCCCCCCAACCTCTAGCTGCTGACTGATCCTGTGTCACTTTTTGGAGGATCATCTGGGCAACATGACATGCACCCTTGTCTTTTACATTATACTTCTGCCATTATCTGCACAGTAGAAAATAATGTCCTTGAGTGTTTAGGGTAAGCCAATAGGCTGCGATGGAAAAGGCATATAATCCATTTTTCCTAGCAGCTTGCTCTGTACTCACAGTGGCCTAGAGAGTACTTTCAGCACATTGTGTCTGGCCCCCCTGGCCTTGTTATTGAGGCAGAAAATATAGCTGTATGATTGTTCATTATATGCTCCTGTACTATGGTATTTGTCCATGCAGGCTATTAAGCTTCCAAATATCTGCAGCCATTTAGTAGCATAACATCCTAATAGTTTTCCACTGGAATGTGGACCAAATTACAGTCCTGTTGAAGGGGAAAAAAACTTTGCTGAAGGCATGAATTTTGATACCGGTTCCATGAGTTCTCTAGGCCTACATGTGATTGGCATACATAGACCTTCAGAGGATGTGAGACCAAGAATAACAAACCAGCCTAGTTCCCAGAGTCACATTACTACCTGCAATTTGTAGAAAATTAACAAATGTGGAGCCAAGTTGTATAAACAGAGGGCAGACTTGGAAGCTTCACTCTGGGAAAAAAAGCCAGTCATACTTCTGAGGCATACATCAAGTTGTCAAGCGATTGAAACACAAAAGTCAGGTACTCTAAATCTCTTCCATCTGATTTCTCATTCATCCACTAGAGACTATTTTATTTTCCTCCACTGTAATACATTAGATGAAAAGAAGAAGCATATTTCAGAGTTATCCCATGCAGTACCTAGTTTATGTTAATTCATACTGACATACAACCAGACAAATGCAAAGACTAAAGGGGCTACCTCATTTCTAATAATCACAATTTCTTTGAAACAAATTGTCTGATGTTGGATCCTCACAAATACTGAGACAACACAAATACTACAGCTAAGTGCATGCATCTTAATTATGATTCAGTGTTCATAATCAAAGGCAACATTAGGAGTCCAGGTCTTTGTTCCTTCACTCATAATACAGAGTGTGATCATATGTGCTTGAAAATGGTTATGAGAGAAAATGTATTTTACTCTTATCAGATTATGTGCTGCAGTGAAGAATTGCTATTTGATACATGTATATCAGTAATATTTATTTTGTAAGAAGCACTGTTCACTTAGAAAAATGTCATTTGGTTCCAGTTGCTTCTATTCCTAGATAAGATCTGTATTTGTTGGACTATCTATAAAAAACAGTGAGTTTAAATAATATATGTATTTAAGCTTTTAATGTTTATTTTATTTTATCTTTGTGGATGGAGGGCACATGGTGAGGCACACATGTGAAAGTTAGGAGAGAGCTTGAGAGAGAGAGAGAGAAAGAGAGAGAATATCAATATGTAGCCATGACTAGATTATAAGTAACTAAGTTGGCTGTGAACTCATAGAATTTTGTCTTCCTCTGCCTCTTTGGTGCTGGGATTAAAGGTATTGACCATCATTCCTGACTTATATTTTTGAAAAATCTCACTTCTAATATAATTTGGTTATGTTATTCATGTATTCCGTTTCAAATTATACCCTCTTGTCTATTTCTTTTCATTCTTTTTACTTTTATTTTTGAAATAATCCAAAGAAGAATATTGATGAGGCATTGACACTGCTGTTTTCATTGACACATTATTTATAGTAGAAATGCCTGCTAACAGATGAATAGACAGAGAAAAAGTGGCTGTGTATAAACCAGTGAAATACTAGTGAAAGCCTTAAAATGGAAGGGACTCTTGTCCCATGATGCAACATAGATGAACTTTAAAGACATTAAACTAAGTGGAATAAGCCTACTAAAAATACCAATGCTGTATGATTTTACTTACCTCAGATATGGAAAGTTGTTAAATCCATAGAAGCAGAAAATGTAATGGCAGTTATCAGGGGCCGGTGGAAAGGGTAAATTGTATAGAGGTTTAGTTTTATAAGATGAAAATCCTAGTACTGTGAATATACTTTAACACTGCTGAAATGTGTGCTTAAAAGTTGTTAAAGGTTGGATGACTGGGGGGATGGCTCAGTGATTAAATGCTTGCCATGCAAGTGTGAGGGCCAGAGTTCAGATCCTTAGTGCCCATGTAAATGCACGTGGGCATGTGGTTCTCCTGTAATGCTAGTGCTCAGGATGCAGAGACAGAGGAATCCTGACCTAAGCCTTCTGACTACATTAGTGGAATCAGTGAGCTCCTGGCTCATTCGGAAAATCTGCCTTAGTGAATAAAGGAAACAACTAATGCCAACCTCTGTCCTACACACACACACACACACACACACACACACACACACACACACACACACTACTGTTGTTCTTTAGTTACAGTTATAAGAATAAAAGGTGGAGAAGGGGTGAGGGGTGAGTGTTTCTGGGTAAGCGTCCCAAGTTAGTGGGGTCCCAAGGTAAGGGACCACGTGGGAGAGCATAGCAGGCTCCATAGCAGCTGAGGGTGACCGAGGTGGGACAGAATAACAGGCCAGACAGATCTTAAATGAGGAGTTTATTTTAAAAGGGGAGTGAGGGAGAAGGGACGAGACATAGAAGCACTGGGAACAGAAGAGGAGAGATGGGGAGACAGAGAAGGGAGAGAAGAAGAGGGGGTAGCTGGTGGTCTACTGAAAGCAGGAGAGAGAGAGAGAGGGGGAGAGCAAAAGAAAGAGAGCAAGAGAGAAAGAGGAGAGAAAGCAAGAGAGAGAGAGAGAGCAAGCAGAGGTCTGACTTTTAAAGGGTCCTTTACGCCTGCCTGCAGACTAGTACTCATGGAACCTGGGCTGACCAGAGTGTATTCTGCCAGGTGACAGGGGCAGGGCAGCCTAATGCCTGAATCCTTACACCTACCTCCCTATGTATGTGTATATATGTACTTTCACACAGTAAGTAAGCATAGATACTATACATATACACCACACATACACAAAGAAAAAGATGTTTGTTTTGTGATTTATTTTTTAACCCAATTTAATGTCTTATCGATTCTTTGTGGATTTCACATCATGCATCTCAATCCCATTCATCTCCCTTTCCCTTTATCTTCCTCTGCCCCTGCAACCTTCCCAACAAGATGAAATAAATTAAAATATTAAAAGAAAAAAGAAGAATATCGTTGTAGAAACTGTAGTGTGACACAGTAAACGTCTTTGCTTGCAATTATTCATTGCAAAGAGTCATTGGTCTGGTGTGAGGCCTCTGGTTTCTGCTACACTATAGACACTGGGCCCTCACTGGGATGCCTTTTGTAAATTCTCTTGTTTCCCTGTGCCGTGGAGGTCCTGCAGCTTTTGGTCTGCAGGATTGGCCCCTTCACGTGCTCCAGCAGATCATACATGGGGTGGATGGTGGGGTAAGCCAATTCATAGCCCTGGTTCTGGGCCTGGGGGGGTTGTTTGGTTGGTCAGCCCAGCAGCTCCCTCTCATACTCAACACTGGGTGAGCTCTCCAGCACTGCCCCTGATAGCTTACCTTATGCAGCAAACAGCAAGGGGAGGGGGTGGTTCACCCTGCTCTCATGCCCTCAGGAAGGCTCACCCACACCCACGCCACCAGGGCCAGCTCTATTGTGCTGCCCAGGTGAGGTGCAGGGACCGCTCTCCCCAGGGATGAGGCTGAGGGAGGCAGGGCCAGCTAATGCTCTCCTGACCTCAGGGCCAGCTCTCCCACCTGCCATAGGCTGCAAGGGCTAGGAGGGCTTCTCCCCTTGCCCATGCCTCCATATGGCAGATGAGTGAAGGGGCCAGATCGTTCATGATCATGTTCTACAGACCGGCTTACCTACACCCCTATCAATAGGGTCAGCTCTACTTGCTGCCCAGGCAAACTGCAGGTCCCATTTCCCGCTGTGTTGCAGCTAATGAGGGGAAGGGACAGGTCTCTTGCCTGCTGCAGGTGCTGAGGGACTGGGGGAGGGAGGGCATCCTTCCCTCATCCTCACCACCACATGGCAAAGGAGGGGTCCCGGAGCCACTTCTCCGACTCTCGGGACCTCAGAGCAGGCTCAAGCTTCACGCCACTAACAACAGGATTGGCTCTACTGTGCTGCAGCTGGTGATGGCAGCTCCCGACCTCAGCTCACCCACGTGACACACACAATGAGGGACAGGCGGGAAAGGGCAGAGCTTCTATCCCTCATCCATACCACCATATAGTAGATGAAGGATGGGGCCAGATCTCTCCTGTTCACGTTCCTGGGGCCAGCCCACCCGCAACCCTGTAAACAAGGTAAGCTCCACTATGCTTCCCGACAAGGGACAGGGCCCACGCTCCTGAGTTATTGAGATTTATTTTTATATCACAGTGAAATGACCACTACAATCAAACCATCTGCATGCATAGTTATTATTGTCATAAGTGATACTTATTCCTACCATGTTTTGCTGCAATTAGCAAATTCTCTGCAATAATAAAATATTATTGACTTGACTTCAGACATTTTGCTTTTTTAAAAGCTCCTGTGACAAAAGGTTGAGAGATCTCACTTTAGTAATTTAATGACATACTTCAAGTCGTTGCAAAAACAAGAGCAAACAGCACTCAAAACAGTAGATGGGAAAGGATAATCAAAATCCCAGCACTAGGAAGGTAGAGACAGGAGTGATATGGCTGGGTAGAGAAGAGTATGAAGAAGAGGAGGCAGGAACTGAGAGCTTTCACCTCTGAGGATTCATGAAGACAGGATTGCCATTTCGGCTGGGTAGAGGTAAGATCTAGTGGCTGACTGCTTTGCTTATCTGACCCTCAGCTTAAACCCCAATATCAGACTCTGGGTTTTTATTTTTTTACATTAGAAAAAGGGATGTCTGAAGTTAATAATGTTTTATTATTGCAGGGCTAAGGCAGTCCCTATGAGCCACCATGAGGTTTGTCTGAGTGCCCTGTCCCCAACACCGAGCTGCAGACCTTCATGATTATAGTCTCCATTTTCCTCCTCTGGGCACTTAGGAGATTTATCACTTTCCTGTTCTAGTGGTAAATCTCTAATTACCTTTGAGCTTAAAAAATCAGGGCTGAAATTAATGAAGTATGAACAACAAGAAGTACAATACAAAGAATCATTGAAATGAAAAGTTGGTTTTTGGAAAACATTAACAACATTGACAACCCTTTAGCCAAACTGAATAAAAGATAGAGAAGGGTCCAACTTAATGAAATTAGAGATGAATAGGGAAACATTACAATAGATACTGAGGAAATTAGAGGGTTATAAGGACACACTTTACAAATCTATATTCTACCAAACTGAAAAATCTACAGCAATTTTATATGGCCTACCAAAGATAAATCAAGATGAAATAAATAAACAAACCTTAAACAACCAATGAAATTGAAGCCGTAATTAAAAGACTTCCAGTTTTAAAAAGAAAGAAAGAAAGAAAGAAAGCACAGGATCAGATGGATTTAACACAGAATTCTGCTAGCCTTTCAAAGATAAATCAATACCACACTCCTCAAACTATTGTGTAAAATAGGAAGTGAAAGGGCCTTTCCAAATTGTTTCTATGAAGGGAGTTTTATCTTGATACCAAAACCAGACAAAGACATAACAAAAAAAGGGATAACAGTAGACCAGTTTCCCTGATGAACCTAGACAAAACAAATTCTCAAAAACATGCTTGTAAACTGAACTTCACTTTTTAATAACTCATTGGAAACTTTCAATGGGATACTGATTTAGAGTTTCTTATTTAAATCTTATTAGAATCCAATTCTAGTTTACAGGATAGTAATCAATAAGTAAAACTTTGCTGACCGAGAGAGAGGATGGGCAGCATCCGATAGGAAGGACAGGTACAAAAGTTGAGGGCACATACCCTTGTTTTGGGAAGTCCCAGATTCTCTTAAACAATAACAAGAACAACAACAAAAAAGCCAGAAGGAAACAGAATGCTTAATTGTAGTTATTTTTAAAGTTTTCTTTCCTAAATCTATTAGAGTGATTTTTCTTTTGAGCGGGGAAGGATGAGGTTGAGACAAGGTCTCACGTATATCCCAGGCTGGCATAAACTTCAGAATCTCCCTCCTTTCGCTTCCCAAATGTTGGGATTTTACCTATGTGCCACCACAAGCAGATTTCAGGTAGATTTTTGACACATATTATATTTTTATATTTACCATTCTCATTACCTGTAACCATGCTTTTTGTAAACTATAAATTCTGCCAGATACTTTCAGAGCAAATGGAGTATGAATAATAACTAAACATATTAAAGTATTTATTTAAATAGATGGATAAATAAAAAGATTAGACCGTGTATAAAGTAATGCCCATTTAAGCATGTATTACATATATTTGACACATGCATAAGTTGTTGCTCCTTTTTTTTCAGTTGAGAGCTATCTTTTGTTCAGATGACATAGACTTTAAAATAAAATTGTATGACATTCAGTCGGATACCACTAGAACTAATAAACAAGCTTATCAACATCACAAGATAAAAGATAGGCATACAAAATGAAAATGAGCTTATATATATTTATGAAAGAAATCAACAATGAAAATGGAGAAAGAAAAACCATTTCATTAACAATGAAATAAAAGTAAAATTTAAAACTAAGTTTAATAAAAGGAGTGTGTGATCTTACATTGATTTACAAGACTCTAAAAGAAAAACATGGACCTAAGAAATTGATATGTATCAAATGGACAAGGATAAAAATATTTAATATTGTTATTAAGATACCCCACAAGCTAATATACAGAGTCAGTACAATCACTTCCCAGCTGTCTTTTTTAAAACTAGAAATTGATGATTTCACTCCCTCTAAAACTTATGTGGCTGCACATAAGAAACTAAGCACAGAAGGTAATATTTATGACTCAAACTAACAATATGAATAGCTTCTCTTCACATTTATTCATACAATATGACTGGCTAAATTCAGCACCCCACCCCCATTGAGCTCACTCACTTCTCTTATTAACTTCTAGTAATATTTAAACCAGATTAATTTTTTAAAAACATTTATCATTTTTCCTTGGTGAAAACATCCTACAATCCTTTCTTCTAGGCAATGTCACATCATAACTTACTTCTCTTGCATAGGTAAAACTTCATATCTATTAACCAAATTTATTTCACTCCTTCCTCTCCCTAACAGCAGTAGCTCAGCTCATGGAGACCACCTTGAACCTTCTATGGGATAAGTTGTTTAAGGTTACACATATGAGTGAGAGAAGACATGTGGCATTTGCCTTTTTTGACTCTACCTTCTTTTGATGAACACTATGCCTTTTGAGTTCCATTCATGTTGCTGAAAATGACAGGATTTCATTGTTCCTCATGGCTGAATGAAATTATACTGAGTGCATATATCACATTTTCTTTAATTATGAATCTATTGATAGTAAGCTTGGTTGATCCTTTATTTATTGTGAATAATGCCTCAAAAACATGCACACCAGGTATCTCTTTGGTATATGTTGACCTTATTTCCTTTGCCTATATACCCATACAAAGTGTTCTGAGCATATTTACCCCTCCTACAACTCTTCTCAGATGAATTCTCTCCTTTCCCTTAAAACAAACAAACATACATCAAGGTCAGTTTTTGCTGTCCAACCATTCTGGATGTTTGATCTTCCACTGGAGTGTGGTTGACCTACTGGGGCTATACTCTTAGAGAAAACTAAGTCTCTTCCTCCTAATTGCTAAGAGTAGGTGGCTTCTTGGCTAGGGATGGGACTTCATACCTAAGTCACCTCTTTATGCTGGCATTTGGTCTGTACATACTCTTACGACTGCCCTTGTGTTCAGAAGACACTGTTTCTGGTAGTCATCAAATACCTTTGGCTTTTACACTCTTTAAGCAACCCCCCATTTTACAATGAACCCTAACCCTAGGAGACACTAAGACAGTGTAGTATATATGTCCCTGTTTGGGACTGAGCATTCTGCGGTTTCTTATTCTCTGAACCATGGGCAGTTGTGAGTCTGTGTTAATTACCATCTACTACAAATAGAAGCTTCTCTAGTAAGAGCTGAGAGCTGCATTAATCTAAGGCTATAATGAAAAGTCATTAGGAGTCATTGACATTTGTCTTCAGTTCCATCCATTTACCTGCATATTTCATAGTTTCATCTTCTAGCCAAACAATAGTTAATTGTGTAAATATATAACATTTTCCTTATCTGTTCATCAGCTGATGAACATCTAGGCTGTTTCTGATTTCTGGCTTTTGTGAATAGAACAGCAATTAACATGGATGAGCAAGTATCTCTAGAGTAGGACATGGAGTCCTTTTTGAGCATGCTTAAGAGCAGTACAGTTGCAGAACGTGGTATATCTATTTTAAGCTTTTTGAGGAACTTTCACTATGCTCTCTATAGTGTGCCAGTTTGCACAACCACCAGCAGTTAAAAAGCATCCCCTTTCTCCACATCAATGCCAGAATTTGTCATAGTTTGTTTATCTTGGCCATTCTGAGGTAAAATGAAATATAAAAATAGTTTTAACTTACATTTCCCTGGTGGGTAAGGCTATTGAACGTTAAAACAATAGCAACAACAAAACTCTGAGCCCTTTGTATTATATCTATTGATAAGTTCTGTTTAGTTCCATGCCTCATCTTTTAATTAGGCTATTTGCTTTATGATATTTGCTTTTTAGTGTTAGCATATTCTAGCTGTTGTCCACCTGTCAGATGTTTAACCATTAAAGAGTTCTCCGTGTTCTGTAGGCTACCCCTTCACTTGAGTGATATTCTGCTTTTCTGTACAGAAACTTTTAAGTTTCATGAGGTGCCCTTAATTGTTTGTTTTAATGCCTGCATTACTGGGTTGCTGTTCAGAGAGTTCTTTCCTGTGCCAGTGAGTTCAAGCATATTCCTTATTTGTCCTCAGTCAGATTCAGATTCAGGTGATATGTTTATGCCGAAGGCCCTTTATCCATATGGAATTGAGTTTTGTTCAGGGTGAGACAAAAGCATTATTTCATTCAACTGCATGCAACTATTCAATTTGACCTGTTGGTGAAAATGTTCTTTTCTACAACACTGTCATAGTTTCTGTTGCTGTGATAAAACACCATGACCCAAAGCATCTTGGTGATGAAAGGGTTTATTTCTTTTTATAGCTTGTAGTTCAGTATTCAGGGAAATGAAGGCAGGTACCTGAAGGCAGGAGCTGATGCACAGGCCATGGGGGAGTGCTGCTTACTGCCTTGCTCCTCATGGCTTGCTCAGCCTGTCTTCTTATAGCACCCAAGAACACCAGCCCAGGGGTGGCAACATCCTCAATGGTCAGGGCCCTCCCCCATCTATCACCAATTAAGAAATGCCACCACAGACTTTAACTAAAACATATATTTGTTGTTGGCCTCTTTGTCAGAAATCAGGTGGCTGAAGGAGTATAGGTTTGTATTGGATCCTCAATTTTACTCCATTTATTAATGACTCTACTTTTATTCAAGAACCATACTGTTTTTATTACTAATGCTCTGTAGCATAATTTGAAATCTGGAATGGTAATACCTCCAGCAGTAGATATGTTGTTTTATTTCAGAAGCTTGTTAGTGGTGGTGTTTGTTTGCTTTGCTTTGTTTTATAGCTTTTTTATTTTATTTTAATTAATTAATTAATTTTTGCTACCCTGGGTATTTTGTATTTTCATGCCACCACCCCCTGGCTGTAGGATTATATTTTCAGTTTCTTTAAATAACTGCATTGGAGTTTTTGTAGGTATTGCATTGACTCTCTAGATTGCTTTTGGTAGGATAGCTATTTTCACAGTATTAATCCTATCAGTCCATGAGCATAGGAGGTATTTCTGTATTCTGGTATTTTCTTCAATTTTATTTTCAGCGCTGAAGTGTTTTCATTTTCTTTCACGTTCTTACTTAGATTTATTCCATGGTATTTTTGATTGAATGGTGTTATTTTCTTGTCTGTCTTGATGTGTTTATCATCTGTATATAGGAAGGCCACTGATTTTTTTCATATTGAGTTTGTATCTGCTCCTTTGCTGAATGCTTTCAGCTGAAGGAGTTGTCTAGTGGATTCCAGAATCTTTTATGTATAGAATGATACCATCTGCAAATGGATATTTTGACTTCTTCCCTTCCTATATACTTCCCGTTTATTGTTTTCACTTTTTTTTATTGATCTAACTGATACTACCAATATTATGTTGAACAGAAATGCATGGATGGGCATTCTTGTCCTCTTCTTGATTTTGATAAAAATGTTTCCCCTTCTATCTCTCTCTCCCTTCTTTCCTCCCTCCCTCCTCTTTTCAGTGTCTCAATGTGGAGTCTTAGTCGCTTAATCGTTCTTCTCAGTTTCCCGAGTGCTAGGATTACAGGTGTGTACTGCCATGCTTGGCTATCATATCATGGTTTTCATTTGCATTTACCTGGTAGCTTATGACGCTGAAAAGTTTGAGTTTTGATTGTACATTTTCATTACTTCTTTTGATAAGTATCCATTCAGGTACACCCACCTCCCTTGTTCACATTGGAGAATGAACCCAGACAGGGCTTTGCATATACTTTCGCATATTTTATTATGGAAATAAATCCTCAGACCCTATTTGCTCATTTAAAACTTGACTTCCTTTTTTTTTTTTTTAAAGTACATTCTGCATATTGGTCCTTTGTCAGTTGAATGCTGACAAATATTTCTTCTTATTCCATAGAACACCTCTTAGATCACTCGATTGTTCCTCAGATGAGGAGAAAACTTTTGGTTCAATGAAATCTAATTTATCAGTTTTGCTCCTGTTTCCCATGCTGTTGGAGTTTTACCTGAAAACACTAAATGGACTTTATCAATGTCTTGGACATCAACATCTGTAGTATTTCAATATGCCTATGTTTCTTCTAGTGGTTTCTCGGTTTCAAATTTTGCATTTAGCTCTTTAACCAGTTTGAGTGGATTTTTATAAACAGATAGTTGGAGTTGCTTCAATCTTATATATGTGGATAGCTCATTTTCCTAGCATCATTTATTGAACAAGTCTTTTTTTACAATGTATGTTTTCTTGCCCATGTGGAAAATTGGTTGTATATAGATTGGTGGGTTTATTTCTGTTACTTTCTGGTCTGTTCCATTGGTCTGTGTGTCTATTTTTATAACAACGCTATGCTTAGACTGTTATTCTTAACTTGGGTATCCCAAATAGCAGAAGGGTATTTTTATCCTTATTCAGTTTTTTAAAGGCTTCTATATCTAGAGTGGGGCAAGTATTTTCTTCTCCTTTCTCTTTCTCTTTGGAGGGAGCAGTTGCTATTTCTTCTTTAAATCTGAACTCTTTCATTATCAACATACTTTCCGTTATAACAAAGTTTGAGTGGTGTAGACCAAGTTCCTGTTAAAGGGGAGTGTCAGGTGGTGACTTCTTGCACCACACTAATGTACCAAATTGCCATTGCTGCAACTGCTGATTTTAAGTGTCAGGAAACAGATTAGAGAGTTATGATTAGCGTGAGACCCAGAGAAACTGACAGTTCACAGTCAGCAGGAGGGAACAGAGGAAAAGGTACTGAAGTGAATACTCCAAGTAGGCGTATGTAGCAGAGTGGTTTAGACAGTGGGGCTGGGCCAGAACTAGTAAGTAAAATAATAGAAGATTGAACACTCTTCACACAGTGTCCCTGCCTTTCAAACTTACAGCTCCAAAGCATTTCCGAGTTAAGCTCCCCTTTGTGATTTCTTCCTTCCTACCTAAGGCAGAAATAGGCTATGCTTTGGTCTGACGTTGTATAGCAACCTCGTCAGAACGTTTTTGTGGCTCTTACTGCTTTTTAGTGTATCTGTGGCTATTAGTTCTTCCTGGAACTTGTTTACCTGTATTACCGAGAGATTTACTTCCACTTCTGGAATGTGAATTTAGTGATACTTGTTCATTGATGGATGCTGTGATATGAAGTGGTGAAAATGCAATCTGTTCTGCCAGCTTGTTGCTGATTGGCTTTCTATGCTAATAGTTGATGTGACTGCTGGCCTAGGAAGAAATTCAATTGGGCAGAACCATAATTTCTCTGATTTAAGTTATTCTAGGACTCAGTCCTGAATAGAATCTCAAAATCTTTCAGACTGTGTACACATTGCAGTTTCTCCCCTGTAGTGTTTTAAGATCTCTTGATGATATATAAACTTCAACCCCTTAGTTAGGCTTGGAGAAGTAATATTGCTTTTGAGGCCATACTGACATTTTTTTAATTGATCTAGAGATTCAACCTAGGATCTCTTGTAGGATAAATAGAGTCTCAATCACTCTATCACTTAAAATAATTGTTTCCAGTCAAGGTCTTGCTAAGTTCTTCAGTTTGGCCTAGAAATCACTCTGTAGCCCAAGTTGGCTTTGAACTCAAAATCTTCCTGTGGTGTTTCCTGAGGAGATAGACTGAAGACCTCACCACTAGGCTTAATACAACATTTACTCTCTACAGTGTTAGCTGTACAAGCATGAGAACCTTAGTTTGTATCCTAGCACCTTCATAATATCTGGTCGTAGCATCGCCTATCTTTAACTTCAGCACTGTGGAGGCTGAGGGTGAAAGGTCTCAAAGGCAGGCAATCCTCAGAACTCAGTGGCCAGTCTGTTCAGCAAAAATAGTGAATTCCAGGGTCAGTGAGAAATCACTGTGTATTGAAAAAATATAAGATTGAGGGTAAAGTCAACCTCTGGCCTTCACATATCACACACACACACACACACACACACACACACACACACGTGTACCTACATGCACAAGTGCATGTATATATACACTACCAACATAAGCACACACACACTTAAAGAAATACATTCCTGTTGACACCTTGATTTTATAGACTATTTAACATCCAGAAGTTCAAGGTAGAAGTGTCATGTTAGCCAGACTTGTATGTAATTCTATCACTTAAGAGGTTAAGTGAAGAGGATTACCAGAATTTTGAAATTATCTTGTCTAGGTGTGTTTCCTCCATCATGAACTTGACCCCCCCCCCAGCTCATATAATCATCCCTCTTCCCTCTCTTTGACTGGACTCCTAGAGCTTAGCACAGTGCTTGGCTGTGGATCTCTGCATCTGCTTCCATCAGTTACTGGATGAAGGTTCTATGATGAGAATTAGGATAGTCACCAATCTGATTACAGGGGAAGGCCAGTTCATGAACACTCTCCAGTACTGCTAGAGGTCTTAGTGCATGAGCTCACAGACTCTAGACCAACAGCTAAGGAGTCCGTATAGTACCCAACCAGGACCTCTGCATGTGGGCAACAGGTGTGTAGCCTGGTTTGTGGGACTCCCAGCAGTGCAACCAGGATCAATCCTTAGTGCATGAGCTGGCTTTTTGGAGTCCATTTCCTATGATGGAATGCCTTGCTCAGCCTTGATGCAGGGGGGAGGGGCTTGGTCCTGCTTCATTTTGGTGTGCCAGGCTTTGTTGACTCCACATGGGAGCCTTACCCTTTCTGAGGAGTGGATGGGGTGTGAGTGGGAGGAGGGGGAATTGTAGTTGGTATATAACATGAGTAAAAATTAAAAAAAAAAAGAAAACAAGAAGTTATCTTGGGATTTGTAGTATGTTTTGGGCCAGCCTGAGCTATAGAATAAGAGTTTATCTCAAAAATTAAAATAGTGTAAGAGTTTGTTTTTAAGTTACTGAGCATGTGATGGTTTGTAATAGAGTAACATATCAGACGGGTACTTTTTATTCCAGGCCTTGGAGTCATTGATACCTAAACAATTAACAACAACAGGTCTCATGGAATTGTAGTGGTATCCAAAGCAGTAAAGGATAGCTGCATGTTAGGAATAAGCTTGACCAGGATATGTGTAAGTGCCAGCAGTGGTGGTTATTCAACTTTGCTTTCTCCCTTGAAATATAAAAGTATTTGATCATTTTTGAAGTGGAGGGAAGGAGGAGAGAGGGGGGAGGTAAGAGAGAACAGGAGAGAGAGAGAAAAAGAGAGGGGTAGGGAAAGGGAGGGAGAGAGGGAGAGGAAGAGGGAGGGAGAAAGGAAGAGGAAGAGGAAGGGAGGGAGGAAGAGAGAGAGAGAGAGAGAGAGAGAGAGTCAGTCAAGAGTCATTTTATTGAAGAGCCAACTCTTTGAAAATAGTATAGCTATCAGGTATCCATCCACTAGGTGTCAGGAGAGACAATATCAAGGCTCCTAACTGATGGCTTCAACCTTTTTGTGAATGAAACTGAAAAGCAAACAATTGTGGAAACTATAAAATAATTGGCATGTAAAATGTGACAGGGTGCATTAAATATTCCAAATGATTTGTTTTTGAAATATGGATGTCTATATATACACTTAGTTTGTACTCTGATGAAACCACATGAAATCTTGGCAGCTCTTTTAAAATAATTTAGAATGGCCCACAGAGAGTATTCTGCATGTTTCCCTGTGGCTTGTGGCTTCACTTATACAATTTTGTACCTTCAGACAACCCTCTGCCTAGAAAGCCTCTCAGCAGCCTACCCAAGTGTATTTGCTTTATTGGTTTATGTAAGTTCAGTCATTTTGTGGCTCTTCTTAATACTTATTTCTAGCTGCCTTCTTACTATTCATGTCAGAGAAGCCATTGTATCTTGAGAAAATTTTAATTTGCTTACTTGGAAGGTTTAAGTAATTTCTGTCTAGATCCTGTCTGACTTCTGTTTTCTAATTGATAGGCAGAGCTCTGATTGACTTCAGTTTGCATTTGCTTTGCTTCTGAAGGAGAATGGGTGAGACTGGGAGGAAAATAGAGATCATAAACAACAAAGGTTAAAGTCGGTAATGCTGCCAGATGATTCATCCTCATGGCATTGGGGTCAAAAGATCAGAAAAGCAACAAGAAACAAAACAACAAAAGGGAAAGGGCTCTCCTTGCTGAACTATGGTGAAGTTTTGTGTGTGTGTGTGTGTGTGTGTGTGTGTGTGTGTGTGTGAGAGACAGAGAGAGAGAGAGAGAGAGTTTGTGTGTGTGTTAGTGTTTGTGTGTGTGTCTGTGTGTGTGAGAGAGAGAGTTTGTGTGTGTGTGAGTGTGTCTGTGTGTGTGCATGTGAGAGTTTGTGTGTGTTTGTGAATGTGTGTGTGTGTGGTGTGTGTGCGTGCGTGCGTGAGTGTGTGTGTGTCCCAGGATAGCATAAAGATTCTTCCTGGGATGACTAACTATACAATTCCAAAGAATGCTCATTGTTTACAGACCAAGAGCCTAGGATAAAAAAAAAATTGAACCAGGGTTTTTCATAAGAATATGGTTATGTCTAACACAGTAGAAAGGTAAATTATTTACAAAATTTTGTAAGTAATTAGGCTTTTGAAAACATTTCTAGATTTACTTATTTTCATTTGTGTGTATGAGTGTTTTGCTTGCATGTATATATGTGTAACACATGCTTGCCTGGTGCCTACAGAAGTCAAAAGAGGGCATCCGATCCCCTAGAATTGGAGTTAGAGATGGTTGTGGACCTCCACATGGGTTCTGGGAACGGAACCCTGGTCCTTTGCAAGAGCAACAAGTGTTTTTAAACCCCTCAACCATCTTTCCAGCCCGGACAGGTAATTTTTTAAAAAAGTTATAAAATAACCATAAAAAGTTCATTATGGTGTTTTTATAATTTCTTCTGTTAATCTTCCACCAATGTACACTTCATTTTTGTCCCCTGCTCACCCCCCATTGGTCTCCCTCCTGCCACCAGTAATATCCATTATGCTTCCACATCTCATGTATTCTTGACCCCTGTTTCTCCTTCCCATGGTCATCTTTGTAGTTTTATAGCATATACACACATATGTGATCACTAAAATCTAGTATCAACATATAGTTCTTGCATTTCTGGGTTACTTCACTTGATATAATATTGTTGCCTCTTTAATTCCTTCCTTTTACACTTCAGCTGTAGTTAACATTTGAAGTTCTTGTTATATAATTTTTTCTTCCCTAAGATATAGTATAACCTAGGTTTGTTTTCTATTTCTCTTCACGAATCTTCCTGCATATATCTTAATAACCCCCCTTTTTTAGTGTCATATTGCTGTATGTCCTAAACTGTCCTTTAATTTTGATCCTTTTGCTTCCACCTCTGAAGTTTGGGATTACATGTGTGTACCCTATGCCCTGTTTATTTCTTACCTTGTATTTGGAAGGCATCTAGATTTTATGCTGCCTACAATCTATAGATCTTTACAGGTCAACTTTGCTTTCCTAAGTTATGCATGATACTCTAACATTCTCTTCTTATATTCTAAGGATCAGACATGTTTCTCCACTCTGAATCAAAATTTGTTAGGGCATAGGTATCTTGAGTTATTCTGTTCTATTTATTTTTCCCGATACTTTAGTTTTATCACTTTAATATAATTTTCAAAGGAAGAAATATATGCATATAATATAAACCCTGAGTTATAAAATAAGTGAATTTCAGAGAAATTTCAAGTATTTCCTGTTTTAGAGTAATGATTATTTTCAATTTCCTACACACTGCCAAAGATAATCTAAGCACTCATATAATACAGACAATAATATACTTGTTATATTCTTCTATGCTACCTTTTAATTTAATATTATTTTGGTGTTCTCTAATATTAGTATATGTGGAAATACTTGATTGCCTAGATGAACCATAACTTCATGATGAATATCTAGATGATTTTTAATCCCTTGTTATTACAAACAAGGTGGTAATATCTGAGTTAGTGAAAGTATTTTGTTCATGTGGGAGTATCTTTGTAGGTTAAATTCCCCAAAGAAAGTTTCTGAATCAAGGGGTATATATATTTTAAGCTTTGATAGAAATTGCCATATTATTTCCATTAAGGTCAAAGGATATCCATTTTCCAAATGTTTTTTATTTATTTTTCTAATGTATATTGTAGATCTACATATTCAAGATTCAGGTTTCATCTTTCTTATTAGTGACATTGAACATTTTTCTTTTATTTAAGATAAATAAATGTGTTTTTTAAAGTATCTGAAAAGCCACTGCTCAGGGTTTAATTGAATTGTTGACCTCAGCCTTATTGATATGTAACTAACACTTTACACAACACATTAACTATGTTGTCATTTTTTGAGTTTGTCTTCATTTCTTTCTATATATTTTTGTATTAATTACAATTTTTTTAGATAATGTCTCATTCTATAGCCCAAGTTGGCTTGGGATTCACTGTGTAGTTCATACTAGCCTTGAATTTTTGGGGATCATAATTTCTTAGCCTCCAAATTCTGGTATTATACTCTAGAGTCATGATATCTGGCTTTGATTGCTTATTAACTATATTTTGTGATTCATGTTTATAGATCATGTAATCACATTCACCCAACTTTGCATCTATGGATTCTGAATCATACAGAACATCAGGTCTTTCCTACTTCAAAATTATTTTAAAGTTTGTCCACATTCTCTATTATACTTGTTGTTATATTATTTCAGATTTTAATCTTTAATCTATTTGGTATAAGGCATGAAGTTTTAATTTAATTTTCTAAGTATACTTTTAAATAATTTTCCATTGATTATATAAATATTGCTACTTTAAAAATGGTTGAGACACTGAAAAGAAAAAAGAAAAATTAACCACTGTTAATTTTTTAAAGTATTTCCTTTATTGATTTTTTTTTAATTACACCCATACATGCCCATCCAAAGGTTAACCGAACAAGAACCCTAATGAACACGACAAACTGCATGGGGAAAAGCCCATGAGACCTCAACCCTACAATGAACTAACTATACACAACTTAGTAAAGCTGGAAACTGGAGAGGTGGCCCTTCCCAGTGAAGAACACACCAATTGGTTGTCCATTACCAAACGGCAAGCCCTGAAAACATGCATACAAGTAACAGTATACAGACTCACAAGGTTGTATTTGGGAATATATATGTATATAAAAATACATGTATGCATGCTGTAACAGTTGATGAAAAAAGAGACCACAAATTTGAAGGAGAGCAGGGAGGGGTATATAAGAAGGCTTGGAGGAAGGAAAGGGAAGGTACAAATGTTGTAATTAATACACATTCTCAAAAATACACACACAAATAAAAAATAATTGTTTTTTAATTATATGTATCTTTGTGTGTGTTTTTCTGAGTATGGGTTTGTGTGCAATAGTGCACTGCCTGCAGAGGCCAGAAGGTGTCACATCACTGGGAACTATAGTTACAAGTGGTTATGAACTGCCCAACATGGATGCTGAGAACTGAAATCTTGGGTCCCCTGTAAGGGCTGCAAGTACTCTTAACTCCAACTCTTTAGCATTTAAGGTACAGACATGGAGGGTCCCAGGAAGGGAAAAGAGTTAAGATCTCCTGGGTGAACCAGGGGGATGGTAGAAAGCAGGGGATGAGGGATGGGAACATGAGGGCTGAGTTGGGGGAGGGACAGAGTGGGAGAGCAATGATATCTTGATAGAGGGAGCCACTATGGGGTTAGGGAGAAAACCTGTGCTAGAGAAATTCTCAGGAATCCACAGGATGACCCAGGAAAGACTCCTAGTGATAGTGGAGAGGGTACCTGAACTGGCCTTTCCCCTATACTCAGATTAGTGACTCCCCTAATTGTCATCATAGAGCCATGCACTGGGCTGAGGTCCTGGAGTTCAGTTGAAGAGAGGCAGGAAGGATCATATGAACAAGGGAAGTCAAGAGCATTATGGGGAAATCCAGAGACAGCTGACCTGAGCTAGTGGGAGCTCAGAGACTCTGGACTGACAGCTAGCTGGGGAACCTGCATAGGAGCAAACCTGGTCCTCTGCATATGGGTGAAAGTTATGTGGCTTGATATGTTGTGGGGAGGGCTGGCAGTTGGACCAGGGTCATGAACAGGCTTTTTGGAGCTCATTCCCAGCCTTGATACAGGGAGGAGGGGCTTGGTCCTGCCTCAACTTGGTATGCCAGACTTTGCTGTCTCCCCATGGGAGGTCTTACCCACTCTGAGGAGGTGATGGGGGTGGGAAGGGGGGAAGGTGGAGTGGGAGAAGGGGAGGGAAGGGGAATTGGGGTTGGTATGTAAAATGAAAAACATGAAAACAGAAAATTTTCAATGTTGAATGGCTGGCTTACTCTTGAAGGTTGAGTATTTTGTTGTCAGAGACTGTCCTGTTTTTTTTTTTTTTTTTTTTTTTTTTTTTTTTTTATCTATTCTGAGTCTTACCTTGAAATTTATAGAGTACAAAAACTCTGTGCAAATTGTTCATGACTAATGTTTGAGCAGTCTCACTTTTTGATGGCTACCCAGGAAGTGCTTGTTAACATCATTGTCCTTGAATCATTCAAGTCCTTAATTAAAAGGTAAGCAGAGAGGCTGGGGTGATGACTCAGTGGGATGACTTGGTGTACAAGTGTGAGGATCTGAGTTCCAATCCCCAGGACTAACGTAAAAAAGCCAAACATGGGGCAATGGTGTGCCTGTAATCGCATGTCTGTGGGGAGCAAAGACAGGAGGATTTCTGGGGCTGAATGGCTGCCATCCTAGCTCTAGGGTCAGTTGGAGCCTTTGTTTCAAAGGAACAAGGTGGAGTGTGGTAGAGCAGGGCACCTGACGTCCTCCTCTGCTCTCTGTGAATGAATGGGTTTACACACCTGCACACAGATATGACCATATACTACAAGCACATCACATACATGTACCATACCCACACATGCACACACAAACAGACAAATATACACAAAAGTATAATTTGGGACCCAATTCTATTTTAGTATAATGTTTTAAAATGTAATCACACTATTGTATCTCATGTAAGGAGTCAATAAAAGTTTGATCTAATAATATTTTGACACTGACCCTCATGAAATTTATTCTGTGGGAATACTTTATTATTATATATTACCCTTTGTACTTCAATTAATGAGATAGTTAATAGCCATCCAAAAGGCAATGAAAGGGGTTATGATGGAATTTGACAAGTAGAGATAGAATTGGGAAGGGCAAGCCATTTCTGGTAGAGGGAAGCAGATGTTTCAAAGTCCAAAAGTAGGGATTTACTAGGTACATTCAGTCGATTGTCAGCAGTCTAGTTTGGTTTGCCTGTGGGTTGCATAAGGTTTAAAAATTAGCTTTCCAAACACAAACTTTAAATAAGGCCTTGGAAAACAGATTAGGAAGTTGATCCTTCTGTAGGCATTAGGATGATTAAAGGTTAACCTTTTTACTATGGAAAATGTTAAACATACACAAAAGTAAACAACAGTGTGACAACTCCTTATGTAGCCATTGCCCTGATGCAGCAATTTTATCTTACGGTCACTGTGGTTTTCTCAACCATGTCCCATTTCCCCCCATGGTATTTTGAAGCAAATCCCCATTATTTTATTGTTTTATACATGCATCCCTGAAGTATGTTGGGTTTTAAAATTATCAAACAATATAACCACACCATTATGATCACACTTACGCGAGCCGACATTAGTTTTTTTAATTTTAATTTGTAACAAGGTGCCATGACTAGTGAGTGTGCTGCTTAACCCCCAGAAGAATGTTTGTTCCTCTAAGTAGAAAACATTGTTTTTGATAGATTTTGGTTAACCCCCATCCCAGATCAAAGTGTCACTATTGTACCATTAAGGACATCTTGTCAGGCCAGCCATTGCTGTGGTTTATATATAGGCTTTACATATGAGTAGGACTATTGCTTGCTTTTCTTCATCAGCAGCTTGCATATCACATTATGAGACTATGAGAGCCAGGGAGGAGGCTTCCAGATTAGTTCCAGTTAGATTTCTCTAAGTTCTGTGTCTGAAGTTCTGGATCCTGAAAGGTGATCCAGTCCTAAGTGCTCAGCTGTAAATATGCACATACAAGCCCCATTAAATGGGCTCACTATGTGCATATGAACTGTGTTAATTTAATTGGCCATCTCCTGGCACACTCAAGGAAACCATAGACTGATCAAACTGGACTACTGATAATCCACTGAATGTTCCTGGTGTATACCCACTTCTGGATTTTAACACATCTATATTCCTCCACCAGAAATGGCCTGCCTTTCCAAATACTGTCTCTACTTGTCAAATTACATTCATCCCCTTATGTACTGATGTTGCCTATAGATCTACCTAAACACAAATCTCATAAATGAACCACTGTAATGACACATGTAGTATGTGTGGGTGATGCAGTCATTTTTAAAATGTTGAAGCATTCAGTTACCTCAGAAGCAGAGCTTGGAAATGTTTCTCAGAAGGGAAAATGGAATAGTCAATTTTCATTAAAATAAAACAGACAAAATAAATCTCCCAACCTTTTAAGTCTTTCAAAACAAATAATAAGGGGTCTGTGTCCTTCAGTTTTTGGCACCTTTTGCAGGAACTGTCCAGGAAAGAGGTTTTTTTTTTTTTTTTTTTTAAAAAAAAAAAGAAGACCGAGGTTAAAGAGAGATAATGAAAGGAGAGGAAGGATATAAACAGCTCAGCATTGCAATAAATTACACCCTTCTGAAGAAACTGAATTATATTAGAATAGATTATTATCTGGGGTTGTTTGAAAATGCCTTGCCATCCTGTTAGAAATGCAGTTACATTGTGCAGGATATTGATGAAGAGAAGGCCATTGAAACCCAGAGTCTCATTATTCTCCAGGGTGTCTTCACCCCTGTGACATTAGCCACCTGGAGCCCCGTTTGTTCAGTTGCCCATCTGATAGAATATACAGTCTCCTCATTTCCTGTTCTGTGGAAAATTATTTTATTCAGCAAGTGACTAAACCCTTCTTTGGAATGGAAATTTGAGACAGTATATTTGGTACAAAGCAAAGAGCAGTTTTTGATTTCCTTTTCTAGAATACTTTGTCCCAAACATACTGATTTAAAAAAAAAATAGAAGGTCTGAATGTTTTTGGCAGAACAGAAGCTGATTTAGAAAGTAAGTGGGTTCGTTATTCTCTTAAGACGTACTTTTCTTTAACAACATGGGTGAACAAAAAGGCACCTAGTAGAACAGCTGTTTTCTCCTGCTAAATTGTAGTGGTAATGCAACTCTCCTGTGAGGTCATGAAGTCATTAGAATCTAGGAGGACAATTGCACATTGTGGCAAGAAGCTGTGCATATGCTGAATGACTTTCCATTTAATGTGGGTAAAGATGGAACACGTACACTTTTTAAAAAATATACTTTCCACTCTCCAAGTATAGTTATCTTGATGAAAATAGAGGCAGGTGAGTGCAGGAGGCAAAACTTGGAAGACATTTTATTTGTACTCATTTCTTCTCTAAAAGGCATTGCTTTTGCTCCTTGAGTTAATGGTTTGTTCACCATTGTTCTGTTGCTAACTGTGTTAAGTTTATGCAAACTTTTTACTTCACCTAGATTATAAGGCTCACTTGTTCCACACAGCACAGAGATAGTGCAAATTGTTCCACTGATTAGGGAGATGTAAACTGTGGTATCATCCCTTTATCTGGAGTTTAGATTTTCAGCAATCTTAACTGGCATCTCTGGACTATGACCAGAACCTGAAAGGAAGAAGAAAAGGTCCTTTTGAGGTCAAAAAAACACCTCCAAAGTCCATGTAGGAGAAGCATCAGGAGAGGTGATCAGATCCCAACTCTAGTTTGTAACCTTATTTTGTACACGACTCTAATAGACTTCATTATCGGGTTTGCTGGCTCATAGCAAATTAGATGATAGGCTACCAGCATCAAGTCCACTGAGTACTAGGAGAAATAACAGCCAAACCCTTAAATGCAAAGGTTGAATAGAATTTTAATAGAAGTGTTTAAATAGAGAAAGTTCAGCAATCTGAAGCTGAGTGAAGGCTTAAACAGCCATGTGGCCAATAGTAGCCTTAAGTGGATTTTTCGTTTTAAAACTGTGGACGTTGCCTTGATTGTTTATATCTGTTCTTAGCAATTGATCCACAAATGGTGTAAGGTAGACCAAACATTCTTGAAGGTAGGTGAAATAAAGATTCAAGCATAATCCAATAGTGCCATAATAGTAAACCCAAGTCATGGAACAACAGAATGTTTTCACTGGATTCTGACTAAGAAGGCTAGAAAAATTCCACCTGTTACAATTGCATTTGAAACACCCAGGCAGAGACCTAGGAATGGGATTATATGGTAGCCTTATGTTTAACTAAGGAACTACTAAGCAGTTTTCTGAAATTGCCATGCCATTTTGTCATTCTACTATCAAAATTTAATAGTTCCCATTGGTATTGCCAGTCTTTTCTTTCCTTTCTTTCTTTCTTTCTTTCTTTCTTTCTTTCTTTCTTTCTTTCTGTCTGTCTGTCTGTCTGTCTGTCTGTCTTTCTTTCTTTCTTTCTTTTTCTTTTTCTTTCTTTCTTTTCTTTTTTTAAGAAAACCCCTTTACAGTCCAGGTCTTTATTTCTTTTTGTACATTAGGCCATGAATTCATATGGGATGGGCTCCAGCAGCTCAGGCTCCTTCCCGTTTGTCCTCACAAAGTGTGCTTCTCTGGGTGGCGCAGGCTGGCGCAGGCTGGCGCTTGAGCTGAACCCAGGTGCCCTTCTCCTTGGTTCCTTTTTCTTCTGGTCATTCTCCTTCACCCGCTTCAGGAAGCTGTCTCTGCTCTTAGAGTGCTTGATGTGCTCAATCCGCACGTTAATCCTCTTGGCGAGAATCTTGCCCTTAACTTGCTTGTTTACAATGATGCCCACGGCCATGCTGCGTGTCATTGTAGACTCTTCCTGTCTTGCCATGGTAACACTTGTGGGGCATTCCTTTTTGAACAGTACCCATTCCCTTGATGTCTACAATATCACCCCTCTTGTAGATTCACATATACGTGGCCACAGAAACAACCTCATGCTTCCTAAAAGGCCTAGAGAACATGTAGGGAGTGCCCCGCCTCTTTCCCTTGGTGTTTGTCGTTTTGGTGAGTTACTGGAAGATGGCTCGGTATTGCAAGTCTTAAAAAAAAATTAGAATTATAATAATTAATAATAGTGTCTCCCTGTAAATTCACATTGCTCAAAAGTAATGTAGTAATGCTTTTCAGGACCCTTACATGTGCTTATTTGCATTCTATACACCTTTGATAAAGGGGTTGTCAGTTTAAAAATGGGGTTGTTGTCTATAATTAGGTTTTCAGAGTTCATTGGGCTAATATGTCATGAATACATGTCAATTGTCAGATACCTATTTACCCAAGTGAAATGAATTTTATGTTTATTTAAAGACCCATATGCAAATGTTGATAGTAGATCAGGTCACAATCACTGAAATCTGGAATATACTCAACTTTCCTACTTGTGAATGGTTAAAAATTATGGGCTGAGTGAGATGGCTCAGCAGATTAGAGTGCTGGCTGCTCTTTCAAAGGAGGTGCATTCAACTCCCACATAGCAACTCACAGGTGTCTATAAGTCTAGCCCTAGGTGTTTCAGATATCATCTGGTCTCCACAGACCCTGCATACACATGGTGCATAGACAGACACTCGGACAAAACACCCATACATATTAAAAAAATTATCATATCTGTGAAATGGAATATTCAGCTATCAAAGTGAACAGATATATTGCTTCCTAACAACATGGATGACACTCAAATTCTTTATACCTAAGTGAAGGAAGCCAGCTTTTACACTGCTGAATTACTATATGATTTGGGTAAAAATATTTCAGTGATGACCAGGGATTACAGCGTAGAGACAGGGGAAGGCTACAAAGACAGCATGAGGGAAATTTGTGGGGTTATGGAATTGTATGTATTTTGATTTTGTTGGTGACTTGTCGATGCTTACAAAACTAACATGGCAAAAGATGAATTTATGCTGTGTAGAAACTAACTCATTTTTTTTTTCTGCAAAAGGAAGGAACAGTTGGGTTATTGAAAGGAAAATGAAGCACTGTGGCTGCATTTCAGGAGACTTTTAGTAAGCTAAAACACTTGATTACTTATTAAAACTCCTTCAGAAGTTTAATCAAGTCTTAGGGAGAAACTGTTGTAATGACTTGAATTTGAACTCGCAGAGTATGCTAATGCAACATTATCATGCCTTTGCTTGGCAGTGATTTACCCTTGTGAACAATAGAGACACCAGGAAGAGCAGGGAGAAAACAGATGACTTTTCTGGTCCATGTTCATTCTATTTTTCTCTCTGTTTGCCTGCCTGCCTGCCTGCCTGCCTGCCTGCCTCCAAAGAGAGACAACATTCTCCTTCGTCCATTTAAATGATGTCATCACCTCAGTTGAACCTTCATATTGAAATAAAACATCTTCGTGTCCCAAGCACTCCGGGAACCAGCCTCATAAATATTTCCTATGAATAGGTAGGAACTTGTGTGAGTGTGCTTGCCTTCGTTCCTTTGCTTAATATGCCCTACCTGTTGTGAATTTTTTTTAACTTCTTTAACTTAGCAGAGATGCAGAAAACTGACTTGTGTTTAAAGGCAGTGACTAGAACAGAAGAGCAAGTAATACACCTTTCAGATGCTTGGTAAATAGTGTATGTTAGGCCTCTGCTAAAAACTTTGTTTGAGAAAATATTCAATAGTCAACAACATGGAGGTACCATGTGTACATTTGAATACTACCTCTGTTCTCTATTAGCTGTATGTGGTGGTTCAAAGGCAGTGTCCCCTGTAAATCTTGGGCGTTTGAATATTTGGTATTCATTTCATGGCTGTTTGGGAAGGATTGGAAACTATGACCTTGATGGAGGAGATGTATCACTGTAGGTGGGCTTAAGGCTTCTAAAGCCTCCTGTCATCCCCAGTATAGACTCTCTGCCTCCTGCTTGTGGGTCAAAATGTGAACGCTCAGTTGTTTCTGACATCATGCTCTCTAAAACAGTAAGACTAAGCACTTCCTTTTATAAGTTGTCTTGGTGAAGGTATTTTGGCACTGCAATAGAAAAGTAACTAAGAAAGTATGCATTAATAATATAGCTAAATCAATTTATCTTTTAAATATCAGTTTTATCATCAACAAAATGGACATAAAGATAGCACTTGTCTTATGATGTCATAAAGAATAAGCAAATTACCTTGGGTAAAGTATCTGGCACACATGGGACCCTGTAACTATTAGCTATGATTATTTTGGAAGCAGCCTTAATTGTTCCCATTTTTTCTAATCATATGAACTAAATAGTTTAATTCAAAGACTATGTAGGCATTCAAGAAGACATTACTATTATGATAGACAGAAATGTGAGTGTTCATAGCCATTCCATTCCAACATGTCACACCTATCAGCTACATAGGTGACATTATGGATTTTAACTTAACTATGCTGAAAATACATCATTTCAGTTTTATGAGGAGGTTATGTGGGAGAGAGGAGTGAGCCAGCTGCTTCACGGACTTCTCTGATGAGAGCCCTTGGAGCTGGCCTGTTCCACCCTGTAGCCATTTGATATTCTAGGCAGCTGCCTGACACTGCACTTTGGTGCCCCCATGGTGTAATTAACAGGCACACTCACAGCTGCCTTGTCAAACAATTGGCCAGACTTGGCAGGCTGCTACAGAGGGAGAGTGATAACAGACAGCATGCAGGATGTATCCCTCACCTTGGGCACTTGTGCTTTCTTAACAGTGCCATGATAGCACCACCGCTGTACCCTGAACATTTCTCAGAACAGTGTATGTGCTTACTGCTTAGAGGGGACTACTAGATTCTTTAATTTATCATGTGTTTTTGTTTTCTAACTTGTACAGCAGTATCACTAGCTTGAAGTACTATTTGATGCTATCCGTGTCAGCTGATATTAGGGAATTAAAAAAAAAGTTCTCCTCTAAACCACACACAGATTGTCTTTATCTCTTTTAGTACTGGTCAGCCATATCTTATTCAGAGAATGATGCAAAAGAGGAAGTGTGATGTCAGGAGTGAAGCACTGGACTAGAAATAAGGAGAGCTCCTTTTTTGTTCTGGTTCATTAGCTTCACGACCTTGAGAAAACCATTTATTCACTAGGGACCTTTGAATCCTGGTTAGGTTAGAGAGGCACTATTTGGGTATTCTTAACATTGAATATCAGATAACTCAGGGACTTTTATCTGCCATATGCAATGGAGCTTTGAGTAAGAATGTTTGGAATCATCCCTACCTGGACACTTTGTGCCTTTGCCAAATAATGGATTCATGTAGAATTGAATAAGTACTACTAAAAATGTCAGTCTTTACTGCGTTACCAGCCTTTTTGGGAACTGTATTCAGAAGGAAGGCTGGAGTGGTTTTTAGTAAAAAGTTCATTAATAAGATGGGACCCAGGGATCAATTAAAGGCCAACTTTGCTCTTTCACATATGGTATCCTCTCATGCTGGGCTTTCTTATCTAGGCTGTGTTTTTCATATTTTGTCTGTGTGAGCCATCCTAACCCTAACCCTTATGTGGGTTTATTTAGCTCATTTCCTTTCTGGCTTCTCATACCTATGGGCTTCCCCAGGTGGAAATATTACCTTTTCCTTCTGAGTATGTTTATCCGTTTGAAATCAAGTTGAGGAGAACCCCAGAGAGAGAGAGAGAGAGAGAGAGAGAGAGAGAGAGAGAGAGAGAGAGAGAGAGAGAGAGGAGTTTAGACAAGAGTGATTGAAAATGATACTACTAGATTCTGGGTATATGTTGTCAAAAGGTTTAGTAGACCCCCAACAAATACTTGTTAGTTTTGTCTGAGGAGAGAGACATCTTACCAGTAATGAATATATGCTAAAGAGACACTTGTGTGTCTCCCTTTGGATGTCAGACTATGGAAACAATGAATCCCAAGAAATTGGAGTATCCCCTAGAATCTCATACTGGAAGAAGGAAATATTTAGACCTTAGGAGTAACCAGAGGAGGAACTTTTCTCCTGGAGAAAGATTTCCATTTTGTCAGACAATGTTGCAGAAGAGAATGGAGCTGAGACAATGGTGATGGGCAAGAGATGGTACCTTGACAAGGACTGCTTAGTTACACATATCTCTTGCCTTCTTCATAAACCTTGCCTTCATGTCAGGACCTCAGGCCAGACTTGTCATCAGTCTTTGTCCACTTTTCTGGAGTGTCTACATTGAATAGTCTCCTTTTTGCCTTTGTTATTACTCATTTTGTTTAATAAGCTTATGTAGCATAGGTGAATGAACCTTGCTTGTGATAGGTTCTGAATATAATATCTCTTCTATCAGATGTGTGCCTCAATTCCAAGCTATGCATTCAAAGATTTTGTTAGTACCTTAACATTCACTATGGTAGAAATATTTCACTTTGAGAGTCAGCATGTACCACACACAAGGGATTGTTGGATTAAAAACAAAACAAATCAAAACAACAACAACAAAAAAACCAAAAAAACCTTTTTTATTTGTCTAGTTCAGATTGTATAATCTCTAATAACTGGTCTTTAGGGTCATGAGATCTTCTGCCACTTCAAAGCTACTATTGATCTCTGAGATATTTATCCCTGAGCTATTACCATTCTTACCAATTCTAAACCTTTTATTTAGTTCTTTACATCTGTTCTTTTTCAAGACTATTTTTCTGATTGTTTTAAGAATGTTCATGATTTCTTGGAGGGTCATTTTTGTAATTGTTTTAAAGTTATAGGGTAATTACACCTGCGGCACTTGGTCACTGACATTTTTGATTGTCTATTATAATATAAATAGATATTTTCTTACATATGTTGGTGCTAAGTAATTATATCTTGGTCATTTTGAATATTTTAAGACTCTAGGACAGTGGTTCTCAATCTTTCTAATGCTGTGACCCTTTAAATACAGTTACTCATGTAGTGGTGAGACCCCAACCATGGGATAATTTTTATGTTTACTTCATAGCTGTAATTTTGCTACTGTTATGTAATATAAATATCTGTATTTTTTGATGGTCTTACGTAACCCCTGTGAAAGGGTCATTTGATCCCCCCAAAGGGGTTGTGATCCACAGGTTGAGAACCACTAATCTAGGCCTTGTTTTAAGTCTTTGGAAATATTTTATTAGGCAATTTACCTGGTTCATCTGGCTACAATTTCCAATTGGCCTTTAATGGGCTAGCTTCAGTTCTAACTTTCATTCAACTTCATAAACTTTTGCATTGCTATTCAGATTTCTCCCCAGTATGTGTCATCCAGTCATCAGTTTGGCACATGCATAATGTCTTCAGTTTGGTACATGCATACTGTCTTAGCTAGTTGTTCTGTTCTTGAAGGGTTTGGGCATGATTCACTAGAACCTGGGCAATTACAACCAAATCCATATACATCCATAGCTTGGCCATGGACTTCAGAGTTACTCCACTATTTTATGAGATTGTTAACCAGAAATAATCCTGCTCTGCTGTCTTTCTGATGATTTATTGTTCCTTTCTATTCCTTCAGATTGAGACTTGGATTTTTAGCTCCTGGACTCAGTTATGTTGCCCTTTTTGTCACATCTCAAGCAAACAACATGGTAGATTTTGATCTCATCTTGTACCTCTGTCACTGACTTGCTATGGATCTAGGCCATGAAATAATGGAAAGAGGGAATAAAGCAAGTAAGGAGCAATGAAACCATCTGAAACATGTGTATGCATTAGGGATTTCTTCTAGTGATTAGGCTAGAAACAGAGATTGACCTGGAGCTTTATCTGGTCACATTGTTGATATTACACTTGGGTTTCAGTCTGTGGCTTCTTAGGCATCACTGGGAGGAGAGATAGGAATGGCAATCTTGCCATCTACTTGGTAATACTTAATTCTGGTTTTCTTTTTGCAATATACCTGCTACCTTTCGTGCATATTTGAATAGCTCCTCCATGAATTTATCCGGGTTTTATAGCTGCATCCAAAAGTAGAGTATGCTTATTGCATCTTGTCTGGGGCTGACAGCTCTTTTATTTTCCCTGGAGAGCCAGTTTACTAGTGAACCGTTGGCTGATTTTAGCCAGTGAAACTGTAAGCAAGGAGACTCCTTATGTAATATTACTTTCAGACAGACCAAACACTTCGTAGCTATATGAGTTTGAACAACTAGTTTTTTAAATATTCTAAGTATCAGCCTTCTCGTTTTTAACTTGATAATAGTGGCACGTATCTCAGTGGGTTGTTCTAAGCATTATGTGGAAATAACACAGTATCTAGAACAGTGCCTGGTATATAGTATATCTTAATAAACAAAATGGGTCTCCTTTAGGACAAAAAGGTACACATTTAGTCAGGGATAGAACTCAGATATATGCAGGCCTTTGGCTACCTACTGTATAGTTGAATGTCTAGTTTGGAACTAGTTGGTGACTTTCCAGCTCAGATACTTGCTGGCTACATGACATCAGGCAAGTCACTTCTTTCTTTTGGGGCAGTAACAAAATGCATACAGTGATCTTGCAAACTTCCCTGGAACATTGGGAGGATTAAAGAGGACAATACATAAACATTCTCATTAAATATTGGCTATTGTTAATGCCCTGTCAATATAATTCAATGGATACAATAAGCTGGACCCTTTTTTCAGAGATAGTTGTTAGATTTTTTTGTTTATAGATGAAAATACTTGTACACGATTGAACACACACACACACACACACATACATACACACACACACACACACACACACACACACACACACAATATGCATAGTCTTGAGGTGTTTGGGAGGTTACCTTTGTACTGAAACAGTGCCCAGACAGCTTGTCCGTGCACCATCGCTGGGCCAAATCCCACTTGTTTGGTTTCTCAAACATTTGACCATGCTTACTGGATTATAGCAAAGAGAAATTAAGGAGAACAGTTAATCTCTCCTGTTGAGTAAGGGCCTAGTCACTTCCTGCTTACCACTATAGTTCTCAGTTCTCTTCAAGTTAACAGCTTGTGAGTTTTCAGGTTGTTCTTTCAGTGAGCTGGGTTGACTGTACCCTTGGCTTGGCTACAGCAGTAGTGTGTGTATTGTTTCTGTTGCAAAGTCTGCTGAACTGAATTAAAAGAAGTGGTTTTGCTGATGCATTTCTTTTTGTGGTTTGTCTAACACCTTCTTTCAACAGTAGCAGATTGCTTCTTATTTCCTTTTTGGGTATCTGGAGTATTTTTCATTTTCTTTTTGAGCAGTCTTTTTTTTTTTTAACCTTAAACATTTCTCCATTCTCTTAAGGATGTGGAGATTCTATTTTAGAGCATTGACACAAGGTACCCATAGTATTTACTATTTAAAGCAGTAGCGTCAACTCTGAGGTCTGTCCCTCCTCTTCATGGACTTATAGGTCAAGTCACATCTCAGTTCTGGGCCTCAGTTTGTGTCCTTTGGATACACTGGATGCTAGGGGCCTGCAGCCATAAAGATAAAAGGGGGTCAGGAGTGAAGCAGATAGGTACTAAAAACTGCAGAGAGAAATTTCAGTGAATAGCACTGGATGGGCCTGGGAAAATGGAGCGGCTTAAGAAGCTGTTCTGCAGCCAGTCCATTTGGTCTTCATCTCTCAGGCGGGTGGGAGCATTGGAAATACGAGTTCTGTGTGAAACAAAGCAGTTTGAGCCAAATGCTTACTAAGGCCCCTTAGCTCCAAAATGTGGGGATTACCAAGAGGGTCTAGGACAAAGCAGGTGCAGACATAACTGCTGAAGCTGCTGCTGTGTTTGGGGGTGGCTAGCAGAAAAACTAAAATCGAGTCATTTGATCCGGAAGATTTTGTTTCCTCGGTTTTGAGGCAGGGAATTACACTTCCTTGACTTAGTGTCCAGGGCAGCTATGAGGAACAAATGGCATAGTGACTGGGAATGAGGCACCCATGGTCCCAGCAAGCAGAACCATCTGTCCCAAGGTCTCATTTGGGAAAATATCCCTCTACCCCATCTTCCCAGTGTTGGCACCAGACTCTTATCTGCATTTTTCATTTTTCTGGGTGGAATTCCCAGTGCTTACCTAATAGCAGATCTGGTGCTTACAGTGATTTTTTTTAAACAATACTGAGAAGCATTCCACAGAAGTTGTGCTTAGAATTTTGAATCTTAATCTTTCTCTAGGTTAGAAATACAGAGCACGATTTTTTTTTTTAAATAAAACAAATTGGAAATGAGCCACAGCTCCCAGTTAGACATGCAGCACAAGGGTAAACAATGCCTGGCGTGTCTAAACTATCACATTGTGTAGCTTAAGTTTATTAAGTGCACTTGTAACTCAATGATAATTTCAATTCACCATGGATTTCTTTAAATGTAACTAGAAAAAAATGGACTTTGGAGATATCTAATCTCCTGGGTTTTTCATTGTAAGTCAAGGAAGCTTTGTACTGGAATAAAATAAGAAGGGTTAGATGAGAATGGCTTCAAGGTCAGTGGGGATTACATAAAATGTGTTGTGTTTTGAGTTGAAGCATAGCAGAGTACAGATCTTCAGGTTCAAATGTTAGGCAAGTGTCTCACCACTGAACTACAGCCCCATCTCTTTTCATTAAGTAATTGGAGAAGACCCTTAGCTTTTGTTGTTAAGATCTTGTAACTGTTCTCATACATTCTCAAATTCTATCCTTTATTTCTAGCTTTTGTTGTTAAGAACTTGTAACTGTTCTCATACATTCTCAAATACTATCCTTTATTCCTAGTCCAAGTCCCATTGATCCTTTGCTGTTTGCCCCAGGTCATTACTATGTTATGTGAAGCTGTACAAGGAAGAAAGGATTTTAAGGTGCTTGTTAATTAAATGCATGAAATTCATGGCCACTCATGTACCAGTGATCTGGAGAAATAGACAATAAAGTAATTTTTCTATACTGTGGGAACTTACATATTATTACAGAAGCCAGACATTTATACCAGTGACATAATTGGTCTAATTATTTTGTGGAACTGTCAGGAGATAGGCATATACACGAAGGATACTCAATCTTACCACAAAGACACTTGCTCAACTATGTTCACATCAGCTGTATTCATAATAGCCAGAAACTATAAACAATCTAGATGCTCCTCAACCAAGGGATGAACAAAGATATTGTGGTACATTTTACACAATGGAATATTACTCAGATGCTAAAAAAATAATATAATGAAATTTGTAGGCAAATGGGTGGAACTAGAAAAGGTCATCCTGAGTGAGGGTAGCCCAGATTCAGAAAGACATGGTCCGTACTCACTTATAAGTAGATATTAACTATAATGTAAAGGATAATCATGTTACAATCCACACATCCAGAGAGGCTAAGTAACAAGAAGGGCTGGGGGTGGGTGGAGTTGGGAACAGGATGGTTCAGGTGGTGTAGGATGGAGTGAGAGAATACTGGGAGAAATGAATGGAATTGGGGGACATTTTGGGGGGCAAAATGGAAACCTAGTACAATGGAAACCATGATATCTACGAGAGTAACCCTAGCAAAGTCTCCTAGTAATGGGAGACACAGAGCCTGAACCAGGCATCTTCTGTAACTAAGTGGAGAGATTGGGACACAAACCTTTCACCTACAGCTTGTCTTGCCTGCAGAATGTTCGGGGACCTGAGCCTGGCAGAATTGTCATCAAATAGACCAGAGATACTTAATCTAGCAGCTGATGGGAACAGATGTAGAGTGCTACAGCCAAATATTATGTAGAACTTGGGAAGTCATTCAGAGGAGTGGGAGGAAGGATGGGAGGAACCAGAGGGGTCAGAGACACCACAAGAACACTGCCCACGGAATCAACTGATCAGGACTCATGGGGGCTCACAGGGATCAGGGAGCTTGTGGGGTTCTGACCAAGGTCCTCGTATATGTTGTTGCTGAGTATCTTCATGCTCCTGTAGGATTCTTAACACTGGGAGCAGGAGCTGTCTCTAACTCTTTTGTGTGATTGTGGGATCCTTTTCCTCCTTTTCTGTTGCCTTTTCCAGCCTTGATGTGATGATATGTGCCTGCTTTTATTATAGCTTGTTATGCTGTGTTTGGTGAATGTCCCTAGGAGGCCTGTTCTTTTCTGAGGGGAGTCAAGGGAATAGATCTTGGAGGGAGGGAAAGGAGGGGGAAACAGTGGTTGTGATGTAATGTATGGGAGAGGAGTAAAAACAGGAAGTTTCAGGAGAGAGGCTTGGGGAATAGCTCAGTTGGTCAAGCATTTGCCTTGTAGGCACAGAGACCTCAGTTCAATCCCTGGAATCCATGTTTTTTTAAAAAGCCGGGTATGGTGGCACATGCCTGCAGTGTCATCACTGGGGAGGCAAAGAAAGATGTCTCCAGGGAAAAGCAGTTAGTCATCGTAACCAACTTGCTGAATTCTAGGTCAGAGACCTTTTCTCTTAAAAAAAAAAAGTAAATGGTATTTAAGGAAGATACCTGAATTGTCCTCTGATTTCTCTACTCATGCACATGAACATACATACACAGTCAGTTTCAGACACATGTATACAAACACAAACACACACACACACACACAATCCAATATAGTTGGAGGTATGGATGGTGCTAGTTCCAGGGAGGTTGCCATCTAAACTAGAAGCCAAAGGAGTAGTTGGGTTTCCCTGAAGAAAGGAACCGGAGGAAGTATTTTCTAGGTAGAGGAAGTGATAAGTGACAAGGTGTTGGGACATTGGAAAGCACAGTAGCAAGGGAGACCTGCATCAGTTTGGTTGACTCAGAATAGAGACTTCAGAGTAAAGAGATGAGACATGAAACAAGAGAGATGATCATGAAAAGCTTTTCACATCAAACTGTAAGAGTGGGCAAAGTTGGGGCTGGAGATATAGTTCAGTGGTTAAGAGCACTGGCTGTTTTTCCAGAGTACCCTGCTTGGGTTCGCAGCATTCACATGGCAACTGTCTGTGACTCCAGTTCCGGAAAGTCCAGTGCCCTCTGCCCCCTTTACAGACAAAGCTTGTGTTCTGCTTCAATCTGCTCAAAACCCACTGTTCACACTATGGTTGCATAGACACTTACAGGCAGCCCTAACCACCTTACTATGCTTAGTCAGTGTGGGCTTAAGATTATGGTTTAAACAGGGCAATAGGCATCTACATCGCTCACGCAGGAAGGTCTGCATTATTGTAGTGATGAGACTAGGTTATTAGCTGACAATAAAGGAAATTCAGGACAGATTAGGTTTCAGAGAGAGTTAGCTTATTTTTTTAATATTATTATGAATGCATTCTGAGCTTCAAAACATTTTTAGGTATAGAGCCTCTCAAAGGCCTTTTATAAAAATATTCTTTATTGTTCAGTATTTTGATCATCGGTTTATATAATTTTTTTCCCACTTGTGAACTTCTTATGGTCTGGGACTATCCCTTTCCCTTAGCTGTAGGTGGGAAATAATAATAGAAAGTGCTGAATATGTGTATTTGTTGAAAGGGAAAATGGTGGAATAAGACTTCTGCTCAGGGCTGTTGGCACAAAATGAGACAGCATGTATCAAAGTGCATAGTGCTGAGCCTGGCATATAGTAGACACTCACATCCTTTTTTTTTTTGTTCTGCATATGAGATGGGTAAAGAACAGATGTGGGCAAAACATGGTTGCCTTCTTTCTTTCCCTTTTCTACTGTCTACATTCCAGAGAGAATCACCTTCGACCAAAATAGCAGAGTACTTATTTGCATGCAGCCTCTCCCACTCAGCAGGGCATTTGTTTTTGCATGCATTCCACTGATTGTATGTGCCACTTACATGTACAGTCCAATTCCAGGCACCACAGGAGCACCAGAGATAAGATCCAGTTCCTGCCTCTTGCTCGCTGCCTGATAGGGGGATTAGACACATATTCAAGAAGCTGTGTGTATGGAAAACAAATTATTCTGTGTGTCCACAAGAAACAACAGACCCCGGCGCCCCTGCCATTCAAGGAAATAAGCCCCGTAAGATTAGAGGAATGGAGAAAAGCTTCCTAGAAGAGTGATAATAAAGTCTTGCAGAGGGAACCCTGGATTTCAGCACGTGGAGGTGGTGAATGTACAGAGAGAATCCTCTGCCTCGATACAGTGTTTTTCCTGGAATTCAATTTCAGCTGTTCAAGGCCTTTCAAAAAGTCTATCCTTTGCCAACGAGTCTTTACCTTCTTAAAAAATTCTATAGTTGAACAAGGTGAAAGTGAACTAAAATTTCAATGTATGATTTTCATTAGGTCAGATCACCAGAATTAATTAAAATATTGGACTTGTTGAATTTCTTTTTCTAAACACAATCATCCAGCATATAGTTCCCGGGCATCTGTTTAAGCACTGGTACGGTTATAAAATACTATGGCTTATAATTTTAAATATGATTTAAGTCATGGCCTCAAAGAGTCTCAATTCTGTGGAGTCAAGTAGGAAAAGCATCTAATCTGCTGCCTTGACTAGCAGCAGTCAGTTCACAGAATTATAAATGCACAGAGGAGGGAATGATTAACTATATGTTGAGAGAGCTTGGAGGAACTTGTTACAATGAAGTTATATTTTTAGCGGCCTTGAAAAATGAAGTAAAATGTCTCAAGGCGGAGGAGAAGGAGAATGATTAACATTAATAGCTCCGCAAGCATTGCACTTAACCTTCAGTGAAACCCGTGATCCAGGTAATACTGCTTCCACTTCGTGGACGAAGAAGTTGATGTGAAAGCCATCTCAGGTCACATAGCAAGTTACTTTGGGAGTCAGCCTTTGAACACAGGCCTCTCTGGCTCCACTATATCAAGCTGCCTTCATGGAGAAGAAACATGCAAGGACCAGAGGGATTGTGAGAGGCGATCGAAGCGGATCTGAGGCAGCAGGCTCCAATTTTGTTGTGGCAGTGTTAGCTCAATTCAGAAGCACTTTAAGGGGTGATTGTCCCCTTTGTAGACCTGCTTTGGAAACTGGATTTGTTCACTTCCTGCTTACACTAACTGTGATGTTCATTCCAGCAGAAATTTATTAAATGAATTGGCTACTGCACAAAAATCTGGGTTGTTGGGTCGTCTTTAAAATCCTTTGCTCAATGACATACTGGAACACTTCTTTGAAGGTTCACTTCTAAAATTTCCAGTTTGATGATGCCATTTCCTGGTGTCTGCGGATAGGGACAGGGCCTGAAATAAAAGCTGAACCAACTTACTTTTCAAGAGATAGATTTCTTGAAAGTACAAAGTGTTATGCATTTAATAACTACCTTAAGTCATCTCCCAAGTGTGGTGATTTGAATGAGCATGGCTTGGATATTTGGATGATTGGTCCCTAGTTAGTGGAACTGTTTTGGGAAGGATTAGGAAACGGGTCCTTGTTGGAGGAAGTGTGTCACTGGGCGTGGACTTTGTGTTTTCAAAGGCCCATGTCAAACCCAGTCTGTCTCCTCCCCCTGTGCCATATGCTTGTTGCAACATGTACTGCTCCAATACCATGCCTAGCGCCATCTCCCCCCATGATGGTCATAGACTCACCCACTAAAATTATAAGCAAGCCCCCAATTAAATGCTTTTAAAAAATAAGTTGCTTTGGTCATGGTGTCCTTTCACAGCAACAGAACGTTAACTATGACACTGAACAGGATGCAGCTTTAATAAATAGATAGGTATATATAGAGAAAAGATGATAAGTAAAACATCTGTCTAAACATATATTTTGTTCATAGGTGCATGCATAGGTGCAATTAGAAATTATGTAGTGCCTTAACTGATAAACCAATTCTAAGTTGTTATCCCTAAACACATGCACTTATGGCCAATATTAGGTTGTGTGTGTTGTGTTGTATGCGTATGTAAGTAACAATAATAATTGTAGAAAAACAGGTCATGTATTCAAGAGGGAATGGGGGGGACATTAGAAGAGTTGGTAGGGAGAGGAGAGATGGAAATGATACAAATACAGTGTACTCATGTATGAAATTCTTAAAAAATAAGTTAAAATGGAGGCTAAAGGGATCATTCAGTCATTTAAGAGCATTTGTTACTTTTAAAGAAGACCCAGGTTTTGTTCTCACCACCCACATGGTGGCTCACAACATTTTAACCCAGTTTGGGAGATTTGATACCCTCTTCTTGCCTCCATGAGCACCACACATGTACATGGTACATATACACATGTGCAAGTAAAGACTCATACACATAAAAAGAAATCCCAAGAATAATACAAAAGTCATTCAAATGCACAGTTAAAATAATTCTCTCTTATTTTCCCTTGGGACAAATCAAATATATTTAACTATGTACTGGTGAGGTTCCTAGGGAAAAGAAAACTGATGTAACTCTGTTTTGCTGGTGGGGGGCTTGCTTATAAAATATTAGGAGGTAGAAACCTCAGTGCCACATGTAATATCACAGACACACAATGGAAGAAAGCCACTGCATGCTTCTGGCTTAACGTTTTAGAGCTGTGTGTTGTGTATGTGTGAATGCATATGCCCCCACATTATCAATTCATGTCAATTCCTTATATAAAATAATGTTAAATATATCTTTTCCTATATGTTGATTGGGTCATATCACTGTAGCACACCTATATGTTTATAATCTCTTTTAGATTATTCTGTTTCTAGCTGTTTGCATACCCACCCCTGTGCAGATAATTAGAATGGTACATTTGGGTGGTGAAGTAGCTCAATGGGTAAGGGCATTTGCTGTTCAGCCTGGCTGTAAGAGAGTGAGCTGAGAGTAAGTTAGCACTGAGAAAAATTTATAAATGTGGTTTAGAAAAAACCCAAATAAATACAGGGAGTTAAAAAAAAAAAAAAAACTCTCATCCAGTAGTTCTTAGACACTTGTAAAATTATACCGAAGTTTAACTGCTAAAGTTTAAGCTAGGTTATTGGTGCCTGCTCACCTTGCTTAAGGCATTATCAGTAATCAGGTTAAACTCTGTGTTTATAACCCAGCGTCTGCTACTTCATTTATATTAAGAGTTATGTCTTTAGCCTCCCCCTCCCCAGGGAATGGATGGGGGTGGGATACGGGGGTTGGTGGGGGACATGGGAGGATGGGAACTGGAATTGATATGTAAAACAAGATTGTTTATAATTTAAATAAAAGAATAAAACACCCACTCAGAACCCCCCCAAAAGAGTTATGTCTTCAAAAGTATAAATTTGAGATTAATAATTGCTTGGTGATATGATAGAAATAATCAGATCACCAGTCTAACTTAAAACGGACTAATGATAAGTATAAATGAGAGCTGTCAACTATTGTTTTAAAATGTATATTGGGACAGAGGTATGGATCAATAGTTAAGAGCACTTGCTGCTCTTTCAGAGGACCTGAGTTTAATTCCTAAATATCCACATGGCTGTTTGCCTCTTATTCCAGTTCCAGGGGATCCTACGCCTCCTAGGTGCATGCACCCACCCATCACTGAAATACACAACTAAAAATACTAAAAGTAATATTTAAAAAATAAGATACACCTTTATGTATGATTATGTGTGTATACATTGTCTACATATGCTTATGTTTTTTCATATCATTTACTTTGTACCAAATAGGCTTGTAAATAGTCATGTAACCCAAAGTTGCTAAATTGGTCCAAATTCCTTTTTGCTCTCAGTAAAAGTGGATATCCCAAACTGTAATTGACTCAATCAATTAAATAAGCTTGGCCATACATCTGATATGCCAATTAAAGGGACAGAATGAAGAGAAGATATTTAATCAAATTGACCATGTTGGAGAAACAGAGATAGCTAATGGTCATTAACATGAGCTACTAAATTTAAATGTAAAACAATTAAAGTATTCTTCTTATTCATCCTTTGATAATCTCATACATGCATACAGTACACTTTTTAAACTGACTCTTTTCTCTCCCAGAGGCCATCATTTGTCAATCGCTTATCTAGGGGTGTGCGATCATGAGCCCTTTCTTCTTCCATGCTAGAGTGTTAACTAACTTATCTGTGTAGGCAACCACATGTGCTGTGAATTCATGTGTGTAGTGGTCCTATCATCTCACTGTGAGCTCATGCATGCATTGGTCCTATCTATTATATCGCTGTGAGCTCAGTCATGCAATGGTCCTATCATCTCACTTTAGTTTATGTGTGCAGTGGTCCTGTCATCTTAGAAGACACCATTGTGCAGCAGCCCTCCCTTATCTTTGCCTTTTTCCAATCTTCTGTCATCTCCTTTGTGATGGTCCCTCAGCCTCCGGGAGTGAAGTGATACATCACATTTGTGGCTAAGCACTCCACAGGGTTTATCTTTTGTGTTTTGTGATTTCCTGTTGCAAAAAGCCTTTCTTAGAGATAGCCACTGCCTTAATACTTGTTGCATTCCTGCTAAATTACATAGGGATCATGGAAGTCATTTTAATGAACAAATGCCTGCTTCCCTCATCTGTTACCTTGATCTGTTAAGCCAGACAGTATTCTCAATTATTTTAGTTTTAGGACTATTGCTTCCAGTATATGATTCAAGTTATATCAAATATAATCAATAAAAAAATCAGATTGAGATGGTAATTACCAGTAGATTTTGATAATATGCTCCAGACAGCTTTTGGTGTTACCAGCTATTCTTCTCTCCTGAAGGTTACTTTCCTGCATACTCTGCATCCTTATCTACATCACATCCTAGGAATGACCCTTCTTAGTCACAGTGGAAAATTAATTTCAGGAGTGAAATTTCCTGAAAAGAACTGCACCTTCTGATAAACGTTCTTCAAAGTTGATTAAATGAAACAAAACAAAACAACAACAACCCATCTTCAGTGATTGTGGAGAGGTTGAAATGTTGCAGGGCCAGAACTTAATCACAATTTATTTTGAGCTATCATTAGTTAACTTAATAACTGTTTCCTTGCTCATCTCTGTGTCTGAGCTATCTCTGTGTCTAACAGATAAAACTAAAACATTTAAAATGTATTAATAGCCGGGGAACCAGCATTGGGCCGACTCAGATCCCCTGAACGTGGGTCTCAGTTAGAAGGCCTGGACAGTCTAAGGGACCTCTGACAGTGGAACCAGGATGTATCCCTGGTGCACAAAAGGACTTTGGGAGCACATTCCTCATGGAGGGATACTCCTTTAACCTAGAGGCAGGAGGGAGGGCCTAGACCCTACTCCAAATGACTTGACAGATTTTGTTGACCCCTCCTGGAAGGCATCACCCTCTCTGGAATGTGGCAGAATGGGATGGATGGGGGTGGGGGAATGGAAGGGAGGGAGAGGAAACTGGGATCGATATGTAAAATAAGAAAAATTACACACACACACACACACACACACACATGTATGTATTAATAAACTACTAGCTTCCACCAACCAAGAGGCTGAGTGTATTGTCAGATAGCATTTGAAGCCTATAGTACAAATTTCCCTATTCTGCTTTAATCTACCTATTTAATATTTCCACCATTGTATTTGAAATGTATGTTAATTTATGAATTTCTTTGTCTGTTACTGTGAAAATGTCATGACACTGTTACTACCTTGGAACATGGAATTTTTTAATTAAGTTTTAATTAAATTAAAAACAATCTCATTTTTCATACCAATCCCAGTTCCCTCTCCCTCCTGTCCTCACACCTACCACCATTTCCCCATCCTACCTCCCATGAGCAATCATCAAATCTGTCAGATCATTTGGGGCAGGACTAAGGCCCTCTCCAGTGTATCTAGGCTGAGAGAGTATCCCTCCATAGGGAATGGACTCCCAAAGCCCATTCGTGCACTAGGGATAAATACTGGTCCCACTGCCAGAGGCCCCATTGACTGCTGAGGCCCCACTATTGACACCTACATTCAGGGGGCCTGGTTTGGTCTTATACTGGTTCCTCAGCTGGAAGATGGAATTTTAAGTAATGCAAATCTGTGTTCCTTGGTCATGGCCACACATTATTTGACTCCAGGATGAACTTTCTCTTATCTCCTCTGAGATGAGAGTTTTGTTTTGATTTTGCCATTAAAATAAACTGCTATGCACACAGAATTGAAATTTTATTACTAGATATTTTTTATTTTGATGTCATTTCTAACAACCTTATATATTTAACACGTTCTTTCATTGCTGTTTACATGAAAGAATGTATTTGTTTTAGCTTAGAAAAAATCATTATATCTGATACTGTCTCTTATTTTGCATATTATATCCAAGCGTACAAATCAATGAAGTCATTTCTAGTTAAGCAACTAGATAATTGATGTTTTAGATGCTTTATAATGTGTTGAGGCTCTTGTTGGATGGTTATATAGGGATCTAAGATGTGTTGGTAGGCTGGAGAGATGACTTAGTGGTCAAGAGCATTAGCTCCTATTCCAGAGGACCAGGGTTCAATTCTCAGCACCCACAAGGTGTTTCACAATCTCTGGTAACTCCAGTTCTAGGGATCCAATACACTCTATGGTCTCTGGCAACATCAGGTAGGCATGTGGTGCAAAGGCATAGATGTAAGCAGAATACCCATGCACATAAAATCAAGTAAAATTAAATTTAATTAAAATGTGTTTATGATAGTTAAGGAAATTAGAGTTATTGGAATTGCTAGTAATACCTTTTCTGAATTTAAAGCAGTTGATTATAGTTTCCTGTTTCTGAAAATTTTGTTAGCCAGCTTGTTTAATAAATGTGAGTGCCGGATGTTCCTCTCAAACAGCAGATTTAATTTACTATACTACAAAAAGCTAGACTGGAAGATGATAGTAAAAGATACTTTCACAATGACCAATAATTTGGGGAGATGCCACCATATAGTTTAATTTTAATATCTGTTTGATGCAGCGTCTAAAATGACTTCCAAAGACCTCAACTTTCTAATATTTGTGTTATGTAATCACTCACTCTTGTAAATGGGCTAAACTTATTGTCTTTTTTAAACTTGTTTTTATTGAGCTATATACATTTCCTCCACTCCCCTCTTTCCCTCCCCTCTCCTCTTCCATGGCTCAGCAGTTAAAGGCTGGGTTCACAATCAGAAACATTGTCTTATTTTTGATTAATAGAATATGACAAATATGGTGAAAAATAGCCTGAAAAGAAGGAATATGTGTACTTCAAAACTTGCCTCTCTCTGTGAGCCTTCATCCTGGGAGAATCTACATTTTGTGTATTCCTGTAGAGAGGTTAATTGCAGGGAAACAATGTCTACATCGAACAGTCATCAGGGAGTTTGAGGTCCTGACAGTAGCCACATGAATAAGTATGGAACAGATCTCCCGGT
Source organism: Phodopus roborovskii (assembly GCF_943737965.1). Taxonomy (NCBI): domain Eukaryota; kingdom Metazoa; phylum Chordata; class Mammalia; order Rodentia; family Cricetidae; genus Phodopus; species Phodopus roborovskii. Next base: position 2,158,987 of record NW_026125680.1, read on the forward strand.
GAAGACATGAGCTGATTATAGCCTTAAGAGAGACTAATGAGAGATATATGCAGCCAAGCCACAGCCAGATTCCTTACCAATTGAAGATGTGAGATAATGAATATTTGTTGCTATAAGCCAGTAAATTCTAGAGTTCTTTGTTATTTATTGATCGTTAATATGCTATTAGATTGTAAGGTATAAAAAAGAACCAACTGGAATACATGGTTCAACATACTCTCTAGAAGTTAGCACAGTATATTGTGCCAAATAGGTTTTTGGTAAGTATTTATTGAATGGATTAACAAATGAAAGGGAATTATATGAAAAGTCAGGAATGGTCTTTTCTACAACTTGGTCATATTTTGTCATCTCTTCCACAAAACAACTCATGTTTTGGATACAATTTCACAATCTCACTTTGGAAAGAGTAGCAATTTACTTTTGATCTAATCTTCTAATTACAGGGTTGCCATGAGTGGCCTTCATGCTGCCTGATATCTAGACAGCAGACTACCCCTATGATACTTATCTTCTACCAGAGCCACATTCTTTCACAAAATACCATGGTCAACAGAAGTTGGACAATGCTCCCAAAGAGTTTACCTTTAAGATCATTACCTCTAAAGGAGAAAATAGACTTTCAGAGGGAAAGGTCATTGATTAACTATTGAGAAAAGTTTCCATTGGGCTGTTTGCCCCAGAACAATGGAAACAGAGTCAGTTCTGCTTTGCTAGAAAGATACTGCTGGCCTCTTAAAAACGTTGCTTCTTTACATTCTTTATTTTTATCAACTTCTAGTCAGTACAACTTTTTTCAAAGTCATAAAGATTTGGATTTCCAGTGGACCTCATTGACAATTATAGCCCATACCCTTTGTCTTAGGATTACCAAGACAAAAATAAACTTGAGGAAGAAAGGGTTGATTTGGCTTACATATCCCGAGTCACAACCATCAATGGTCAATAGCTTCTCAGCTAATGGAAGACTTTATACATTCCTATCTCATATAAACTGAGATCTTGATTGGCTTGACGTTGCAAAGGTCTTGTAGATTCAGTCACAGCCACTGTGAGTCCATATGTGCAATGGCTCTGTCATGTCCAGGGAATAATGTGTCACTGCAGAGGGCGACTACTTTGCCTCTAACAGTCTTTCCACCCCCTGTTCTATGATGATCCCTGACCCTTGGAAGGAGGTATACTGTAGCTGTCCCATTTAGGACTGAGAATCCTGTAGTCTCTTATTGACTGCATGTTGACCAGTTGTGGGTCTATATTGAAAAATGAACCTTCTCAGAGAGAACCACACAGGCCTGGGGCTTTTGCCCCCGGGTTCCAAGGATAAAACACTGGGCAGATGGACATTATTATGGTGAGCAAATGTGTGGTGTGATATGGGAGAGAGAGAGAGAGAGAGTGACAAAGAAAGAGACAGATATATGCATACATACATACGTATGTACATACATAATGGTTCATGTCCTGTGCACAGAGGCATATCTGAAGAGGTGAAAGTGGCGAGAAACAGGTTGACATGGGTGACTTGATTGCCACCTAGGTCCATGGTGATATATGGGTCTGGGATGCTGCTGGGATGCATGCTAGCCTAGGCTCATGGCTCTGATGTAGCAGCAGTCTGTGTTGATGTCCATGGCTCCTGATACTGCCAAAGTTAGAGAGGATAGAGTTGTATAGAGTTGGTCCTTCCACTCACTGACTGCAACACTAGGGGGAACCGATCCTGCCCTCACCGGCTAAAGCACTCAGGAGAGAGGGCCCTACACCTCACCTTGGCAGCATAACAGAGGCAAACTTGTTCTCAGGGACATAGGCAAGCTGACCCTGAGGGTGTGTGGGTGGGAAAGCAGGATGCACTCCATCATCTACCATGTGGTGGCATGGGTGAGGAAAAGATACCCTTTCCCCCTCACCCCTTGACACCTGGAACAGATGGGGGAACTGACCTATTCCCTTACCAGGTGTAGCACTTGGGAGAAAGGGCCTGGAGCCTCACCTGGGTAGGACAGTAGAGGTGACCCTGTGGACAGGGCTGTGGGTGAGCCAGCCCTGAGGCTATGGGAGTGTCTCTGGTGGTGTGGTAGGGTGAGGAATAGATGCCCTCCCCCCCTTGTCTCTGCTGCCTCTAGGTGGTGAGGGAGCTGACCTCTTTAGCAACTGTAAGCCTCAGGAAAGCAGGCCTTGCATGTCCTCTGGGCAGCACAGCAGAGATGACCCTGTGGATGGGACACAGGTGAGCTAGCACCGAGACTGTAAGCATGGGAAATCTCCCCCAGTCACTCATATGGCAGGCAGCAGGGGCAGGGAGAGATGTCCCCCAATACCGAGGGGGTTAGAGAGCTGGCACTGAGGTCATGAGAGCAGGAGAGTTGTCCCTGCCTCTCACCAGTGACAACATTCCAAAGAGCAGGCCCTGCACATGTCTTACCCTTTGCCCCACACTGCTTGTGACAAACAAGGGAGCTGACCCTCCCCCTCACCATCTGCAGCCCATCTGCGGCGCTCAGGAAAGCAGGTCCTGCTCCTCAGTAGAGCTGATTCTGATGGTGGAGATGCGGGCCAGATAGCCCTGAGGGTGTGAGAGAAGGATAGCAGGTAACATCACCCTTGTCAGCCATGTGGTTGAGAAAGAGATGGAAAGATGCCCTTGCCATGTCCCCCCTGCCTCCTGTTGTGGGCGAGGGAGCTGACCCTCACCCTTACCAGCTGCAGCACTTGGGAAAACGGACCCTGTACCTCACCTGAGCAGCACAGTAGAGCTGACTTATTGACAGGGGTGATTGGGCCCCGAGAATGTGAGAGTGAGAGATCTGGCTCTGCCTCTCATCTACCATATGATGGTGTGGACAGGGAAGAGATGCCTCCCACCCCTCGCTGCCTGTGGCTGCTCCTCATCAGCTGCAGCACTCAGAAGAGTGACCCCTAACCTTCACCTGGGCAGCACAGTAGAGCTGGCCCTGGAGGTGGAGGTGTGGAGAGCCAGCCCCGAGGGTGTGAAAGTGGGAGAACTGGCTCTGCTGCAAGGGATGAACTCACCAGAGCAAAGCTGGAATGCTGGGAAGCTCACGCTGGTGGGGGGGGGCTGGTGGGTTCACCACCCAATCATCTACCCATCTGCCATCTGCTTTAGCACATGAAGGGGCCCTTCCTGCAGACCCAAATCTGCAGGGTCTCCATGACACAGGGCAACCCCAGGGTATCCAAGAGGAGTCCCAGTGAGGGCCCAGCATCGACAGTGTTAACAGAAACCAGAGGCCTGGAACCAGACCAATGACTTTGCAATGGACACTTGTGCATAAAGATATATGGACAAAAGGGTTTACTGCGTGACTCAATGTGCCACACTGTCTCTTCCATGATGACATTTTGCCTTTTCATTTTTTTAAGTTGTATTTTGTTTATTTTTTTTTTTTTTGAGGGGGGGAAGGATGGGAAATGAATGGGATCAAGATGCATGATGTGAAAGACACAAAGAATGGGTAAAAAGAACATTTTACAAAAAGAAAAATGAAGCTTCTCTAATCTGTGGATATATACATAAGAACTTAAGGGGTGTTAGTAAGTGTTCTCTAAAGAAACAGAACTGATAGAGATAAGGGTGAGAGAGAGGGGGAAAGAGAATGTGTGTGGTGTGTGTGTGTGTGTGTGTGTGTGTGTGTGGTCTGTGAGTGATTTATTAGAGTGACCTACAGATTATGGTCCAACCATTCCCACAATGGCTGTCTCCTGATGGAAAGGCCAACAATATAGTACTTGTTCAGTCCTTGAAGCAGGATGTTTCCGCTGGACTTTAATACCAGTAAAGGAGTGAACTTGCCAGTGAGAGGGCAAACAGGCAAAAATCAAGTGCTCCCTTCTTCCATGTCCTTTATATTGGTTATGATCAGAAGGTGTGGCCCAGATTTAAGGTGGAGCTTCCCACCTCAAAAGATCTGGATTTAGGTTGGGTCTTCTCACCTTTAATGATGCAATCAAGAAAAATCCTTCATAAGTATAGTTTACCATTGACAACCAAGAATACCCTTCACAGGGCAAGTTTAATACTGTATCTATTTAACAGAATATGGTAGTAGGTTCTCCTCAAGGGCCTATGACCTATACAGTCATGAACTTTCCTCAGAGTTAGCCTCAGTTCATTCTAATGGACTGTCCTGTAAATTCAAATAGAAAGTGGCTGGTTACTCCCATAACATTGTATCACAATTATACCAGTGGCCACATCTTGTCAGGCCAGTCATCACTATAGCTCACAGGCTTCACATCTGGGTAAGACTGTGACTATTCCTTTCTCCTGGTAGTACAAAACGAACTTTATGCCACCATGCAAACTAGCCAATAGGGTCGAAGACTCCAGGTTGAATCAGCTTGATTTCACTGGACCACTTGATTGTCCTGTAACTCAAGAATGTGGTTTCTTCAGCAACGAGGTCTTATCATCAAGTTCTGAATAGTAACCAAGAACATTGATAATTTTCAATATGTACTTGTTAGTTGACAAAGGCTAAATGCAATCACTACATGACTTTATATGGCAGTCATACATTGTGCCATTCATAAGTTTTGCTATCTAACCAGTTTATGTAAGGAACTTGAGCATGTAAATTTTTATATTCAAGGGGGTGGATCCCAAAACTAATCTTCTATGAATATTTTGGTGGTTAGCTTTAAATGTCAACTTGTCAAAAGCTAGAATTACCCAAAAAGAGACTGTTAGTTGAGGAATTTCTGTGATCAGGCTGGTCTGTGGGAGATTGTTTTAATTGCTAATTCATGCTGGAAGATCCAGCTTATTGTGGGAGGTATTATCTCCTAGGCAGAGGTTCCTGAACTATATGAGATGAGACGGCAAAAGAAAAAAAAAAAAAAAAAAAACGCCGCAAGTAAGCAAACAGGAAGAGTGGGTGCTTAAAAATTGCTTGAGTTCTTGCCTTGATGTCCCTGAAATGTTAGACTTGGGATTGTAAACCAAATAAATCCTTTCTTCCCCTATTGCTTTTTGTCAGGGTGTTTGTCAGAGCAACAAAAATGAAACAAGAACAGATACCACAGATACCATCGGGAACATTTTCCTCTGTTTTAATGTCATCTTCTTTTCATGTTGAATATTGTGGTTATAAGCATTTTAAGTCTGTTTATGCCAAAACGCAAGAGTTTAATTCAGGAAACAACTTTATTAATGTGTTGAATAAATTATTAGTGTTAATTAAGATGTTTTAATACATGAATGTGTGTTTTAACTATATCCACCCTTTCCTGCAATAAGCGTCTCTTGTCACTGTTGCCTTCCCAGAATGTTTTTTTCTTTTCCAAAATAGTTCTCCTGTTTTCATGTTTGGTGGGTATCTAAAATCTGAATTTGTGCGAGAAAGATGGTGTCTTAGTCAGTATTCTATTGCTGTGAAGAGACACCATGATCACAGCAATTCTTATAAAGGAAAATATATAATTGGGGGTGGCTTATAGTTTCAGAGGTTTAGTCCATTATCATCATGGCAGGAATCATGGCAGTGTTCAAGCAGACAGGTTTCTGGAGTCTATAAGTGGGTCCGCAGGCAGCAGGGAGAAACATCTGAGACCTCAAAACCCACCCCCCTGCCAAGTGACACTTCATCTACCAAGGCCACACCTACTCTAACAAGGCCATACCTCCTAATGGTGCCACTCCCTATGGGCCTATTCAAACCAACACAGATGGTATAGTAAAGTTCTCTGAATTCCAAGCTGAAAGATTTGTATTGGGAATGGCTTATAGAGCAGAATTGTCTAGTAGTTGTATAGGCCAGCAGTTAGAAATCAAGATAATGGCAAAATTGGCTTATGCCCTTGCTTGGTAGGTGGTGATTTTCTCTTTGAGACTTCCCATAGTCTTTCTTCTGTGCATATCTCTGTTTTTAATTCTTTTTTCTTCTAAAGGAGAACATTGGTCATATTTGAGTGCTGTCTGCCCTTATGAATTCATTAAAATTATTTGTGTGTGTGTGTGTGTGTGTGTGTGTGTGTGTGTGTGTGTGTGTGTGTACATGTATATTCCATGGTTGGTGTGCTTTTGGAGATCAGAGGACAACTTTATGGAGTTGATGGTTGATGTTTTCCTAATATGTGGGTTCTGGAATTGAATTCAGATAAACAGGCTTGTTCATCAAGTGCCTTTACCTGCTAGACCATTTTATTTGACTCAGTGAACTCATTTTAACTCTGTTACCTTTGTCTAAATCCTGTCTCTGAATATCTTGTGTGGTAGGGGTTAGGAATTTAATAACACGAATTTTAAGGGGTACATATAAGATGTTAGACAGGTACATTTAAGATGTTAGATGGTTTAAGGGTTTTTAAGGAGTCTAGTTTATTTAGAAAAAACTGTTTTTAATGTCAAACTTTCAAATTAGATTCATAATATCAAGTGATGCAAATCATATGAAATAAAAAGGATAATAAATCTTGTAGGCATCAGTGTGATGAGATGAGAAAGATGACCTTTCGTTTTAAAATAATTGCATATATTTTTTGCATCAAGAAAAGAGACACCAAACATGTGCAGGTAAATGCCAATGTGTTTAAGAAAATGTCTTTAATAAAAGATCTGAGTTGAAATAGCTAATTCCACATCTCTTCTCCTGAACTGGGCATGGTCTGAAAAGAGTGAACAAAATAATTAAAAATTCTTCATTATACTGAAGGATGTGTTTGAAAAGTAGTGGTGAGTACAAGCGATGTAAGGTATATGAGGGGAGGAAAATGGGAGAAAGGGAAAGGGATGACATAAGAAGTGAAAGGAAAAGCAATAAACTTAAAAACAACAATGGACAATTAGACTTTCGATGTTAGAGAAGTAGATATATAATATTTCATTTAAGTTATTTGCAATGTTGTAATTGTAATCCCTGCTTTTCAGAAGCGTCATGTGGTATCTTTTCATAGTGGAGTTTAGGAAAATTTATTGTAAAAGATTGCATTTTATGTTTTTATCTGTCTGTGGCACAGAAAAGAACAACTACATCAGACAAGATTTGACTGAGGTCAAATGCTTATTGGAGACACGAATTTGTAGCCCCACAGTTCTGGAATTAGGCAAATCAGGAACCACTACTTACTAGCTTTGTAGAAGCCAATTAACCTCTTGAGCCTCAATTACTCATTTTGAATGTGGAGGAAAATGGAACCTATCTATAAGACCTCAGCAAGGAATAAATGAGTTGATGGTTGTAAAATGTTTCAAACAATGCCAAACACACAATTAAGTGCACAGTAAATATTAGCTGTGGAAAAGAGCAAGAAACTTACAGTACTTGGAGCAGGAGAGTCTCAATACTCTTACCACAATGACTGAAGGGAAGGATGTGCACAGAAGGAGGGAGGTCTTGGGAACACCCAGGATGGAAACATCTGGGTTGTTTTGGGGATAAGGGAAGATCTGTAGGAGTATAATAGTAAAGGAAGACTGAAGCTAGATAGAAGAAAAAATCAAGGAAATGTCTCTCTTAAGTAATTAATTCAATCAAGTTGTTGTTCTTCCCTTATTTTTTCTCTCACTTTGGCTGTTTTCCCTCAGTTAAGTTTTGCTGCTGGATGAATGCCCCCCTCCACTCCCACTTACTCTCTTTTAATTTTGTGTATCTAATTTACTCCATACAGATGCTTCCCAAAATAAAGAAGCTGTGTTTGCTATTAATGCTCAATCAAAATTTCATATTTAATACTACATATATATACATATATATGTATATATACATAAAGGTACAGTTTATAATTATATTTAGCATTTTTCTTCCCAAGATAATAAAAGCACTAATAAAGATGATGGAAAATAGTGAATTAAAAGCCATTAAGGACAGGAAGTATTTGTGGCTCTATTACTTTTGTTATCTTTTATGGTGACATACTGCAAGTATTCAGAACAAAGAACACCACAAACACAGCAGCCCACCACTTCTATCCATTACTAACAGTTTGCATTGTCTTCCTTGCTGTTGTTTGTTTTAGAAATTAATGTGGCATATGCAGTGTACTTCCTTGAGTACATCTTCCAGATCCCATTCTTTTTCCTCCCTTCCAGTCTGGGAATAACCTTTTCAGGAAACTGTTTTAGGGAGGTGACTCGAAGGTCAAAAGCTTTGGCAAAGTTGAGTTAGGTCTTCAGATCCTGCGATATAAGGAGAACCAACACCAGAAAGTTGTCTTATGGCATCCACATAGGCACTGTGGCACATGTGTAGTGACATCCTCACACACAGGCGAACATACACAATAATAAATAAATATGTCTAACAACTTGTCATTAAAACTACCAGTAGGAGTAGTATTGACACAGTAGTATGACTTTTATTCTCTGAGGGTTTGTAAGTACATTCCAGTATTCTGACTTTGGTCTCTACCATTTCAATGTATGTTTTTTCATTTTATTGTATGTGATCAACTACTGCTTTATTGAATGACACATGGGGCCTTACCATTCTTTTGTAAAATATGAATTTCATTGTATAAATAAGCTGTAGTTTATCATTTTCTGTTCTTGATGGACATTGAGATTCTTTTTTCTCCCCTTTTTGTTATTGCTCCATTGTGCAACTTGCATATTATATATTGAACATTGCATTTCTCTAGGGAAGACAGGCCTTGTAGTGTACAAATGTAAGCCCAGCAGTGGAAAGACTGAAAATAAAATGGTCATTAATTTATGAAAACATTCAAACTTGCCAGTGGTTATTAAAAATAGCAAGATTTATTAGACACATGTAAATGAAAAGATGCTTCCTTCATACTACATAGGTAAGTAGTTTTAAATTTAATAAAGTGATTATTTGTAAGGCTATGAAATGGAATTTGACTAGTGGGGTTAGACACTAATGCAACTGATTTGAATTATTACAATTACTTTGGAGTATAATTTATTGATATTTGATTAAATTTATGCGCAATGCCACCTTGCTATACTGTATTCCCTAGAGAAATTCTGACTTTATTTTAGTCAATTTACTTGTTTGCCTGAGACAGGGTCTCTCTGTTACTTTCCATTTATTGGGTTCATTTTTGCAAAGAGTTAAGAGATAAAAGGCAAGAAAAACCTCAAGTGTAATAAGTAGCAAAAGGGAAAATCTCACTTACCGTAGGCACAATCAGAAAGGCTTTTATCAGAGTTAGGGAAAACACAAACATAGTGAAGCACACAGAGAAAGACCTTCTGTAAAGTGGAGAGGAAACTCGGGAGCCCAAAGCCCGGTCTCTCTATGGCGGAGGCTTTCAAGGGTCTTTTGAGGGTCTTCATTTCTAATTTGGGATTCATTATTTTGAACAAAGAAAGGAAGGTGGATAGGACCTCAACTTTGAGGTAAACATGGCCTGATCTGGCCTTAAACTTGCCAGACTGGTTCAGGGGGGTTCCTACTAGCACCAGACCTTTAGTTTAAGCTCTCAGGCTTTTGTCTCAGGTTCAGAGAGTGGGGAAGAAGTCTGAATTTGGAAGTTCACCATTTTTGTTACCTGGCTATGGTCTCTATTCCTATCTGCATTCCTATCAGTGATCTGTCTACTTTCTAGTCCCTTATCTGTATGTATCCCAGGCTGCTCTGGAACTCAGTATGTACCCCAGGGTGGCCAGCAATCCTCCTGGCTCCACCGACATTACTTAGTGCTGCAATTATAGTTGTGCAATGACACAGACACATGGTACTTGTTATCTATTATTGTTTTCCCATCTGCGTTTTGGATAGGTATTGATTTATAAAGGTTATTACATATTTTACATAAATCTTTGGTTGTGTATGCTTTAGATATTTTCTCCTGATAGATAGTGTTTTAAAAATGTTATATTATACTTTCATTTTAAACTGTATTGTTCTTTTTCTTTACATATTTGTACATTTTGCACCATGTTAAATCATTATTTTGAAATAATAAACACAGTTTCGCAAAATGTTTCAGGCTTTAGTTTTACAGTTAAGCTGAATTTGTAGGCTTTCCTCACCAAATTAACTGGCACCATTTACTGAGTAGTTCATTCTGTCCCTACAGATATATAATGTCACTTATATTTTGTATCAGGTTTTGAGGTCTGTTTGGTATTTCTCTGTTTGGTTACTGGTTTGTCTCAGGCAGTCTAAAAGGCAGTCCATATTATCCAGAAATCCAACCTGGCCTATAGGAGGGTTTTTGGCAACTAGGTAAAAACCAGCATTCCTTAGGAATTTATGAAACCAGTTCCCATCTACTAAAATGAATCACTTCCTTTACCTCTGGCTGAAGGGATATATAGCTACCTGTTGTATTAACATATCAAAGCTCATTCTGGCCTCCAGGCTCTCTCACTATCGCAAGTACCTGTTATATATTTCAAAGTCTATGCTAGCATCCTGGATACCTGGTCTCACCTTTCCAAGCTTCCCTCCTGCCTGTTTGTTCTCTTTATAATGGTTTGATGGTTTGAAAGAAAATGTCCCCAAGGGAATGGTACAATTAATAGGAATGGCCTTGTTGAAGTGAGTATTGCCTTATTGGAGGAAGTGTATTACTGTGAGGGCAAGATTTGAGGTCTCTTTTGCTCATCTTCAGTCAGTATGACACTCCTGTTGCCAAAGGATCAACATGTAGCAACTCCATCTCCAGCATCATGTCTTCCTGCACACCACCATGTTAATGGACCGAACCTCTGAACTGTGAGCAAGCCACCACAATTAAATGGTTTCCTTTAGAAGAGGTGCCATGGTCATTGTGTCTCTTCACAGCAATAGACACCCAGACTAAGACACAGGGCAAGGTTTTTCCCCCACCTCTGAACTTGCTATTCTCACTATGCACACACACAGAAGGAGTGAGATAGCCCATGTCCAGTCTGCTGACCATGTCAGTACTTCTTTTCTCTCTGTTCTGAATTCTTTCAGATGCCTCTGTCTGTTCTCTCTTATATCTGTAATAAAAACCTTAGCTATATTGTGGAGTGTCATGTTGGCAGTTTCTTTACTGAGCCCACTCACATACAGTTACTTTTGAATGTTTGTCTATTCCTACACCGTGATCATGCATGGTTACTTGTGTTCTCCAAAACAAGGTCCTTTCATTTGTCTTTAATCTCCTACCATTATACTGTCATCACTCTTCTTGGCTCTTTGATATTCCATGTGAATTTTGGAATTCATTGGTAAAGTTTCTCTCTCACACACACAAACTCTTATTAGGTAATTGTGACTGCACTAACAATAAGTTGTTAAGGTCTATAAGGTCCTGAGTTCAATCCACAGCACCTGTCCCCAAAACTGCATGGATTTTAAGGATTTGAAGGATTAAATTAGAACTATTGCCATCTTTGTGACACTGAGCCTTCTCATTCAAGGATATGGTACAAGTTCTTCTGGTTTTTAGTAAAGTTTTCTTTTTCACCCACAGGATTGTATATATTTTGTTAGATTCTTTCATGAATGTGTTGTAATTTTAGTAATGCTTTGTAATTTTATCTTTAGTCTATATACTCTATTTACTGATGACATAAATGAATACAATCAATATTTCCCTATTGGTATTTTAACCAACACTATAGTAATGTTATTGTGTGTGGAGTGTCACACTCTATGCCCCTTTCTTCAATGATCCAATTAAGAGTCTAGTAGTGGAAAGCAGAAAAGGGAGACTTATTCAATGTGGCCTACATTGGGCTGAGGACAAAGAGATTTGGTGATTCCCTAACGCAGATAGTTGAGGTTCCTGAAGCAAGATTAAAATTTAAATAGAGGGCCAATGCTTTGCATACCTAAACCATCTTGTTCAAGGTAGGGCTCTGCCAACTATGGATCCACAATTGTCTGGATTTCAGTCTCCTCCTTTAAAGTAAGAGCTCATTAATTGAACTATGTGAAATCTCTTCCCTGGAGAGACAAATTTCCCCTCTGGCTCATTCCCTTTCCTTCTCCCAACTTGAGATTCCAGGGGAAATTCCTTTATCTTTGGGGTCAATGTTTTCTTTTTTAAGATTTATTTATTTATGTATATGAGTGGTCGATTTGCATGTATATCTGCATGACAGAAGAAGGCATCAGAGAAAAGAAGGCAGCATCAGATCCCATTATAGATGTTTGTGAGCTGACATGTAGGTACTGGCAATTGAACTCAGGACCTCTGGAATAGCAGGTAGTGCTCTTAAATACTGAATCATCGTTCTAGCCCCATGGGGTCATGTTTTCAATAGTCTGATAGATTGAGATATACAAGTATTTCTACAGAAAACCTTCATTTCCATCAGACTTGTCATAGTTCATTTAAGATTCCATTCCTAGGAGTTGAATGTGATCATTTATTTTTCCAAATTCTTATATAGTTTAACTTTAGAGATTATGTGCTTCACTTTCAGAGTGTTTATTTAGAAGTGTATAAATATGTTTCAGTTCTCTGGAGATATTCTGTGTTCTTACCTCTCTCCATTTCCCCCTCTATTTTCTTAAACATTACAGATATTCTTGGGATTCTCTTTCTTGTCCAGGTCCCAGACCCTAATCTTCATATTCTTTCCAGAGTTATTACAGCCTGAACCTGAGACCTAATATCCCTGATAACCGCCTATCCTCAGCAAGCCAATTTACTAGGTAATAGTGAAAAGCATAACAGGGAGATTTATTTATTTATTCAATGTGCACACATTGGGAAGAGGAGTAAATTTAGACCCCATCTTTGGGATCTTGACATGAAATGTATGCTTAAGAAGAAGGCTGGAAGGATGCATAGCTAAGCAGTCCCTGTCATGCTCTAGTTCTGTCCCTCATTGACCTGTCATGGTCTGGGCTTCCATATCTCCTTGCAAAGGAGTCTCACACATTGCCAATGTTTAAAGCAAGGAACTGGCCACTCCAAGGTATGGTTGAGGGGATATAGATATAGGTTTGTAGATATGAGGGATAGTACAGCCAGAGACATCTGGAAGAATCCAGAGCAGGGAAAATAGTAGACTAAACATGGCCAGCAGAGTGAACTGGGCCATGAGAGTGGGGTGGAGTGAGAGACGAGAGAAAAATGAGAGGGGGGAGGACACAGAGAGAGGGGATCAAGTGAGGGGACTAAGAGAGGGGAGCAAAAGAGAGGGATCAACAAGAGAGGGGACCAAGAGATCACATGGCAGAAACGATGGGGTCATCTAGGAATGAAAAACTGGACAAAGGGATAGAAGCTGGAGAAGTTGAGGATAGGGGGTGGGGTGCGAAAACCGAGAGGAGCCACAGGTACTAAGTGAGGCTGCAAGCCAGCAATTATTCTGGTATGCTAATAGCCATTTGTCCTGAGTTTCTTTTGGATCTGTGAAATCTCTCTCTGAAGACTAGTTCTTCTAGCTGGCATCAGCCTTTAGCCTTTTACTCCTCCCAGCATGCATGAGATTCCTGGGGAAATTCCAATTGTGTGTGTTTGGGGGGACCATTGTTTCAGTAGTCTGTTAGCCAACTGGAGGGGCACAGATGTCTCTTTTCGAATAGTCTCAGTCCTGCCAGGCGAATTTCAATATACTAGAACTTTATACCTCTTTCCACAGGCTTGACAGATAC